>NC_087213.1:76352105-76462105 GCF_015104395.2 Macrobrachium nipponense | reverse complement strand
TTCTCGGGGAATGCAAGAAAAGAGAAATAGTAAGAAAATGAATTTTGTCTTGTGTTCACTTCATCTAACAATTCATTTCTCCCACTCAGAGTCGAGGTGAAATAAAGACAGTTACTTGGACCCAACAATTTTCAGCTGTGGGTTGTATATCCATTGTCTAGTTAAAAATAGGTTGATTATGTGGTCAGGTGACAACTTGATTGACCATGAAAATTCCTGGCTAATTCCGCCTTTGAAAAGAATCCCACGAATAAGGTAAATTTGTCATGATTTTTTACACTCACTTCTTCCCCTCTTTTCGCTCGTCTTTGTTTTTCTTCTTGCAAGATTTACTCTGCAACAGTCCTTGAACATTTCCAGTGATACGGGAAGTTTCCCCCTCTCCCCCACCTGATGGGGTCTGATTCTGCGTCTGCCGTCTTAACACTTTTACAGTCATAGACTCTGGCCCCATACACAAGCGCTCTCACTGACACTTATCAAAACTACTGAAATTTTGCTCTTTCTATAACGTCACTGGACACGGCTTTTCCGAAGTTAGCGCCATGATTTCCTAAGACGAGAGAGAGAGAGAGAGAGAGAGAGAGAGAGAGAGAGCCCTTAAATCATGAATAACCTAAATATCCCCTACCACGTGACCTACAGGTCATAGAGACCCATAAAGTACTCTGTGGCATTAAAATTTATGTTCCGCTAAACTGTAGCGAAGTGCGCTACTTTGGCTGCGACTAATAGCTAGTAAAATGACGCCTACCCTGGAGGAATACTTGGAGCAGCCACTTAAGCAGAGCCAGGTACCCAATCGTTTACCTGGACCCACCTCATCCCCAAATTACCGGTTTCACTCCATAATTGAATGTAATTAGTCAGCAATTGCACGTTGTCATGCAATGTTGGTAGACTTTTCACATATTTTCTCATGCAAAGACACTGCATATGAGAGATACCTATAGAGGAAGGCTCTTCCCAGTAACCCGTTGCTTTGGGAGGCGACGTAGAACTCCAACTAATGGCAGTGAGAGTAATGGACATGGTGTTAAGACCCATCGAAAAACCTGACTACTTACATGGCGGTGACTCGGTGCACTCTTATTACAAGACGGACGATTTTCAAGAGGTTACGGTTACAAACCCCTTACTCTTATTCAGCTGGGATGTGAAAAACAAGCATGACCTCGGCCGTCGATGCTTTTTAAAAGGTTGTGTACTGAATCCTGGTGTACTGGTACGAAACGATTGGGAAAGGTCGACCTGCACGTTTACATACATAGTTCATATATACATACCATACATATATATATATATGACTGGTAAACAATGTTCTGTAACAACAGAATTCCATCTAATAAAAGGAGCCCATAAAAAACACCAAAATATAGAGAAAAAAGTACTATATTTCAGAGAATGCTGTCTCCCTCTCAGGTAGATGAATGAGAAAAGTTACAGAAAAGGTGGTATTTATACCAAGAGGTCCATCCACAAACAAGCCAATTTAAGTCACCCCCGCTGATAATCTTCCTTTAATCTTCTTAAGGGTTGGTTGAATGAAGAGGTTGTCGATCGTGTCCGAAATCCATGCTCCTTTTGAGATGGTTCATTACCTGCCTCTCTTTTATTAAGGCCGATTCCATCATTTGACCTCTGTACCGGCAGTTGCTGCTATAAATACACGTGACAAATTCCAGTTTATTCTATGGTATGTTCATTTATATGGTTGAAAATAGCAGAGTTCTGTTGTCCATACCTAACTGACCGTTTGGTTGTATTAATCTCTGGGGAAATGGGGAAGGGATTTACCTGTAAATCCGATGTAAGATTGGTCACAGTCCTGGCATGGGATTTCGTATACCCCAGAGTCCTTTGGACTCTGGGGTATACGAAATCCCATGCCAACAAAAGGCATCTCCAGGACTCTGGGGTATACGAAATCCCATGCCAGGACTGTGACCAATCTTACATCGGATTTACAGGTAATCCCTTCCCCAGAGATTAATACAACACAAACGGTCAGTTAGGTATGGACAACAGAACTCTGCTATTTTCAACCATATAAATGAACATAACCATAGAATAAACTGGAATTTGTCACGTGTAATTTATAGCAGCAACTGCCGGTACAAGAGTCAAATGATGGAATCGGCCTTAATAAAAGAGAGGCAGGTAATGAACAAACATCTCAAAAGGAGCATGGATTTCGGACACGATCGACAACCTCTTCATTCAACCAACCCTTAGAAGATTAAAGGAAGATTATCAGCGGGGGTGACTTAAATTGGCTTGTTTGTGGATGGACCTCTTGGTATAATACCACCTTTTCTGTAAACTTTTCATCATTCATCTACCTGAAGAGGGAGACAGCAGTCTCTGAAAAATATAGTACTTTTTTTCTCTATATTTTGGTGTTTTTATGGTGGGCTCCCTTTTATTAGATATATATATATATATATATATATATATATATATATAATATATATATCTGTGTGTGTGTGTGTGTGTGTGTGTGTTACAAAAGAGAAGATATTACTTTATTTCGAACTCTCGTTTTTTTATATGAGAACCCTGCCATAGAATTTCCTACTTATTCCTAAGAAATGTGAACGCCAAATGATGCAAAAGGCCTCGAGGCAGTTCAGTTGTTCACGTCTTAACTGTCTGTCTTCGGTTTTCCACAAAACTCTCCATGTTTCCTGCATACTTTTTCATAGTTGTCATCAAAAGGACATGTCCAAGATACCTCCATATTGCTTTCATTATTAACTCGTAATAGTGAAACCCACGACAGAAACAAGACACAAGTTTTTCATTACCAATGAGTGTGGAGGAGACGTCTGGTAGAAAGCTACAATGTTTGTAACTGCTAGCTAATAATAATCATAGAGTTAATAATATGTTGTAAACGTTTCAACCATATCACTGGATTTTCTTGTATAATTTTCCAGTAAACAATGATAAGAATTAAATTCAAAGATTTTAACAAACACAGTCGATTAATCGAGATGCATCTAAGCAAACATCTAGGTGGGTTCATGAAGTATTGCCGCAATCTGCAAGTGCCTTTCCGTAGATAGACAAAGAATTATCACATTCACCTGCGAAGCCGAATCCATAAATAGGGCCCCTTTCCCAAGAATCTCTAAAACAACAAACACGTTTAACTTAAGCATCCTAACTAATTGAAGATTAAGGTACTACCATGGTATCACTAACAATGCCACTTTCGGGAAAATCTTTGACTTAAAGAGAAAAATGATTCAAAACCCCTTCTATTACGCAATTCCAGCTCTCCAACACTAACACTTCCTTCAAAGACATTATTCTTGAGCATTAACAATTTATCAACATCGAAGTCTAAAACTAAAAGCCTAGGGGTCACAACTTTCTCAAAACAAATCCCGAACTTTACCATACTGCAGGAAAGTCACTGAGGTGAGTAATGATCTATGGAACTTGAAATGCAGTTGCAGATGAAGCATTTTGTCGGATGTCAGTCGGCGTACGTTTACGACCGAAAACAGAACATTTCGTTTCCTTACTCCCCAGCTTAGTGACAACGATGGAACGCAATCAATAACAGGCTTGAGAACTACTGGTGTTGAGTAAGAAGAAATAAATGAATGCCTAGTTCCTCATTATGCCAGTTTATATTATCGCACTGACATTAATGGTTTTTGGATCTAGTACTGAATGTGCGTATGGGTGTTGGGACAGTAGGGATGAAAGGGATTAAAGTCATAGTCATAAAAGGGTCTGGTAATAAGGTGTGATACACTGTAATCACAATGGAGAAAGTAGATTGAGGTATCTTGCATACTTTTTCTAATGAAAGGAGTCCTCTATTGTGCATTAGTAATTTTAGATTTTCTTCACTAAATCGGGTTTAGTCTCTTGATATATAAAACAGTCATATACTTGGGAATGAAGTTAAAATACATTCGAGAAGAATTACTAAACATAAAGCTTTCGTCCATCTTCAGTGGACTTTGTCATTAGTATAAAACAATGACGAAAAACAATGTCACAAGGAAAGTACCAAAAGGATTAAACGAATACAAGGCATTAAACATTAAATAATTAACGAATATTTTTTTTACCAAAGACTGAAGGAGCCTCGTGGAGGAACGAAACGCTGCTCGTCTTCTGAAACAGCTCCCCAGTGGTTGTTATCGGTAATGGTTTCTTGTTTTCTTTTTGTCTTTTGTTCCTCTCATTGTGGCCTTGTTCTTTATTACTATTTATTTTAACAACCAAGTCCATAGAAGATAGACGAATAATTTAAGTTTCTCAAATCTTCACAAATATATTTTAAATTCGTGCACAAGTATACCACTGTGGATTAGATACATCACGTCAATGCGACTGGCTTTCGTATACAACACCGCAAAATTACTGTAGCCAACTCATAAACCCATGAAATACATATATCCACATATAAACATATAGTTAATTTCTACAGAAAAAAGTTCGCAACTCTTGACTGAACGTAGAGTGTGCTGGGGGTTAGTATAAGCAGAATAATCTAAAGTTAGGGCTCTTTCACACTATGTCGGACGTAAATGCGACACGATGTCACACCTACATGCGACTAGCAGTCGACTATTATTTCTAATGTACCTTTTCACACAATGTCGGTCCGGCATCGCATTACAGCCGACAGGCCCCACTGGACATGTCCGGTGCTGCACCCAGACGCGATTGCAGTTGGCCATTGAGTTCAATACGTGTCTTCTTACTATGCGATTGTTTCCTGCATGTACGTGCGGCAGCAGTAGACTTCCACTGCTTCTAGTGATAGGGTGCATTGGGTATTGAAATCATTTGAGAGATATAAATAGTGTTATTCCCGTTGCTGAAAAACCACTGGTTCCATACAACGAAAAAACACCATACAGTAGTAGTAGTAGTAGTAGTAAGTAATAATAATAATAATAATAATAATAATAATAATAATAAATAGTGTTATTGGTAAATAATAAAGAACTAGCGGTATGGATAGCTCAAGTATAAACTACTGAGAAATGATTTACTAAATGATTTGCTCTTTTGTTTCATTTAGGTTACTTTACTAAATGATTTGCTCTTTTGTTTCATTTAGGTTACATGTACGTTTTGATACTGAAATTATTAGGTTATCGGCAAATTATTTATATAAAAGAGGGCTAAAAGCTTTTGATTTCGATAAAAATGATTTTTTTTAGAAGTTTTTATAGTTAACACTTACGTTTTATTTACATTTATTAATGGAACAGAGAGGGTTATGCATTTTTGAACAGAGAGAGATATGCATTATTTATATCAAAGTAAAGACTTTTGTTTTTGAGATAGATATATCAGTTTATACTTTTGATAAATAAAGATGTTTCAGCTAACACTTGTTGCTTTCATTTATCCTTTTTTATTTCTATATGGAAAAGCAAATTTACAAGGAAAGGTGCATATTATTTCCTCTTACCTGATGGTAACTGCCAGTTATTGAGCTGGCGGAATAGCATCTCTGAATGTTGGCGAAATAGCATCTCTGAATGTCGTATTTCTTTAAGCAACTGGTCATGTAGACGTGACAAAAGTTCGTCAAAGGTTATTTTAGACAGTCTGGAATAACTGAAAAATTTATCATCATCTCTCTTCAGCTCCTCGAAAAGTGTGGCAAATGCACCATACAAATGCCTTTGTGTATTCAAAGGGTGTACCCAGTGAATTCTAGATTTTCTCTTCTTTTTTCTCAAATGAAATAAATAAAGACAATAACTTTCTCTTCCTGTCCATCTAGTCACCACTACAGGCTGAAGAGAGCAGACTGAAAGCACTTGTCAAAAATTGGGTCACTTTGTGCGGCAGTCGGACAAATGTACGATTTGCGCAATTTTGTGACGCATTTAGATCCGGCACTGCAATCGCATCTTGGTCCGACCAGAATCGCATAGTGTGAAAGGGCCCTTAGTTTTCAATTTATAAGCCATGTGAACAGATCTGCCAAGTGATCTGTCAAATGGATAGAGTATAAGCAGAATGGACAACTGTTAATTTGAATTTTTATACGTCATGTTAAAAGATCTAACAAGTGTTCGATCAAATGGATAAAGACAGGGCATATTGAGGGAATGCTTCAAGGTATTACTTCATTTCTCTACATTCATTTCTTTCGTAAAACACAATACAAACTCCCAGTATCTTCTAGGACGTAAACAGCCCCTTCCTTCAATGAAAGCAAGAACATATTTCATAGAGCACAGTAACCTCACGAGTGACAACCAAGGAACATATACTCACTCGCACAGCAATTCCCAAAAGACCCTGTGATCAAACAATGAAAAACGTAGAAATGTACACATAGTTGAACCCATTACTTCAATTAGTTAATGACTGTCAGAAAATTGCAACTGAGAGGAAAAGTGGAGATTTCCCCACGACTGTGTCACTGAAAGTAGCATCATAAAAAAACACCTTCCAACAAACATTAGTGCAATTGTTATCATTAAAGGTTTTACAATACAAAAAAACACCTCCAATTTACAGTATTATTGTTTAATAAACAAAGTAAATAACTGGATATCAACTGCACTCGAGCAAGGAAGCAGTTATTAAAAAGCCACAAATGTGTCAAGAGTAATATGAGCAACACGGGGAGGGAAAATGGGATTTGGGGGAACAACAATGCTTCTCTTTTTGCGCCCTGCATACCACTTCATACTGTATTGTTTCAATAATCGTGTATCACAAAACATTTCGATTACAGTCCAGTGACGTTTATGAACTCCGTCGCTCTCTCTTTCTCTCCTTCATATTTCATGGCCTTCTCTCTCTCTCTCTCTCTCTCTCTCTCTCTCTCTCTCTCTCTCTCTCTCTCAGTTATTGAACTTTTACCTTGTGCGCGCTCTCTCTCTCTATCTCTCTCTCTCACTCAGTTATTGAACTTTTACCTTGTGTTTCTCTCTCTCTCTCTCTCTCTCTCTCTCTCTCTCTCTCTCTCCAGGATCACTACCGTGACCCCAATCAGTCATGGTTACGATTTCGGACCTTTCATAAAGCCTCCTCTGTACATTCAGACAATAGAAAAATGGCACCTAAGACCTCACGGCTGAGAACCATGATCTACTGCTAAACAAACTCACCCTGTAATTTTGACAGTCACAACAGCCAAGTCCTTCGCTGGCATTCTAGTGAGTGGATGCATCCCTCTGTTATCTTTCAGGAATCGGCAATGAAATCCAAGTGATTCTTGAGACAATGATACACGAAAATTAAAGCGGCAGAGAAAATCAACATGGGTCTTTGATCTTTGTCGACTGGTGAGAAATCACACTTATGAAATACTTAAGAATATCGAGGTTAAGACCTATTGACCCGTGAGAATACTGTGGGGCGTCTCCAGACACACATACACACACATAGCAGAGGGGAGGGGTGTCCAAAGGATTGGGTGGGCGGAGGGGAGGGGTGCGAAGAAGGTATGCTGGCCAAGACCGTATATTAGAATATCCATAAAAGGTTCAATATACTGGAGTCTTTTGTTTACTTAAGAATAGAAATAGGTCGAAGTATTGTTGAGCGATGTCGGACAATTTTTCTTAGCTCTTTCAAGCGATAACAGAGGCTGTCGTGTCCAAGTCTTTATAAATCTTTTAGAGGAGGAGAGCAAATTGAAAATAATTCATCGTTAACACTTGGTTTTGTCGGAACTTCCCAAAACATTTTATTTCCAAAAATGGCAACGCAGACTCTCTCTCTCTCTCTCTCTCTCTCTCTCTCTCTCTCTCTCTCTCTCTCATCCCATGAATATCACCATTCAACTGCAAAAATAATGAAAGACTAGTTTATTTCAAAGCTGTTTCCCTAAACCGTGCCTCCGTTACCCAAAGCAAATTCGTGACTTGAGTTTTAATTAATATGGAGGCTGCATTCAGTGAGTTACGCAATGATAACAGGGAAAAAGTGGGGAGAAGGTCACAATACATAGAACAGAATATATTGTGACTTTTATGGTATGTCGTGAAGGAGGCTGAGGAAAAGGGTGCGGGGATGGCGATGATTTTGTTGACAAAGGAGAGAGCTCGACATCTGAAAAGGACCGATTCGTCCTCATTTCCCGGTTCTCCCTTTCCGCAACAAACCTTATAAATAGCATTATTATTCCCCTTCCACAGCAATCTCCCTCATTTCTTTCCCCGTCTTCGCTGCCCACCCATGCTCCAATGGGTTTCTTATCACTCCCGACAATCGCCTTATCTGCTATAATCTTTTAAGGGATCGATAAGAATCTAATCACCCGTTCAGGGTACCCATGCATCGCAGCGGCTCCATAAATTTCGTTACATTATTTTGATGTAATGGCCATTGTTCCTACACGTCCGGTACAATACACGAGCACAACGCTAATATCAGTGCGCCGATCTCCGACAAGAATGCGACATAAAATATTTGATCGTTAAACCTGAATTACTACACTGGAGATCCAAAGTCAACTGACGGAGGAGGAGGAGGGAGGGAGCGGGAGAAGCTATAGAGAAGAACTGGAGGAGGGTGTAACAACACAACCCGGCGAAGTCAGGGACGGAGGTGCAACTGTGCGAAACGATATTAACGATGTTGATAACGCCGGCTGAAATAAGTCGCACGGAAACCCCTGAGAAAGAGAGGCAAATAACCGGGAGGTCGGACTGTGATCCAGAGACAAGTTGATTGAACGGTGGATCGACTACAACTCCCGCCTTCAAACGAACTGTGGTGACATTGCGTCATGACAAGCAGTGCAATACTTTAGAGTAATTTCGAGACCATGCAATATAAGTGGATTAAGATAGCAATAAAGATTAGGACATTAAGTGTACGAGCGCGAGTATTCAGAAGTGTGATTTAAACCAGCCATACAACTGAAATAACTTTCTAATTTCTATTCATTAACATTAAAAATTAGCGAACGATAACATGAAATAATCCTGTAAGGGCATTAACTTGCTGAGGAAGCTTCCACAAAACAAAATGCCCTAATGTGAAGATAATTAAATGAACTAATAGAATAACTTGTATTTAATCAGGAAATTTAAATAATAAAAAACAATGGGCGTAAACAAAAAAAATAGAGCACAGGGCTATAGTGCTATTAAGTAACTTAAACTTAAGCATTAGTACTAATAACACAGCTAGGAGGACCATTCCACAGATATATGTAATAGAGAACGAAAGAGCAAACGTCAACGTTGCACCTATTCTTAATTGGGATATTTGAGCTGTGCGAGGCTAATAATACTTACTACTTGAAATGGAACAAGCATATATTTCAGTTTATTGGGATTGGGAGCAGTCAAGAAGTACACCTTCCAAGGACGATCTGAATCATCATGGCCACTGTTTGAGTAATGGAAACCCTAGACTCGAGAGTAATTTTGCCTAAGACCCTTGGTGGCAGCTGTCATGACGACGAAAAGTACTGCAATAATGGTAGTAGTACACACTCTAAAGCATACAGTATTTATAACCATATAGGAACATATAGAAAAAAAAAGGTTTCAGGGTAAAATTTGAATTTCTTAAATATCGGCAACGAATTGCTGTTGATGTGATCTTTGGCGAGCCAAGATCTGTTGAGTCTGGTGTTACACAGGGTAGTGTTTTGGTTCCTTATTTTTAGTGTACACAATAGATACGATTGTTGGCCTGGTAAACAAGATTGTTGAGTATGCTGATGATGCAAGATTGCTGAGTAAGTCGATGATGTAACACTTGTGGGCTTAGTTAAAATTCGCCCCTTATGAGAAATGAACCTGACGTAAAACTCAATCGTGACATGGAGAGGATTAGTTAATAGCGTAGTGGGTGGGATATGAGGCTGAAATCAAGCAAACGAAAACACTATAGATTACCAGATCTGGTACTTATCTTCCACCCCATCCTCCCCTTCAAGTGCATAGAACTCTGCTAAATGAGTCTGAAGCTTTAATTACACTTGATGTAACTTTGACTCACATCTTACTTTGGAGAAATATCTAATGAAAATGTCAGTTGATACCGCATGAAAGTATCAACCGCATGTATGTAAGGCCTTATATAATCTTAACAGTAATAAAAAAATCAAAGCCACCTGGTTTAGGTCATTGTCCTTCCTTTACTAGAATACTATTCTCCATTATGGTTGTCTGCCTCTACCAGAGATTTATCTCGTTTGGACAGTGGCTCGTGGTGGTAGGTTTCCGTTATTTGAACTATCGATAGATGGTCTCTTGTTTGAGAATTTATCATAGGTTGTATTTTAACAGAGACGTTCCACATTACTCATTAATCCATGATCCCGTTTTCCTGCCGAGAGCGACCGCATTTGCTGAACAGCTGCACCAATATGCAGTAAAGGTACCTCGCTGTCGAACTTCTCAATTTCAGAGGTCATTTATCCTTCACACAACAGTTGGACTTGGACTACGGAACAATCTCCCTGTGGATGCTGTGTAACTGGAGCCTCAAAAGTTCAAACGAAGATGCAATGCATTTGATACCTAAAAGCAATTTTTATATTTTATAATTTACATTTTTTTCAATTATTTAGTGTTAATGCAATTTTTTTTTCCTAATTAGATATCTTTCTGTATTTCCTAGTACCTTAAGTTACTCTTTTCAAATGAACGCCATATTCTCTGTTCTTTGGAAGCTTGAATTTCCAGTCATAGCTCACGAGGGCTTGTTCCATATGAACAGATGAATAGCGTTCATCTTCTGAATAATATAATAATAATAAAACAATAATTTATATCTGATAAACAAACTTGGAGTCCTTACTAAATAAATATTACCAAATATTCTAGCTATAGTAAGGATTGTCCACCTAAGATGGCGACCATGGGTCTATTCCAGCTCTAATAAATGTATCTAAATTCGACAGTATCTATCTATATATATATATATATATATATATATATATATATATATATATATATATATATAATGTAGTGAAGGCGTGAGTAAGAAGCTGCATCTACAAACTCACTGATTATGAACGGAAATATACGTAGTGCCTGTCACGATGCGAACAAAATAGAGATCATAGTACAATCAACTGTTTGTTGTAGGATGGAAAGATGTACATTAATCGATACATACAGCTGAAATACTGACATTGTAAAAAATGTGTAAAAAATGATACTTTTTACGTAACATCAATATGAATGATAATGTATGTACAAAAAATGTGTGATGTAAGCTGTTTTTGTACGTGTGTTTGGTGCACAAGATGCTTGTTGTGAGGAGATTAGCCAGCCAAGTAAGTTGGATGGTGTGTGGGTCCCATGGGACCCTACAGGACTCGCCCCCCGCCCCCAACCCCCGCCTTGGAGAGGCCTACTGTTGTAGGTCAGTGTCTGGGAGGTGTGCTAGCTTTAGGTGGTCGATGGAGACCCATGTAGTTCTGCCATCCATTGTCATCTGGGCCTAGTGTCTCCTCTGGATGACACGGTATGGTTCCGAGTAGGCTGGGGAGAGGGGGGGTTCTCCATTTGAACGCATATTTTGCATTCAGCAGTTTGTTGGGGATGTACACTTTCCTGGCCATGTAGTAAGTCATTTTGGGTTCTTTGGATTTTGAACGACATCTGCTGGCAATGTTAATGATTGACCCTACAGGGCTTCTACTGGAGATATGTTATATACTGTGTGTGGTGGCGTTCTCAGGCCCAGGAAGACCCAAGGTAACTCCTTTTTGTAACTCTAGCCTTGACATCTGGCGGTGAGTGATGCTTTTAACAACCAGAGTAGCCTTTCCATGATGCTGTTAGCTCCTGGGTTGTAGGCTGTCAAGTATAGTATTATCTTTGTACCCAAACTCTGCGAGGGCATTTCATTGCACGGAGATGAAATTTGCCCCCCTATTGCTTGTGATGATCTGCAGGGCTCCATCCGATGAGAGCATTCCCGTTGAATTCCACACTCATATTCCGCATCTTATTCATCTTGAGTGGTGCTCCACTGGCGGTGGATACATGGAGGTTCGTGGGTGGGGCGGGGTAGAGTTGTTCACGTGGGTGGCTGGCACAAATGATTGACATACCCCGGTGTCGACAAGGAATTCTGTTTGACCTTTCATCCTAGATAATTAAACTCATGGAGCCCTTGCATTTGTATTTAGAAGAAAGACAGCGGTAAGCAAGCGCAGCTTCTATTAGAGGCAACCGGTCAGCTCACCGCTGATGTTTAATTGATTGGGTTGTGGATATGCCCATCATACGTTTTTTGATAAAGGCAGCCTTTATCACATTCTCGTGCTTTTCTTCCAAATCTCCAATGGAGGAAACATGTTCCCTTTGGTGGTTCATCTTTCTTCTGACTGGTTCTTCCCCTTGATGAGTTTATTAGGGAAGTTCCGCCTATGGATAGGGGTGGCTGGTCGCTCTATGTCGGTTGACTGCTGAGACCTTTCGTGCTGCTGATGCTATGGGCTCCGCTGTCTTGTGGGCTAAGTGCACTGCATCAACCAGTTTTAGGAATTCTTCAATAGGTATGGTGGATGCATAGGAAATGACCGCCACTGTTTGGTGGGGCAGTTTTGTGAGGAGAATCTCTCTCACAGGGTCTAGGGATTATTCAGGTTAGCCATCTACGGTGGGTACAATTATGGGAGACCACAACTGCTTGTAGACATGAGATGGCCACTCTTCTCATATGACTATCCGCCATTATTCAGGAATTTCTTGGCTCTTATTAGGGCAAGTGGAATGCTGAAGTATAACTTCAGCTGATCATTCAGTGATTCATAGGTCACAGGGGTTTGAAGCTCTGTGAGCCATCCTGCGACTTGCTCGAAAACGTCATCTGGCAGGAATTCGAGGATGGTGTCTTGCTTTGTGTGCTAAGGAGGTAATTTTCTTCTATCAGAAGACTGTCTCCATCCTTAATAACCAAACTTCTGTGTAGTGGGGCGTGAATGGGAGCACACGTTTGGAGGCGGCGGAGACAGTGACGCTGGAGAGGCTGGCTGGGCTGGTCATCTCCATGGTCACCTAAATATCCGATGGCGTTAGTAAGAAGCTGCGTCTACAAAGGCGAACAAAACAGAGATCATAGTACAATCAACTGTGTTTGATGGAGGATGGAAGGATGTACATAAATCGATGTACGAAACAAGAAGGAAGTTATGATACACAGAGATGAAATGCTGACATTGTAATGCATGTGTTAATAATTCTACATTCAGCATATCTTTAACATGAATGATAATATATGTACAAAAGATGAGTGACGTATATTGTTTCTAGTATACGCGTTTGGCGCGCAGAGATGATTCTTGTGAGATTAGCCGGCCAAGTAAGAGGAGATAAGCCAGCCAGGTAAGATGGACGGTGTGTGTGGGTCCATGTGGGACCCTACAATATCAATGATAGGTAACTGATTTTTATCCTTCTCATGTTCAGGTCGGCAACGTGACCTCGTTATGGTACCCTGTATGCAGGTTTGAATCATGCTACGGACATCAGAATCACTACATATTCTTGCATTTGGAGTTAAGGTTTTGGAGAGACAAGCGTATCCATAAAGTGCGAAGAATTATATAAAATATATATACGAATTTTATCACATCAATGTGATTCATATACAAGCATTAAGCTACAAATGTCCTTTAATACCTAATTCGCTCTACCTCGGAACTAATAAATTTTCATATATATGTTAACTGAAGGAGATTTTTTTAGTTGATAAGAAATTCGTCGGCTCTTGGGCTCGAATCACGGAACCAAGAATTCAGGACGTACAGTGACACGCTTACCTACAAGGCTATTAATTCCGAGATAGAGCGAGCGAATTAGATATTACAGGGCATTTGTTAATGCATATTATATATATATATATATATATATATATATATATATATATATTATATATATATAAACACACACACACATACATAGTATATATATATATATATATAGGTATATATAATGTTTGTGTGTGGACATGCATATCCATGTATTTCTTTCCATTTATATACTATTTCCACAAGGAATTTCGAAGTCAATGACTTTTAATGTCACGATGCCAGAGAACTTGAATCAAATCAAATCAATCAAATCATCAAGTTATGAAACTGTGTTTTTTAATTAGAACTATTTGGGAATTATAAGGAGTGTAGGTCAATAATAATGCTGATAATAATGAAAATCACAGGCACCACTTCTACTAGTGCTAAATAAGTAAGCTAAAAGAAGAAAAGTTTTAAGGTTAGGTATCCTAGAAAAATACGAAATAAAAGGTCTCTAAAAACAGTCCCATACAAATCTATCAAAGTACTGAAGAGAGAGAGAGAGAGGAGAGAGAAGAGAGAAGAGAGAGAGGAGAGCGAGGAACGAAGAGAGAGAGAGAGAGAGAAGAAAGAGAGAAAGAGAGGGGCGAAGGAGGGGGGGAGGGGCGGAATTAGCGGGAGCCTTGCATTAAATTCAGTAGGGATGACTATAATGCAACATCATCTCGTTTCTCCAAACCATATCTTATCTGGAATCACCATCTCACCCTCCAAACCTTTCCAATCTAAAGGTTTACGATGTGCGAAGGAACGAAATGCTCCGAATATTGCGTAATTATTTTCCAGTAAGAGAAAACGCCTACTTTCTCCTGCTATGGCATTTTGATCCAATGGGAGCAAGTAAACTAGTAAACCAAACTTGATAAGGAATTACTCTGGGTTCGTTTCAAAACAATATTGTGCTTAGAAAGGAAGCCTCCTACAATTCAATAGGAGTGTATGTATGTATGTATGTGTGTGTGTATATATATATATATATATATATATATATATATATATATATATATATATATATATATATATATATATATATATATATATATAATAGGAGTGTATATATATATATATATATATATATATATATATATATAATTCCCTGGCTTACATTATATATCACGTGACATCTAACGTGGAACGCTTCATTGGATCCTGACAAAACTTTTTTTCACAAGATAGCTCTAATCTGAGCCCTGAGCTCCTTGCTGCATCTAAGCAACTTCCATTTCAACATGACTCTCTTGAACATAATACAGTGTAAATTTCAGTAATATGTATTTGTAAGCACAGCATGCTGCACATGAAACAGCGCGCGGTTGTGCACACACACACACACACACACACACACACACACATATATATATATATATATATATATATATAATATATATATATATATATATATATATATATACATACACGTGTGAGTGAATTTTCGTCAAATATACACGTGACTTTTTTATATTAACAAATATTAAGCCCCAAATATCGTATAATATCGATTTCACTCTATATTGGGAATAACTTACACCCATAGTGAATTACAATTCATAAGCGTCAGCAACTTGAGAGAGAGAGAGAGAGAGAGAGAGAGAGAGAGAGAGAGAGAGAGAGAGAGAATTTCTCAAAAAGACCAAGCAACAAAGGATATAAGACGAATGAAGATGTATATGGCACAAGGCGTGCGTGAAACTGATGAAAGAAGTAAGCCCTTATGTGATTGATGGGGAAACTTAAATCATTAGGGTCCCGAGAGAAAGAATATCGCTGGGAAGCAGAACATCCAAGACGGAATGACGAGAGATAAGAGAGAAGGTGCGACGGCTAAAGTTAACACATAATCTATTAAATAGTCACAGTGATTGCAAAAACAATGATCGAAAGGCACGGCGGTGTACAAGGAAGAACACTTATAATTAATCTTTTAATGCCACGCCTTGAGAGCAATTTGTAGTATAAAGCTTTCCTAATCTCCACATGGAAGTCTGCAGGAGAATTTATGCAAATTATCTCTCTCTCTCTCACTATATATATTGTGAGAGAGAGAGAGAGAGAGAGAGAGAGAGAGAGAGAGAGAGAGAGATAAATGATCATAAATGAAGAAGAAAAGAATTTCACCTTTACAGTACGAGTGCACTCAAAAGAAAAAAGTACAAGCCAGCCCTACAAAGCCCTAAAACAACATATATTCCAGCTTCACGTTAACAGCCAAACTTTACCAACAGCGGACATGAACACAAGAACATAGACACCAGGTAAACCGCAGGCTCCCTATTCTCGATTCACTTCTCAATTATAACATGTTCATGCATCAATTTTAATTAGAAGTGCGAGCCACTCGGGGCCCTTGCCGAACTTCATTTTTATCTCACACCCATTTTTCTCGGAGTCGTAAAGCTGAGCAGGATAAATGATCCATGCAAATGTATGCACACAGGATACAAGTCCATTGGCGCTTTTACGACGAACCCCACATAAACAAAAACAAAGGATAACTCGAACTACTTGATCATATTGTGCACTTCGCCAAGTTCGACGACGGCATGCGAATGAGGTCTGGCAGCATAAATAGTCCAGTCTTCTTTTGGAAGTGGAAGGTGATGCGTTATGACTAGATCCTTCCCATCTTTAACGGTACCTTCCTTGAAGTTCATCTCAACGGCACAACGCCAATAAACTTTGTTGAATGGCTGACCTTTTCCTAGTTTTCCTTCTTCTGTCTTAGGTTCGTAATTGTAATAGCAGTGAACAAAGAGATGCTGTATATGCAATGAACGTTTAATGTGAGTGAAACTAAAACGTGCATAGTAAATTATTGTTGATGTTACTATATAAAATTAACATATCTCTCGAAAAGATTTCTAATACCCTCAAGTAAGGTAAAATAATTGTAAAAAAACCATGAGTTGACACTACAATAGATAAAATAGAACTCACACCTCAGATTTCCCAGATGACAAATCTCATAAGTTTCATTGTATACACCAAGAGGGCCATCTGCCATGTAAAATTAAAAAGTGCTTTCACACTTCCACAAGTTACTGCCCCAACATTCTAACAATTCTGCAAGGTCAGACCAATAAATTTCAACTTACTACTTCAAATTCCACCCAAATATTTTATGTAGGTCCTTGACATCAACCCATCTTATCCATACAAAATAGTATTTTTTAATCAAATCTGTTCCGCCTTTGTTATTTGGTTAACTATTACTGGCATTATAGCTATTATGTAAGTGTTACAAGACATCAAGAGCTTACAAATGTTATTTCAGCATAACGGAAAAAAATGGTTTGTCGTCATTGTTTCCATATATATATATATATATATATATAATATATATATATATATATATATATAATATATGTATATACACGTGGTATGGTTTTGTGGGTTTCAATGTGCGCCTACACGCTCATGCTTTTCTTTACTTATTAGGGCGTAGTTCTCCCAAAATAAACATTATAACAATAAAAAATTTATAAACATCATTTACTATAAAATTCTAATGTAACATTTACAATTAAACAAAAAAAAACAAAAGGAGAGAGAGAGAGAGAGAGAGAGAGAGAGAGAGAGAGATTAATTTGAAGTAGTAACTGGTAATAATGAATAGGGAGACAAGAAACCAGTAGCCACCACATTCCCTTCATCCAGATTCCTATCAGCCTCCAAGACACCGCACAACCTACCCGTCTTCTATACCGGACTCTACCTCTAAATATTTTCTTTTATTTCATTTTCTCACGTTTAGAACTTTGAGTCCTCTTAAACTTTAATGATGTCTCAGTTTCCATTAAACTAGTCAAAATGCTTCCCGAATTTATCAAAGTAAAATATAAAATATATATTATATATTTATATATATATATATAATTAATAAATAAAAAATAATATTAAATATAATATAATATTATAATATATAATATATATTATGTACGTATGTATGCATGTATGCATTATATAATGGCGATTCTTTCTGGAATTTCTTGTCTCTTTGCAACTACAAGGCTAAAATTCTGAAGGAAAAAGTGAAAATAGTTGGTTTGTTGTTCAACGTATCCTCTTTTGCCATTGTTTCATAGCTATCGTCGGGAAATCCAATATAAAGGCCAGTAGGTACGCAAGAAAATATTAAATATGAAAACATTACGATCAAGTGAAAAATTATTAAAGAAGTGTTTTCTTGGAACAACAGAAGCCAAATCTGCATCAACATTCAATAACATACATACAAATATACGTGTGTGTGTGTGTGTGTGTGTGTGTGTGCGTGTCGGACCATGTTTGCTATGTTGCCACTTGTTTGAATAGTAAATCACCAATAGAAAGTCTGGGTGACCACCATGGAAGGTCAAGTGCCACCGGCACATTAAATCCCTTGGATTTCAGCGGGGAAGAACAAGGTTTGGCAACCTCCTCTCAAAAGAGCTGCTGACGCCAACCTCTCTAAAGTGAAAAAGGAGGGAAGTCTATTACAACAAAAGGAAAGTAGAGCAATGAAGTTTGGGATATAATAAGGCCAAATGTATGTATACTTAGTATAGTAGTGAATGATTTACAATAGGATAAAATAAGTTATCAATCCCTCTTCACCGATTTCTTGGACTTTGCATGCAATGCAATGCTTACGAAGTTATACAATAAAGTTATTCCCAATTTACGTCACTAAGTTATAATATTTATATGGTTATATTCTACATCACTTCTATCAGAAATTCAAGATAAAACAACAACAACAACAACCAATAATAATAATAATAATAATATCAGAAAATATTTTTATAAACGAGATAAGTCAACGATGTCGCTTTTAGGATTCTACCAATCATCCAAATATAGTCAGTTCTAACACTCTCCTTTGTCGAATACCTAAAGCTACTCTGACGTAACATACAAAGACACACACACACACACACAGAGAGAGAGAGAGAGAGAGAGAGAGAGAGAGAGAGAGAGAGAGAGAGAGAGAGACTAAAATTTAAGAGAAGGGAGAGAGAACATATCAATACCAAGGCAAAGGTACGAAATCTTTACTATAGGTAACAGGTACTATAGAATAAGAAAACTGAACCGTTACTACCTGTAACTAGACATATTCTTATCATAGTAGTGTGGATCGCGTAATTCGTAAAATTCTGTTTTCATTAAAGTGCAAATGCAATCTCGAGCTCTTCAATACTTCAATTTAGTATTATGTCTACGAACTTTCCTGAATGTCTAAAACCAAAAGGAAATCAAGCACAAACTATTTCATACTTTCTAAGTCTCTCTCTCTCTCTCTCTCTCTCTCTCTCTCTCTCTCTCTCTCTCTCTCTCTCTCTCAATATCTGCTATGGCTTTATATTTCTGACTTTCTATTTATCCCCCCTACACAGCTGCTGATGTAACTTCATAAATATTACTTCTCTCTTCAGTAAACAGCCGCTGTTGTAGTTTTTCAACTATTAACTTCTATCTATCTACCTATCTATCTTCAGTAAACAGCTACTGCTGCTTTGACTTCACAACTATCGCTTCATACCTATCCCTTGAACAGGTGCTGCAGTTCCACCCTATCTATCTCCCAAAACAGCTATTGTAATAAACTAAGCAACTATTACTTTCTGTCTTTCTAATATAGCTGCTCTTGCAAGATTACATGACTTGTCTCTCCTAAACAGCTGCTGTATTGTCACTTTCTATTTGCCTCCCCTACACAGCTGCAGTTGTGACTTTACAACCATTAATTAGTATCTGTCTCCCATAAACAGCTACAGTTGTGACTTTACAACCATTACTCTATATCTGTTTCCCCTAAACTGCTGCTGTTGGATGCATTACAATTTTTACTCTCTACCTACTGTATAAAAAGTTGCTTTAGTATCACTATCTATCTGTTTCCCTTTAAAAGCAACTATTGTGATAATACAATTATTACATCGTTCCTAAATGGCTGCTGTACAGTTATTTCCGCTTAACAACTGCTGTTGAAACCCTACAAAGTGATATATTTTCAATTCATTTTCCCATAATGGCTGCTGTAGTGACACTTTCTCTCTCCCCTACATAGGTATGGCATGACATTACAACTATTACTTGCTCTCTACCTCCTTAACAGCTGCTGTGGTGACATTCTATATACCTCCCTAAACAGTTGGCGCTGTGACTTGGCAATTAACCCCCATCTCTTTCTCTTTCTCTTTCTGAAGAGCTGCCGCTGTTGCTGTATTGTTCGCAATGGTCAAGAGGCGGACTGAAGGGGTTTCGGGATGTCGGATATAAAAGCCATCTCTTTGCTCCTTAAGGAAACTGTGCTTTTATCGCACGACTCGGTGCAAGGGCTCCTTGCGCACACAGAATGAGAAAACAATGTTTACCCTGTCAAAAGACAAGTGCCTCATTTTCTTCGGAGTTTGCCCTTATGATTTTACACTAAGTTTTACGATCAATTAATCATCTGTACCATCAAATAAGCAATGCCTTTGTTTCGCAATATTGGTATTTCTTAACCGGCCCGTGATAGCTTTTTTCCTCAAGTTCCCACGGCGGTGTATTCCTTCTCTCTTCTCCTCTTAATACTTGGTGCTTTCTCTTTCTCTCTCCCTTTTTTCCCTGGCCCCCCATTCTGGATGCTCGCTCTCTCTCTCTCTCTCTCTCTCTCTCTCTCTCTCTCTCTTCTCTCTCTCAGATTAGGCACATCAAGGTACTATAGTTAACTCGTATTCCTTTGGCTGATATAAAGGTTCTTTTGGTTTTTGTGGGGGGGTTAAGATTCAAGGGTAATATATATATATATATATATATTATATATATATATATAAATATATATATAAAAAAAAAAAATATATATAATATATAATAAAAAAAAAAAAAAAAAAAAAAAAAAAAAAAAAAAAAATTATATAAATATATATATAATATATATAAATATATATAATATATATTCACAAAACCCTTAACAGTGTGGCTCCAGAGGATCTGCAGGGAGAATGAATATATACGTATGTACAATATCAGCCTATTCACACACCCATACAGAAGGCAAACCACGACTTAGTGCTATTCATCCCCGTATTCCAAGCACACTCACTTCCAAGATAGTATTAAGGCCCTTCCGTTCTAATGCCTCTTCCCCACCTATCCAGCATATTTCATTTCAACCTTCGTCTCGTCCTCTCCCCAAAACTTCCGAGCTATAAAATCTTTCTGCTAACTTATCGTACAGTTAAGAGTCTCAAATCCACAAATTCATCTATCTATCTATCTATCTATCTATCTATCTATCTATCTATCTATATATATATATATATATATATAATATATTATATATATTATATATATATATATAAATTAATCATGACACATAGGTTGATTACCGAAGCAGCCAAAGCTGTGGAATTATTCTGCCTTGGGGGCTCATCCATGATGCAGCAGCTAAAAATATGATTAAACAATAGCCTGCTTTTTTTCTGAGCCATCGCCTCATTTATCTCAAATATAATAGATACTTCCCTAGTCAATCATTTCCATCATACGCTACATATGCTTACGTCGAAATAGCTTATCTATACCTGAACTAAACCTATAATTGGTCCTGACAAGGATATATGATAATTAAAATGTTATTTTATTAGTCATTCATTCACTATAGTCACAATTACTGTTCATTACACCAAAAAGCAACTAGTCTCTCTCATAAACACCTCAAGTCGTTCCAACTCTCTTTCGTCACAGTATGAACGTCACCCTAACTTTACATGATCTTTCATAACAATGTTCTGTTCAATTGCTATATCATGATACGCACAGTTTTGAAAATCCGTATCATTTCACCATCAATTCCCGAATGCAAGAGCAATAATTCCTCCCAACCACTTACTTGCCTCCCGCCCCCCATTCCCCCTCTCTCCCTGCCTCCCTCTCTCTCTCTTTTGCTGTTCTGACATTTAAAAAATTACTCTGACTCTTTCCTTGCTTGTTTCAGACAATGAACTGAAGGGGTTTCGTCAGCGTTCTCCTTCCCAACCCTCTCCTCCCTCCTCCTTCAAAACTTACAATACCACAAAGAAATAATCGCCATTTTGGCTTCATGAACAAAAACAAAGAAATCGAAGGACAATGGGACCGTTTTTGTATTGAAAATTTTCTTATTCGTTTTGCCTTTTCATTACTTGCAGGGCTCCATCATTGTGCGTCCCTTTCTTCATTGTCTTCGAATTTACCTCTCACTGTGCGTTTTCATGAACTGTCATGTACTGTGTATTTCAGTTCCTCAGTTGATGGAAACAATAATAAGTTGTCTTGTTCTAATAACTGTATTTCCTCCAGCTATCTTTTTCTAATAACTGTATTTCTTCGTAACGTGACGGTTATAGGAAATTAATACCGTCATGTATAACTATTAACATTCCTGTTTAATGTAAAGACCACGGGTCAAGAAATGTAAATGTAAATCCTAAGAGCTTGCAACGCTCACCTGGAAGTTTACAGAGCAATTTTCATCGTAGCAACAATGGCTAACACCAATTCTGTCTGGCCTGGTAAGCTAGCTGATTTAGTAGTCTCAAAAAAAAAAAAAAATAAATAAAAAAATAAATCAATAAAAGTAATGACAGTTTACAAGCATGTCGAGGGTGTTTCCTTTCATTGCAATGAGAATGGTAACTTTGTATCATTTCCTTTCGATATGCATTTCATGATGGTCACTGATGAAATATGATAAGCCTTGTGAAAACTGTCCGATGAGAACCACTTGATATCCTACTAATCCAATAATACCCATCAAATCATGATATAATAATAATAATAATAATAATAATAATAATAATAATAATAATAATAATAATAATAATAATAATAATAATAATAATAATCCTGGGAATAATGGAAGGAGGAGATATAAAACACCAAGAGATGAAGGACACGATCAGGAAAGAATATATGCAGAGACTCAAGGCGATACTCAAGTCAAAACTCAACGCCGGAAATATGATAAAAGCCATAAACACATGGGCAGTGCCAGTAATCAGATACAGCGCAGGAATAGTGGAATGGACGAAGGCAGAACTCCGGAGCATTGATCAGAAAACCAGGAAACAAATGACAATACACAAAGCACTACACCCAAGAGCAAATACGGACAGACTATACATAACACGAAAGGAAGGAGGGAGAGGACTACTAAGTATAGAGGACTGCATCAACATCGAAAACAGAGCACTGGGGCAATATCTGAAAACCAGTGAAGACGAGTGGCTAAAGAGTGCATGGGAAGAAGGACTAATAAAAGTAGACGAAGACCCAGAAATATACAGAGACAGGAGAAAGACAGAAAGAACAGAGGACTGGCACAACAAACCAATGCACGGACAATACATGAGACAGACTAAAGAACTAGCCAGCGATGACAATTGGCAATGGCTACAGAGGGGAGAGCTCAAGAAGGAAACTGAAGGAATGATAACAGCGGCACAAGATCAGGCCCTAAGAACCAGATATGTTCAAAGTACGATAGACGGAAATAACATCTCTCCCATATGTAGGAAGTGCAATACGAAAAATGAAACCATAAACCACATAGCAAGCGAATGTCCGGCACTTGCACAGAACCAGTACAAAAAGAGGCATGATTCAGTGGCAAAAAGCCCTCCACTGGAGCCTGTGCAAGAAACATCAGCTGCCTTTTGCAGTAATAAGTGGTACGAGCACCAACTGAAAGGAGTGATATGAAAACGACCAGGCAAAGATTCCTCTGGGACTATGGTATCAGAACGGAATAGGGTGATACGTGCAAACAGACCAGACGTGACGTTGATTGACAAAGTCAAGAAGAAAGTATCACTCATTGATGTCGCAATACCATGGGACACCAGAGTTGAAGAGAAAGAGAGGGAAAAAATGGATAAGTATCAAGATCTGAAAATAGAAATAAGAAGGATATGGGATATGCCAGTGGAAATCGTACCCATAATCATGGGAGCACTAGGCACGATCCCAAGATCCCTGAAAAGGAATCTAGAAAAACTAGAGGCTGAAGTAGCTCCAGGACTCATGCAGAAGAGTGTGATTCCTATGAAACGGCACACATAGTAAGAAAAGTGATTTGACTCCTTAAGGAGGCAGGATGCAACCCGGAACCCCACACTATAAATACCACCCAGGTCGAATTGGAGGACTGTGATAGAGCAAAAAAAAAAAAAAAAAAAAAAATAAATAATAATAATAATAATAATAATACTGTTGAATAAAATGGCAGATTTCACCGAATTAATCTTATACTCGTGCATTATCTTTTCTATTCTTTTTATTTCGCTTCTCTGGCTCAGCGATACACCTCATGATAATCGGCTAATATTCATATTGGGAGAAATCTAAATAATTCTGAATGCTATGTTTTATTTAGAACAGGATTTTATACGGCTCTGGTCGTCGGTGTTGGTATTATTCCATAAGCTACCAACACCGACGACAAGCCCTGCTTGACCTGGACCTGAGATCCGCCATTCCTGTATACCAATGTACAGCTACTACCAATGTACAGCTACTACAAGTACTAGCAGCAAAATCTTGTTCTAAATAAAACATAACATTCAGAATTATTTAGATTGCTCCCAGTGTCAATGTCGGCCAATTATTAAGAAGTATCGCTGAGCCAGAGAAGCGAGTAATAAGAAAAATAGAAAAGATAATATATAACATTAATTCGTTGAATTCTGTCATTTTTTTTAACAGAATTTGTTTAAAAGAGGGTCTTATTCCAAAATAATAATAATAATATTCCACTAATTCTTTGAAAAATAACTTTATCAGAAATATCACACACATGTATTTATGTATGTACAAACATACTTGCTGACAAACAAAGGCTCTATTCAGATCAATAGTAACATTATGTAAAACAAGAAGCCCCAATTAATCAAAATAAAACAAGGAAACGCATCTATAATTTTGTGTTGTGCTGACTACATGTGTCTGGAATTACATCGCAAAAAGGGCCGTTCATTTTAAAAGGTGCACTCTTATTCAAATAACCTGACCAATAATTCACTTCTATAATTTCTCAAGGGTCACATATCCTGGCTAAATTAATACATTCTCGGGCGTTAGCCCATACCTCGTAAATCTCCAATAACACCAAAGAACTGGCAATGAGATAACATACATGAAGTGGAGAACGAATGATAATTTGGAGTTGAGGAGAATTCATCTCAAAATGTCTGCACAATATACTGAACCTGGATATAATTCCCTACAGTAAGCGTGTTCACCCACACCCTTCCTCTTACTAGAGAAACAAAATGATAGATCATGGATATAGTATAACAGATTGCAGAAAAATAAAAGATCTGATGCAATAGTAGCTCTCTGATTCCGCTTTACTATTAAAGAAAATACCCCGAAAACGGGGATCTTCAATTTCCATCGCATTTCGACTCTACAAACAAGAAGATCTCTCCACATTCACTTGGGACTACCGAACCTTCCAGTAACAACAATGTTATCCCACTCCTTCCATATATGCTCTATATACTGGAAATCCGAACATCTGGAAATTTATGAAACTCCAGACTATCTATTATTTTATGTCTATAACCTAAAAATTATGACGACAATTACCTGGTCCTATTTTATATCAGATCAAACATAGGGCCACTGTATATTTGGAGAGCAACTTTACACCATTCCTTGGACTTCGGCAGAATGAGTCAATAAGTCAATACAAGCATACATAATTAAAGGTGACCAACTGGGAGGTAAAATTATGGAACTTGCTGTGAGGTAGAACAAGGTAAAATGATCACAGTAAGTAGACAACACTTATGAGATTTCTCCGGTTAATAATTTCAGAACACTACTATTATTTACTTTCTGAAACTAATTATACAATGTATTTCTCATTATTTCCAAAGTGCACGTTCTCACATACCACTACTCATAATTAGACATCCAGTTTCTTTCACAAAGATATTTACCAGATTTAGCATGGCAATTTCATGAATAATTAGGACTGGGGTTTCTCGGCGTTATTTCAATCTAAATCTCCTTTATATATTATATATATATATATATATATATATAATATATATATATATATATATATATAATGCACATAAAAGGATGTGTACATATAATACATGCACATGCACACACACGTATATATATATATATATATATATATATATATATATATATATATATATATTGTGTATATTTAAAGATTTGACAAGAAATACTAAATAAATAATATCACTTCATTGCAATGAATACTTTTTATTCCGTTCCCCCAAATCAGTTAGGTACCTGCCTATCCCGTTACATGTACCAGTGTCCCAGGAACTAAGAGCAGCCAGCAAATACCAGTAGTGGAGGGCAAGAGACCTAAAGGAATTCATGAAGCTTGGACATAAATAACCCACAGCAAAGAAACACAAGAAGACTGAGAAGAAAGAGACATCGTGCAAAAAAAACATCCTGGACCATCACAGACATAACTTGTCAGGTTAGATCTAAGAACGAAAGCGATGCCTTGGGAGAGGGAATCTCATAACACGCCTACTTAAAAAATTACCCCCCCCCCACCCCCCCACCCCCTTAATTTTCGTCCAACACCTTCTTAAAACCTACCAAATGACGCCAAGTCGTAAATTCCAACAGGAAAAGGAGATCATAGCCATGAGGAGACTTATCTGGTGGGTACAACAGCATATATAAATCACCTGCATGACGTACTGAATGCGCTATTGTCAACTCTTATTTCACATTAAGATGCAAGCACAAACAAATTACTCTCTCCTCAGCGCGTGGGACAAATAGTATAGTAAGATCATAATATATATGATAAATCTAAGCTCAAATAATATCTTATATACCAGCAAAATGATAACAATAATCATCAAAAGAATATCAACCAACGTCAACAATAACACCACTTGAGAAGAAACACCCATCACGTGAGTACAAACATTTCTGAAAAGTAAAAAGAAACCACCTTGGTGGCGTGGCATCCGGAGATCCTAAACGAGACAACGAGCAAATTTTTGCTCGTTTTATAGGCCAAAAAATGGACCCTAATGGCAGTAAAACCGCCCATTGATCACCCATTAATTGTCTTAATAGTCGGGGCATCGGGTGTCGTTTTCTGTCTCGTCAGGACGGACGAACTGGAGAGGGGGTGACTTACCTGTTTTTATTCGTTCTGCCCTGGAATTTCATATCTCTCCTATTGTTCAGGGGGCTTTGTTCTCTTACCGGCAAGTTTGCGTTTGACTGTTCTCTTTCTCTATGGAAAGGAATAAAGAACGAGGGGGTAGGATGAATGACCTCTTGTATGAAATGATAACATCAACTTTTCTAGTTTACTTTGACATTAACGAAGCAAGATGCTGAAGTGTGTGTGTGTGTGTGTATGTGTATGTGTATGTGTATATGTATATATATTTTTTTTTCTTTTTCTTTTTTATTTTGGGGGGGGGGGGGGGTGGTTTCTTAAAACAAGACTGTTAATGAATGTCTTATTTTTCTT
This sequence comes from Macrobrachium nipponense, assembly GCF_015104395.2. Taxonomy (NCBI): domain Eukaryota; kingdom Metazoa; phylum Arthropoda; class Malacostraca; order Decapoda; family Palaemonidae; genus Macrobrachium; species Macrobrachium nipponense. The sequence continues at coordinate 76,434,830 of NC_087213.1, read as the reverse complement.
CTATCTTATGGCGAATGGTTCATGTTACTGAATACTTCGTCTTTTATCTCTCATGTGACGCTCTTTATCTTGCTTTATGGAGGCAGCTTTGATTTTCCTTGACTCTGATTTCTATCGGCGCTCACCTGTTCTTGAAGGAACAATGAAATAAAGGAAAAGTCGGAGCCAAAGTCAATCTGTTAGGAGGAAATGAAGATTAGATCTCCCAACGCAAACTTTCTCATCTGTTAATTTAAAAAGGGCTTTAACGATCATATATAATCAAATAACGTATTTACAGGATTTATTTGATGAACATTAGTAATTGGAACAAATGGAAAAGTCACAGAGCCACGTAAAAGAAACCATTAAGACTGATGTATGAAAGAAACCCAGTCATGTAAAACCTCCTTAATTACAAGTATTAAGCGGATGGAGCAACCTTCCTAATTTATGGAGACTATCCTCGACTATAACTTATCGCGTGGGGCTCCGAAGATGGCTATATCGTATATCCCACGGACCCCATAATAACTCTATCAAGCCTATAAAAACCCTCTTTGAGGAGGCCTCTAGGCCGCACCTCTTGTCTTCCACCCTCTCAATTAACATGGTTTACTGTCCCATACACAACAGTTTAGTACCAGATTATGTGAAAGAACAACAATTCTACGGGAAATTATCGCCGCCTTTAAATGTGAAGACGTCACACGAAGGGAAGAAGAGCCGTTCTACTGAGACCCAGTTTCTCCGCTGCCCAAGAGGATCCAAGGCCATTGACCTTACCAACGTGACCATATTGTCTCTTCCCTCCCCCCCCCTTTACTTGCGTTTTCCTGCTGACATTCATCGTTTTGGAATGAATGGGAAAATGATATGCTTGCGATTGCCTTCGTCCGCTCTTATTCTCCTTTCATGACATACTCGCCTTTTCCAGCCGGCATAAACGTTTTCTCAAGCAGGTATCCAAGGAGACTTCTGGGGAACTAGGGGTAAAGGAGGGGGGGGGGGAGGTGGCATGGGGTATAGGGAAAAGGGGAAGGCGATACAAGGTCCCGTGGACCGACATTAACTCCGTCCGTACGACGTCTAAATAAGACCAAGTGCGCTTTTCAACGTGAGTTATAAATTTTCCCACTTGAATGCGATTTCGCTCTTTTAATGGGACTTTATGAGGGAACCTTCGACTGACCCAAGACAGTCAAGGAGATAAGTTAACAATCGAGGCACAGAATTAACAATCTAATCACACACCGCCACACCTCACCTCTCTCTCCTCCCCCTCCGCCCCCCAGCCAACCCCTATTCCCAGAGTCCTTACTCGTCATCCCTAACCCTTCCCTATTTCTCTTGAACTTAGACTTAGCCCAATTCTTGCTCCATTGCCCACATTCACCCCATACCTCCCACAGACTTCTTTCAACCTCCATAAAATACTTGATGGACTTTACCGTTGCCTTTGTTAGCCCTATATGGTTACTAATTGCCGAAAAGCTCTTCACCTGGGTTTAAGCTTTGACCTCTCAAGAATTATTAAAGGACGGCAGTTGATTTCTGTGTAACCAGATGAAACAGAACAATAATTGAACACAGCTTTGTATACACTAAATGATTAATTTAGAGCCGCCACATATCAAAAATCTTAGATTGAAATTCTTTTTGCTATTTCTAATAAAAAAAAAGACCATCTTGTTTATAACTGGCATACTAAAGCAAAATTTGATCAACATTTTCCTTGAAAGTATGTACAGATACATATATATATATATATATATAATATATATATATATATATATATATATATATATATATGTGTGTGTGTGTGTGTGTATATATATATATATATATATATATATATATATATGTGTGTGTGTGTGTGTGTGTGTGTGTGTGTGTGTGTGTGTGTATGCTATGATTCTCCGTGTTCAACCTGAACGGTGATTTAATTAGAAGTACCGACACTGCACTTGGAATGAACTCTAGAGCAGGATATCTGGAGGATTACCACTGGACACCGGCAAAACAGAAGAAAACCTCAGTTGCGTCATCTGGCCTGCATTTAAAGAATTTTCAGCCGGAGGCACTTCTTTGAGAAATTAGAAATATCTTAAGATTAAGTATTTTGAACATTTGCAAATTATACCATGAAAATGTCAAATAAAGGGGTATAAATAGTCACTGCAAAGTTTAATGTGTAGCAGACTAGGGCACACACACCGCATTGCGTTACGTAAATATCAAATATCAAAAATCCAAATACACAAATATTTAAGCACCCTCTCAGTTGCCTTCATTAAAGTGTAAGGGCAAACATTTATTTATTCATGGCACAACTGGGCACTAAGTCCTATCAATGAGTGACCGTCAAGAAACAACCGAAGCCACAGGAAGCCATTGGAAGGTTAACCTATTCTCTAGCCAAACCGCCCCACTGTAACGTTTTCTTCGTTTCTGGAAAGATCAGAACTGAATGCTGTACTGCAAACTCCGTGTCCCCCTGCCAACTGGAGACTGACCATGCATGAGCAAAAGGGCTGCTTTTATTTTCCTTTCCGACATCCCACAGAAGTGAAAACATACCTGCTAATCACCTCATGAGAAGAAACTAATCTGCCCTTCACGGAGCATTTCCTTCACCATGGGGTCTATAACCCTTTCACTGGGCATTCCTCTGCCTGAAGGTACTTGATCCCTTGTAGTGATAGTGCAGCAATGTCAGAGGTGTACAAAAAAGGCTACCACCCCAGGCAGTAGTAATCACTACATATACTAAACAGGTGTTTGTTAGTCGTTATTTTTAGCAAGATTTTCATTACCACTTAGGTGCACTTCTTCCCCTAAGGATTTATTAACCCTTCACTTAGCCCTCTTCTAGGTTGGTTGGAGCGTTATACGACTTCCTAATGCGGCAGAGTCAAGCAGTGACAATTACTACTGCCAAGGTACCTGTCTTTTTAACTGACTAAGCTATTGGAAAGGAGGAATGCTAATCTCTTCGCAGAGCTGAAGTCCATGCAGGATAAAGACGAAAGGCGCAGTGTAAATAGGTTCTCAGCACTGATGAGCCTTCTGTGTAGATGTAGAAAGTTTTTAGTTGTTCACTTTTTCGCAAAAGGGTTCATCCATTCAGCAATTTAGTTATGAATGCCTGAGTTAAATTTAGTTTTCTTCTGGGACCACCCTCCTAAAGGAGAAATGACTTATAGATGAATATATATATATATATATATATATATATATATATATATATATATATATATTCATCTATAATGCCAATGAATTTCAATATCTGATACACAAACACACACATATACACAATAAATTTATGTGACAGGGTAGATAACATGATGGTTGTGGGAATCTGGAAAATCAATTAAAGTCTTCACAGTCATCATAGTCAGATAGGTTACCTGACACTCTCTCTCTCTCTCTCTCTCTCTCTCTCTCTCTCTCTCTCTCTCTCATACACAATATCTATACATACCCACATATATATAGATTCTACATATATGTACATACATTCAAAACTTTAAAACACGCGCGCGCGCGCACACGTACACACACACACACACACACACACATATATATATATATAATATATATATATATATATATATATATATAGTATATGAGCGTGTATGTGTGCATGAATATTATGCATGTGTGTGTTTGTGCGCCCACGCGTTTTTGGGCGTGTTTGTATATAATCTATATTTTTTTTTGCATAATTCAAATATAACAAATCAGTGTTATTCATGTATATCTAAATATGAGAATATATTTGAATACACGGTTCCTTTTCATACTGGCTACAATAAAGAATAATGTACAATACATAAACACACACATACTACATGCACTGTAGCGGCCTGTCTTCGACAGCATGAAGTGCGCCCATAAACTGAATATTTATCAAGAATGGAAAGTAAAATGCAACTGAACTTCATTTTTCCAATAGATGGGATGTTTCTATAACGGCTGTAAATAAATTTCCAGTTCACAAGATCAAAAACAGAAGGTCACAGAGGATAACAGACAATAAAGTCTACGGCATGAACACTTAAGTTTTAAGGCCAACACATGCTATGGCTCATAAATGGGTAACACCGGATAAAAAAAAAACACCAATACTACCTCAAGTTATAACAGATTTTTGTCTTTCTCATCTACTTCAAGCGAGATTTCCCCCTCAGAGTGCTTTGTAACCTAGCCTTAAACATAACGTCAAAATCTACGATATTAAAAGAGGGGGAAGAGAAGGCAAGTACCGACGTTAGGGATATTACGCATAACCCCGAAACTTACGCCAGGTTACAAATGGACCTGTAATTAGAAAGGCTGGCCACGTGCTGGCAGATTTGAAATATAAAGCTCATTACCCGTAGACTATCAGATGTATTATAAACATAAAAAAATAAATGATTACAACTGCGTCATACTACTGAGATATTATTTATAATCATTATCTAAAATAAACAAAAATTCAAATTAACAACTTCGATGGCCACTGACTTGAAAATCATACTCCCGCCAAAAGAGGATAACATAAAAGACAAGACAATACCAAAAATAGTGATCAATAAACAGATACACATTCATATAATGTATGTAAATCATATATATATAAATATATATATATATATTTATATATATATATATATATATATATATATATATATATATATTAGAGAGAGAGACGAGAGAGAGAGAGAGAGAGAGAGAGAGAGAGAGAGAGAGAGAGAGAGAGAGAGCGTTTCATTAACAAATCTAAATAAATGGTAAATAAGTCTCTAATAGCACTTACTTATTTAGAAGTTCCCAGCATTTTATATCGATATGGATACGTGAAAGACTGCTCCACAGTTTCCCTATACATGGGAAGTAAGAAAGAACTCTGGTACCGAGCACTGCCATATAGTGGCACTTCCATACAGAGTAGTTGTTGGCCCCGTGTGAGCAAATCAACTGCCCTTTTGGTATTAAAGATGATCCTGAGCATTTTTTTTTTCTTTTTTGCTAGGAAAGATGTTAGAACAGAACATACTTCGATGTACCATTATTGCAAACGACGTGTTAATTAATTTTGTATCTAAAATGTTAAGATTCTGGGAGGTGGTTCACATCCTAACAGGATACCTACATACCAACATGGTAGATCAAAAGATTCCTATATCTCAGCTGATAAGAGGTGAACAATTGACAAAGTCTCTGTTTTGTTTAGTTCAGTCCTATCCAAGTGACTAAAGCATTTATAAATCTTTTCTACATCTATGATGAGAGTAACAATATTTTCATTTCACACTACTATCACATTTTCTGACCAATAATCGTGTCACAATTAAATTCTAGAACAATGAGTCCAGGACACCAAACAAGAGACGTTGGGCTCGATAAAATCAACGTAAAAAACAACTCTCAAGTTATTGGCTTCCTAAATATCTGAATATGATCAAGGACATATCCTCTGAAACTATACTCATATCCATTATCATACACAAAGCAACTTTTTTTTTCCTACAAATATAATGGCTGCTAGGAAGGAAACACATTTGATTTTGCTTTACGAGGAACGAATTAGCACTAGTGAAAAACAGTGATACGTTGTCAGCAACTATCAGCTTTTACAAACGCATGAATGTCACTGACCTAAAGTAAAATATACCATATTCAGCTAGTACGAAAATGAATTACACAAAATTTTATAAATATATGGTATATACATATCGCTCACATGCAGTTTTAAACTTACCCCCGACACACACAAATACATATATATATACTCCTAACAAAAACTTTGATCATTTCAGTTACCCTTTGTAAGATTCGAACGTTATGCATTCTTACAGCAATGGAAACATGCTACTTTATTTTTCGTATGAGCCTTGTCTTTACAATTGTATTTATCTTCGTTTAAGAACAATTTGTAAACATTTTATTATTATTATTATTATTATTATTATTATTATTATTATTATTATTATTATTATTATTATTATTATTATTATTATTATTATTTTATGAGCTGGTGTACCAGTGAAGTTAAAAGAAACAATCATCTGTGGACATAGTATATCACTCCAGAAAATACTACGTAAATTCCATTACACAGGTAAAATATACGAGACAGTTACCTGCAGAGAGTTCATGGTTGTATCCACATAAGATAAGACAATTAATCACCCTTATATGGACAGATGTAGACTATCCAATAGAATAGAAATCATCAATCCAGACTTGGTATCCACGAAGCCATTGTGTGCAAAACAGCTCAGACTGTGTTCGTAATCTTTATACTTTATTCATGAATACAATCTTGGATAAACGTAATCGCAGATGAATGACGCGCATGGTATGATGTTCCTGTGATGAAGCTTGGATTGTGCAAACGTATATATTTCGTAATCATGACACATGATCCCAAATGCGCTCCAAATCGTACTGGTTTTTACGGACTATTCCAACTAAGCTCTAGCAACTGATTTACAAAAAAAATATGTTACTTATTAGGATTGATTTTACAAGAATTTTTTTTTTTTTAAACAAATGTCAATTCCTTAAAGGAGTCTCAGGGACAGCGATAGGCTACAATGTCCAAGTAGATAAACATTGAACCTCGACTCCGAGGGCTCACATCAGTCCCAAACATTTTTAACGCGTTCTCTTTTCCCTTCACAAATTAGGGTAAACGAAAATTCTGTTCATACATATGAAGAAATTTTACTAACCCATCCTGTAACTTCTTAGTATTTATGCTACCACAAAAAAAGCTATCCCGATTTTAAATTACCTCTTATCAGAAAATCCATCCGAATGTTTGTGTATCAGTTTTTGGAACACTTCAGGACAATGCCAATAAATGCGAATATTAGTTTAAAAAGTATTGAAACTGAAAATCAGTTCGCAGTTCTTTCATATCTATTTATTCCCTGGGTAAAAATGCTTCACTAGATAAGCTCTTTCAAGCTGTATATATTTTAAGTCCTAATACTGTTCTATCTACCCAACAATATTAAAGATTAACAGCTAAATAGTCACAGTCATAAACAACAGATGTTTCTTTGTGAAAACCTGTGTACTACAAAAGTAAACTTTTCCTCCGTTGCTATGTAAACACATTTTGGTACGTCCTATGCGGCGCTTGGGTTAATAACCAAAATCTAAGATGGTTAGAAAAATGTCATTAGAAAAATCATGAATTTATCGAAATAAGAATTGCACAGAAAAAATGGGGTATTTGGCAAATATGAATTTCCACACCAATCACCTTCATGTGATGCAGACTTACTTGAACCAGATACAACTGCCAGGAATGGTGGTAGTTCATTCTCTCTCTCTCTCTCTCTCTCTCTCTCTCTCTCTCTCTCTCTCTCTCACACACACAACAAAATAGACCGATGGATAAAAAAACTGCCATAATCAATGACGTCTCGTTAAAATATCATCGAACATTTGCGTTATTGAATCAACCCGTTTTTTCTGGGTACGATAATTAGGTGGAACGAAGCCGCAGCAGGTGATTGTTTACTTGTAGAACGATAAGTGATGCTGCTAATTAGTTCTCTAACGAGGAATGACGAGGTTAGTGAGGCAACGCTATCATCAACTACCGAGCAGGAGATTAGAGAAGCAGGCAGAGGTCATTAGAATCTTCCGTTGTTTTAAAGCTGTCTAATGAATAAAAAAAGAATGGCCCATTCATAACTTTTGAGCGAATGTGTGTACACGCATATACATACATGCATACATATATATATATATATATATATATATATATATATATATATATATATATATATATATATATATATATCACGTGAGAGGTTACTTATTTGAATTTCTTGACCGAATCTACGTCAAAGTTACCACTGGTGGATTCATCCTGCATTTCACGGTGGCGTTTTCCAAGCCTAATTCTGGTTAGCAATAGAGTAAATACCCCATCCTTACAATCATGGAAGATACGCTTTTAAAGGTCCATTCAAATATAGTCCTTGATATATAAATATGTAAGTATTTTTCTGGAAAATGTGGCGTTCAGCAGAGAAGCCATAATCTACTTTACTTCCTGGGGTAAATCTTAGCAAATACTACTTCAACTCCCCTGAAGATCTTCTAGCGCTAAACTACAGCTCGTCACATTATAGTATTTAACGCCGCAGACATTTTGGATGCTACAATAACAGTTCATTATATTTAGCAAATGCACCATTTAGTATACAAATTCTACTCTCTCCTTGAATAGCATAAGCATAAACATCAAATTCATCAAAACAGACAAATTACTTTATTAGTATCATTTTTCTTAACAATAAGCCATCATTTATTCAAGAATGCATTGCTTATCATCTTGTCGAATAGTGATTTCTAACAAATCTATTGTTTACCAGATGCAGCTTTCCCTTTCTAACAACCAAAATAATCGCTTGCAAGTATTCACTGTTCAACACTTTTACCTTCAGTTTGTCTGTACAAACATCAACCACCCAACACGACAACATATTCATGAGACTCGTCCAATTTTCCTCTCTCGCTCTCTCTCTCTCTCTCTCTCTCTCTCTTTCTCTCTCTCTCTCTCTCTGTTTATGTAATGCAGACTAATGAGCTCCTCATTCTGCATAAATATTTGCCTGGTGTCTTCGTTGCCTGTCATTTCCATTAAGGCTTCTCAGATCTCTCAGAAGCTTTTCTTTGACGTTTTATTTTTTGGTCAACGACTTTTGATGTCGTGCGCCGATTTAATAACCAATCAATATATTCTTTTTTGTTCTGTACATATATAAAAAACAATTCCTTAAAATAAAGGATAATCCGATTTCTTGAAGCGATACTTCCATAAAAAGGCTTTTCAATAGTGCAGATTACCTTATTAAGCAACACCTCTCATATATAAGAAACTAAAAACTTACTTCCTCGCAACGAACTCGTTTTAGGGCTTTCTTATAGTTATGATAACTTTCTACTACGATTAAAAACATTTCAAAAAGTAAGAAAATTTACGGAAGCAAATATATCCAAACAAACGACGCCATGGCCAAAAAAAGCTCAAAAGGCCTTAGATAGTTTTATAAATCTGGACAAATGATCGAGCATACAAGCATATGCACAAGCGATGCACTCAAAATATTCCCATGCACAAGCGATGCACTCAAAATATTCCCATGCACAAGCGATGCACTCAAAATATTCCCAAGTACTTTTCTTTCTCTCTCTTCTCAAAAAACACCTGCTTTTGACATGCTATGATTACTCACAGTTGATGGTTCTGGCATGGAAAATAGTTCACTATTTATCGATGTTCTGCTTTTAAAGAAAAATATTTGAGACCCTGCTCACTCACAATCTCAACTGTCTTTCCCCCCCCTCTTCAAGCTCCAATTAACCTCATAATCAATTACCCACAGACAATTTCTTGTAACGACCAAGCGGAACAGGTGCGCGTACGAGTTTAATAGCTGACTATTAATACAAGTAACCAGATTTATTGTAAAATGCTCTCGACAAATATTTTTCGAAACTTTCCATCTGTCTCCGTGTACGCTGAACTTTCCCACTGGATTTTCACAAACTATAAGTGGGCGCGCACGCACACACCCACACAAACATACATATATGTATATATTTGTGTATGCACGCTGTCATTTTGTTATGCATAATCCCGTCCTAAAAATGGGGATTTTTTTACGGCCAGCTAACTGTATCCAATGACTTATAAAACACTACGAGTATTAAAAATTCTTGCATCGTGCTAAAATTGTAACAGCTCATGAAAATTATGAAATTATTACGTAGAAACAGGTTTAGTGTTATGAGGCTATATACTGCCTAAAATTTTGGGTGCCATGGAAATATGTAAAGTAAATAATTTTTCGAACTGGGGAAGCAATCAAATTTATACTTTTACCTCTAATAATAAGTAGGGCTAATAGTACACGATATCTCATGAAATAAAACAAATAAAATGTACGGAAACCCCATTACAAAGTTACTTTCCTGGTTACTTCATACAACTGACGAGAAAAGAATCCGCTAAAGTTTCATCGGAAAAAAAAAAATGTTCGCCAGAAAGCAGAGGGTTCACCCTTCCATAACTGGAAATTTATATAATCCCATCCATTCACCAAAACCATAAATCATTGGCTTGAGAATAACACTGAAACGGATCAGTTGTCGGGGACATCACAGTCACATCACACAAGCTACTAAGCACTTCGTTATGCAGGTAAGAACGTGAGCTCACCTGGGCATACAAAGTGCCCACTAACATACATACCCAGCCACCGTTGCCAATGCATATGAAGTCGGCTAAAGAGACCAAGTGATTGCAGTTAACAACAAGAGCGCATATCAAAGTTCCTTCAAAGACCAAGGGTCTCTCTCTCTCTCTCTCTCTCTCTCTCTCTCTCTCTCTCTCTCTCTCTCTCTCTCTGCATTACTGTTTGTTATTATGATTGCAAACATAAGACAGTAATGTTAAGGACTAGTTAGCGAGTAGTTTCGCCGATGACACACGAATAAGTAGAGAAATTACTTGTGATGAAGATAGGAACGCGCTACAAAAAGACCTTAACAAAGTATATGACTGGGCAGAGGTAAATAGGATGGTATTTAACTCTGATAAATTTGAATCAATAAATTATGGAGACAGAGAAGGAAAGCTATATGCATATAGGGGACCTAATAATGAGACAATCACAAATAAGGAAGCAGTTAAAGACCTTGGTGTGATGATGAATAGGAACATGTTATGCAATGATCAAATAGCAATTCTATTGGCAAAATGTACAGCAAAAATGAGAATGTTGTTACGGCACTTCAAAACAAGAAAAGCTGAACACATGATTATGCTTTATAAAACATATGTTCGTAGTCCACTTGAATATTGCAATATGATATGGTACCCACACTATCAAAAGGATATTGCACAAATAGAGAGTGTACAAAGGTCCTTTACAGCTAGAACAGAAGAAGTTAAGGACCTTGACTACTGGGAAAGACTACAATCCTTAAAATTATATAGTCTAGAAAGGAGAAGAGAACGCTACATGATAATTCAGGCATGGAAACAGATAGAAAGAATAGCCGAAAACATCATGGAGCTAAAAATATCAGAAAGAGCAAGCAGAGGTAGATTAATAGTGCCCAAAACTATACCAGGAAAAATAAGGAAAGCACACAGGACATTAATCCACTACGCACCAGCATCGATAATGCAGCGTCTATTCAATGCGTTGCCAGCTCATCTGAGGAATATATCAGGAGTGAGCGTAGATGTGTTTAAGAATAAGCTCGACAAATATCTAAGCTGCATCCCAGACCATCCAAGATTGGAGGATGCAAAATATACCGGAAGATATACTAGCAACTCTCTGGTAGACATTAGAGGTGCCTCACATTGAGGGACCTGGGGCAACCCGAACAAGATGTAAGGTCTGTAAGGTAAGGTAAGGTCTCCTGGGACACTTCGCTCCTTCGAATTCGATTTACTTGAATATGCCTGGGGGTCTAATAAGAAATACTGGAGTTAGTGTTGACCGTCAGGCTACAATATATATATATATATATATATATATATATATATATATATATATATATATATATATATATATATATTACATACATACATACATTTTCCATCAATTCATAGGTTCAACTAAAAACAAATCAACTGGCCTAATCCCTTTATAATTTTGGCACAAAAGGTAAAAAAACCAAATTTCTCAGACATTGCTCCAAAATCACTCACAACCTAATTTCATACATTTCCACCTCCACGACCACCATCAAAATTCAGGGAAGCACCGTACACGCATGACTGCATCACTACACTTGTAGGAAGCAAAAGAAACGAAACTACAAAAACGCAGGGATAAGCGAAACCGCGAGTAGGAACTTACTGATGGAAGAACGCAAACGCTGTCCTGATACGATTTCCTAATATCCTTAACAAATTATTCTAGCAGAGTGGACTACAATCTTCATTATCCTTCTGAAGGACATGACTGACGTTCATGGTTGCTCTCAGTGAGGTAACGCTCATACTCAATAACCCATCGACGTAAAATCCAAGAAACAAGTGCACGTAATCAATATCCGATGGGATTCATCAGGATGCCAAAAACATAAGGAAAATAAATTGGTCTTTCAGCTGTATATATACATTTGCAGATTTTTACCAAGGTGCTTGTGTGTGTCACTGGCATATCAAAACCTGCATTACCTTTTTGAAAACAAATAAATAAACAAATAAAATAAAATAAAATAAATAAAAAAGTCGTTGGAAAATCATATAAAATGGCATTTAACTTGAATCTAAAACAACACGAAAGAATATCAAAGCAATAATACTTAATCTCACAGTATTTAATCGTTGAATACCGTTAACATAAGTCAATAATCAAAAGCAAAGACTCATCTTATGGAATCAGTTGCTTAGCTGGCAAGGAAAAACCAGGACCAATGTAGGTGTTCTTATATAACATAAGCATGTTCCCACTGATATAAATAAAACGGTATTTCCAGAATTCCATACCGTTCGTCTAACAGCTTAGATACCTAGCCAGAACATCGTTTCCAAAATTAATGTTAAATGAACCGCCAACACCAATATTATGTTAAGTACACCGTCTGTTTCCCGATCAATGGTTTGAAGCCGGTCTGGTTTATCTAAGTCCTTGAATGGGTGACCTCCACTGAAAGCTATGCGTCACCGGCATGTAACACCAGTGTCCCTCAGTGTGGAGAAGGGGAATGGAGTTAAAGCCCCCATTCACAGTACCAGCACCAAGCTTAGAAAAGAACCAAAAAATTGTGAGGCAAAGGCACAGCACTGAGACAAAATGGTCTACATGGAATACCACGTAATAATGGAAAGACAAACCAAAATAATATGAACGATTTTTCAAATAGTTAAAACTTGGCTATTACTCGCACAATTCCTCCAGATCTTGTTTTCGTTCTCAAGGATGGCCGCCCTTGAATACTGTTAAGACCTGCCCGGCAGACCGAAGTTTACATTATAAGTAAGGTCATCTAGGAGGTATATGTTGATATGTGAAGCAGATAACAGTCTTAATTACAAATCACAGCGGGAATTCATATCGGGATAAGAGAGACATACACATTCAAATTAACCACAAAATGTCCTTTGGCAATACAGATGAGTCCTGATCAGCGCCTCAAGAGGAAAATGGGCTCAGTGGCTTCAACTGTCAAGAGAAGAAAAGAAAATGACGCCATTTGAATGACTAGAAGCACGATTCCTGATATTACTCCGGCATAGTTATTCATTAGAGAGAGAGAGAGAGAGAGAGAGAGAGAGAGAGAGAGAGAGAGAGAGAGAGAGAGAATCACGCCAAGGTAATTTGCTATAGTATATATATTATATTGATGTTGATGTGAAATCTCTTATGCATACCAGATACTCATGATCCACCAAATTATTCTGCATCTAATGCAAAAATCCATCGACCATTTAATAAAGATACCATCGGCAAAGTAAATGCACAGTAGTATGCCTGTTTGATTTTGTTATTTAAAATGTATACACAGAGAGCTTTCGATGACCTGCACGGTCCTCCTTGTCAGTTAATCTGACTGTAATTACAAAAAGTGGCTGCATAAAAACAAAGTTTTTATGTAGCCACTTTTTGTAATTACAGTCAGATTGACTGACAAGGAGGACCGTGCAGGCCATCGAAAGCTTTCTGCAGTATACATTTTAAAAAACAAAATCAAACAGGCATACTACAGTGGATTTACTTTCCCATTTTATTGACTCATGTAATTATGAGTTTTCTTTGAAAGATACCATTGGTAATTCCACAAAATATCTAAATATTTTTAACCTAGCAATTTAAAATTTGTAATTTAAAAATTTCCTTTCTTCTGGTTTTGGCAACTTGCATTCCATCTGAAAGACCCCGGCAGCGTCATCATAAGATATCAGCAACCAAATACCCTTATCCAACCGGAGCCTTACCAACGTCAAGCATGACCGTAAGTTGTTTTTACCCCTGGAAAAAGCGACAAACTCTCCTCTTGACAGAAGTAGTCTTATTAAAAAATAAGAAAACAAAACCATGCAGAAGGAACTTAAAAATCTGAGGCTTATTGACTATCTCAGTATGAATGTGGGATTTCATTTTATCAAAATGCCAACTGTTTTCAATTGCTCCTCTTTTCATACAGTAAATAATATACTTGGATGTTTTTTGACAAACGAACTTTATAAGTCACAGAATCACAACAGCATGCTGATGCTGAATGATGTTGAGAGAGAAAATATAAATGACTAGGAGGGACAAAATTTGCAATGTATGAGGGGATTGTTGGATTGGACTAAATTACTATTAGTGCAACCGTCACCTAATTAACTAATCAAGGACGTAACCAGAGAATAAATTGCTGTTGCTCCACAACCACTCTATAAGCTTACACGGAAGCCTCATCAGCAATACATCAGCCTCACAATAACTACAGCGTCATTCATCTTGATCTAGCATAAACTCTTGCGCTTCCTGATTAAGGTCAATTCTTTCTGCAAACCATGTAGGCTAAGTGGTACTTGATCAATCGAGCGCTTTCTCTGCCTGTTTGTCGTCTTCTTGATTTCTTGGTCAAAACTGAATACGCATCTGTGTGTGTGTGTGTGTGTGTGTGTGTGTGTGTGTGTGTGTGTGATGGATAGTTGTGCACATACATAATTTATCTAATATTAACATGGTTCCACTAACAAGGGGTATCTCTCCAGAAAAGTAAGACAATGATTAAATCCTTATTTGTACTTCAACTCCTTACTTTAATTCATTATCAGATAACTTGTAAAAGCATTAGCCAATTCATACAACTACACAGAAAGCTTATCGGAGCTGTGTCGAACTCCATTACATCCTATGGTTCGGTCATTCATACCCTCAGTGCTTCATCTCTTAGTTTCCATTTACAATGATAATCATACTCTTGCTAATATTTCTCTCATGCCTTCAACTCTTGCAAAACGTTTTTAATTAATTCCCTGGTTTCTGCGGTCTGTAATATCTATATCAAATCCGTAATGTAATCTACAAATTTAGTCATTCCACACACCGTTTTAGGCGCATTTACTTATTCCGTACCTTGAACCTACATTTACTGTAATGTCTTTTCAGTGACTTCTGTCATCACTACATCCATAAGGATATTGTTTGTTTGTTTGTTTGTTTGTATGGTGCTTTTACGTTGCATGGAATCAGTGATTATTCAGCAACGGGACCAACGGCTTTACGTGATTTCCGAACCACGTCGAGAGTGAACTTCTATCACTAGAAATACACATCTCTCACACCTCAATGGAATGGCCGAGAATCGAACCCGTGACCACCCAGGTGGGACGCTAATACCATACCAACCACGCCGCTGAGGCGCTTCATAGGGATATTGAATTGCCAAATCTATATGACCCTCACAAATTTGGTCTCCCAATTTTTTTTTTCTGAGAATCTTGGCATTACTCTGTCCATAAAGATACTACAATTATATATATATATATATATATATATATATATATATATATATGTGTATATAAAAATATAAACATATATATACATATATATGTATGCATACTGTATATATATATATATATATATATATATATATATATATATATATATATATATATATATATATATATATATAGATATATATATATATATATATAATATATATATAGTATATATATAATATATATATATTATATATATATATCTATATATATATATATAATATATATATATATATATATCTATATATATATATATATATATATATATATATATATATATATATATATATAAATATATATATATACATATATCAGCAAAAGCCACAGGGAAAATAACGCTATGATTTTGAAGCTCCGCCCCCTTTCTAGAGTTGCCAGGTGTGGCACAATTGAACAATATATGTCCAAAGATTTTAAAAAACTGTATCTTAACTTTCCTTGCCGAGTGTACCAAGAGTCTTATCCCAAATAAACTTGCAGTGACCGTATGGAGCTTTGGTGGCTTTACAGTAAAACTGCAAAATCTTGTGTATTATATATATATATAATATATATATATATATTATATAATATATATATATATATATATATATATATATAGTATACATATATTATTTATATATATATATATATATAATATATATATATATATATATATCGGTAAACTGCAATATATATATATATATATATATATATATATATATATATATATATATACGGTAAACTGCAATATATATATATATATTATATATATATATATATATATTATATATATATATATATATGACTGGTAAAAGTGTTCTGTAACAACAGAATTCCATCTAATAAAAGGAGCCCATAAAAACACCAAATGTAGAGAGAAAAGTACTATATTTCAGAGACTGCTGTCTCTCTCTTCAGGTATATGATGAGAAAAGTTTACAGAAAAGGTGGTATTTATACCAAGAGATTCGTCCACAAGTAAGCCAATTTAGGTCACCCCCGCTGATAATCTTCCTTTAATCTTCTTAAGCGTTGGTTGAATGAACACTGCGTCGACGATGTCCGAGGTCCAATTCCCTTTTGAGATGTTCATGTACCTGCTTCTCTTTTATTTAAGGCGATTCCATCATTTGACTCTTGTACCGGCAGTTGCTGCTATAAATTACACGTGACATATTCCAGTTTATTCTATGGTTATGTTCATTTATATGATTGAAAATAGCCGAGTTCTGTTGTCCATACCTAACTGACCGTTTGTGTTGTATTAATCTCTGGGGAAGTGATTTACCTGTAAATCCGATGTAAGATTGGTCACAGTCCTGGCATGGGATCTCATATACCCCAGAGTCTTTGGGCGATGTCTTTTGTTGGACGTTAATCAGGGATTTGGCTAAGGTATTTGGGTAGGTAAATGCAAAAGGGTGGATTTCCCAAGGGTGTGAGTTACTCTCTTAATCGTCTCCAGGTGGGGAATTTTTATTTTATTGTTGGGTGTGTCTCTGGTCTTGTCTTTAGGGGGTCGGTAGAAAATTACGTTTGCTTTTTGAATTGCTTTCTCAATTATATGGTCAGGATACTTTAAAGATGAAAGTTGCTTGCGAATTAGTTCAAATTCTTTTTCCAGGAAATCTGGGGAACAAATTCGTAAGGCTCTTAAGAATAGGTTGCTAGCTAGACTTATCTTGATAGTATTGTCATGATAGCTAAAGTAGTGAATATATGAAAGTGAGAACGTTGGCTTTCTGTATATGGTAAATTTGTATTCTGTCGTGTCTCTGATTATTAAAACATCAAGAAAAGGAATTTTGTTGTCTGTTTCCCATTCAACTTTAAATTTGATGCTGGGCACTAATGCGTTTAATTTTGAGAGGAATTCATTAAAATTACCCCACTTATTATCCCAAAATGTTAGTATGTCATCCACGTATCTCATCCAGAGCATCTGTACATGGAATACTTTGAAACTACAGTAATAAATGCAATAAAACCCAAAAACATGCTCTGAGACGATTAAGAGAGTAACTCACACCCTTGGGAAATCCAACCCTTTTGCATTTACCTACCCAAATACCTTAGCCAATCCCTGATTAACGTCCAACAAAAGACATCGCCCAAAGACTCTGGGGTATATGATTATCCCATGCCAGGACTGTGACCAATCTTACATCGGATTTACAGGTAAATCACTTCCCCAGAGATTAATACAACCAACAAAACGGTCAGTTTAGGTATGGACAACAGAACTCGGCTATTTTCAATCATATAAATGAACATAACCATAGAATAAACTGGAATATGTCACGTGTAATTTATAGCAGCAACTGCCGGTACAAGAGTCAAATGATGGAATCGGCCTTAATAAAAGAGAAGCAGGTAATGAACATCTCAAAAGGGAATTGGACCTCGGACATCGTCGACGCAGTGTTTCATTCAACAACGCTTAAGAAGATTAAAGGAAGATTATCAGCGGGGGTGACCTAAATTGGCTTACTTGTGGACGAATCTCTTGGTATAAATACCACCTTTTCTGTAAACTTTTCTCATTCATATACCTGAAGAGAGAGACAGCAGTCTCTGAAATATATACTTTTCTCTCTACATTTTGGTGTTTTTATGGGCTCCTTTTATTAGATATATATATATATATATATATATATATATATAAACGTACATAAATATGTATATATGCATATATACACATATATATGCATATACTTTCATATTTATGTATATGTGTGTGTATATATTTATATATATATATATATATATATATATATATATATATATATATATATATATATATATATATATATATATATATATATATATATATATATATATATAAAATAATATACACACACATATACATAAATATGAAAGTATATGCATATATATGTGTATATATATATATATATATATATATATATATATATATATATATATATATATAATAATTATCACATCGAACCGTGATCCATTTATATATTAATTCAAGCTACAAATGTCCTTTAATATCTAAATTCACTTTACCTCCCAAATGACTGACTGTCCTGATTTCGTCCCCGTCCACTTGGACGGTGGTTCGATCCCATGGGGGGACGAAATTATTATCAATTAAAAAATTCCCCTTCGCTACATATATGAAATATATCATTTGGGAGGTAAAGTGAATTAGATATTTAAAGGCATTTGTAGCTTGAATTGATATATAAATGGATCACGGTTCGATGTGATAATTATTCATAACAAAAGGCTACGTGGGCTGTTTTCAAACGCTCGAATTGGCCAACATGGTAGACAGGGTTTTTCATATCGATTCTAATTACAAAGAACCACCCCCCAGATCGAGGGTGATTTGTAAGGTCAGAATCGATATGAACTTATGTGTCTCTGTGGCTGATTGGATAGCGTCACTGACTGGTCCTGATTTCGTCCCCGTCCACTGGACGGTGGTTCGATCCCATGGGGGACGAAATTATTATCAATTAAAAAAATTCCCCTTCGGTACATATATGAAAATATATCATTTGGGAGGTAAAGTGAATTTAGATATTAAAGGACATTTGTAGCTTGAATTGATATATAAATGGATCACGGTTCGAAGTGATAATTATTCATAACAAAAGGCTACGTGCTGTCAAACGCTCGAATTGGCCAACATGGTAGACTTCTGGTGACTTCACTTTCCTTTATTTCGTAGAATGGAAAGAACGAATAGGAGATTGTGGTTGTACTTATACATATAAAAAAAGAGAGGTAATAGTAGTGCAGAAGATAAGAGGCAATTTGAAAAGCTATTAGATATGCTACTAGAATACAACATTCAACAAATAAATCACCTGCCAACAAGAAAGGAAAATACTTTAGACCTAGTATTTGTGAACGAGATGAATTATGTTAAAGAAATAATAGTTTATAATGCGAATATTTCAGACCATAATGTCATAGAATTAACAGTTCATTCCAAAGCAAGTGAAAATAGAGATAAGCAAGAAATGAAAAAGTGGGAAGGATAGAAAATACAACTTCTACAGTAAAAAATAAAAATGGTCAGAATTAATGAAAAATTAAACAAAGATTGGGATAACATTTTCGTAAGTGATGACATAAGGGTAAATACGGAGATATTATATATATTGGAGAAAATAGTGGAAAAATATATACCGAAGAAGAAAAGTAAACATCATTCATGCATACCAAGAGACAGAAGGATCTTGTTCCAGAAAATCAGAAAGTGGAAAAAAGGTCTTGCAAAAGAAAAAAATGCATGGAAAGTTATAGAACTAAAAAGTAAGATAGAAAATGCAGAAAACAAAAAGATTATACCAATCAAAAGAAAATGAAAAACGGGACTTGGAAGAAAAAAACCCTATTAAATATCAAGCAAAACCCCAAGCTATTATACTCATTATGCGAAGAAGATGAATAAAAAGAAGAATAGAAATAGGCCCTCTGAGATTGAAGGGGAGATTAACGAATGAAAAAAAGGAAATTTGAACATACTGGCAGAACGATAAAAGAGAGAATTCACCCCTAGAATAGATAATGAAGATAATGATATAGAAGTAAGGGATGAAAATAGTGAATATTTAGCTGACATAGATATTAATGAAGCTGTATTGTGCAGGCTATTAATGAAATTAAAAATGGAGCTGCTGCAGGGCCTGATGGAATTCCTGCTATTTTGTTAAAGAAAGTAGTTCATTCTATCGCAAAGCCACTTGCAATATTATTAAGACAAAGTGTAGATACAGGCAAGATTTATGATGAGCACAAATAGCATATATTCCACCCCTACTTTCAAAAGTGGATCAAGACTAGAGGCAAGTAATTATAGGCCTGTGAGTCTAACATCACATATTATGAAAGTGTATGAAAGGGTAATGAAGAAAAATATTATGAAACATTTAATAAAAAATAATTTGTTTAATAAAGGACAACATGGTTTTCGTACCCGGAAAAAGTACACAAACCCAACTGTTAGTCCACCGTGAGAACATATTCAAAAATATGAAAAGCGGAAATGAAACAGATGTGGTTTATTTAGACTTTGCAAAAGCTTTTGATAAAGTAGACCATAATATATTAGCGAAGAAAATTAGAAAACACAATATCGTGGATAAAGTAGGAAGATGGTTAAAAGAATTTTTACACAACAGAAAACAGATAGTTATTGCAAACGACGAGAAATCGGATGAAGTCAAGGTAATATCCGGTGTGCCGCAAGGTACGGTGTTAGCTGCAATACTGTTTGTTATTATGATTGAAGACATAGACAATAATGTGAAGGATTCGGTAGTGAGTAGTTTCGCAGATGACACAAGAATAAGTAGAGAAATTACTTGTGATGAAGATAGGAACGCTCTACAAAGAGACCTTAACAAAGTATATGATTGGGCAGAGGTAAATAGGATGGTATTTAACTCTGATAAATTTGAATCAATAAATTATGGAGACAGAGAAAGAAAGCTATATGCATATAAGGGACCTAATAATGAGACCATCACAAATAAGGAAGCAGTTAAAAGACCTTGGTGTGATGATGAATAGGAACATGTTATGCAATGATCAAATAGCAACTCTGTTGGCAAAATGTAAAGCAAAAATGGGAATGTTGTTACGGCACTTCAAAAACAAGAAAGCTGAACACATGATTATGCTTTATAAAACATATGTTCGTAGTCCACTTGAATATTGCAATATGATATGGTACCCACACTATCAAAAGGATATTGCACAAATAGAGAGTGTACAAAGGTCCTTTACAGCTAGAATAGAAGAAGTTAAGGACCTAGACTACTGGGAAAGACTACAATTCTTAAAATTATATAGTCTAGAAAGGAGAAGAGAACGCTACATGATAATTCAGGCATGGAAACAGATAGAAGGAATAGCAGAAAATATCATGGAACTAAAAATATCAGAAAGAGCAGCAGGTAGATTAATAGTGCCCAAAACTATACCAGGAAAAATAAGGAAAGCACACAGGACATTAATCCACTACGCACCAGCATCGATAATGCAGCGTCTATTCAATGCGTTGCCAGCTCATCTGAGGAATATATCAGGAGTGAGCGTAGATGTAAGTAATAAGCTCGACAAATATCTAAACTGCATCCCAGACCATCCAACGATTGGAAGATGCAAAAATATAACCGGAAAGATGTAACTAGCAACTCTCTGGTAGACATTAGAGGTGCCTCACATTGAGGGACCTGGGGCAACCCGAACAAGATGTAAGGTCTGTAAGGTAAGGGGTTTCATATCGATTCTAATTACGAAAGCACCCAGATCGAGGGTGATTTGTAAGGCCAGAATCGATATGAACTTATGCGTCTCTGTTGGCTTGATTTTGGATAGCGTCAACTGACTGTCCTGACTTCGTCCCCGTCCACTTGGACGGTGGTTCGATCCCATGGGGGGACGAAATTATTATCAATTAAAAAATTCCCCTTCGCTACATATATGAAAATATATCATTTGGGAGGTAAAGTGATTTAGATATTAAAGGACATTTGTAGCTTGAATTGATATATAAATGGATCACGGTTCGATGTGGTAATTATTCATAACAAAAGGCTACATGCTGTCAAACACTCGAATTGGCCAACATGGTAGACAGGGTTTCATATCGATTCTAATTACGAAAGCACCCAGATCGAGGGTGATTTGTAAGGTCAGAATCGATATGAACTTATGCGTCTCTGTTGGCTGATTGGATAGCGTCACTGACTGTCCTGATTTCGTCCCCGTCCACTTGAACGGTGGTTCGATCCCATGGGGGGACGAAATTATTATCAATTAAAAAATTCCCCTTCGGTACACATATGAAAATATATCATTTGGGAGGTAAAGTGAATTTAGATATTAAAGGGCATTTGTAGCTTGAATTGATATATAAATGGATCACGGTTCGATGTGATAATTATTCATAACAAAAGGCTACGTGCTGTCAAACGCTCGAATTGGCCAATATGGTAGACAGGGTTTCATATCGATTCTAATTACGAAAGCACCCAGATCGAGGGTGATTTGTAAGGTCAGAATCGATATGAACTTATGCGTCTCTGTTGGCTGATTGGATAGCGTCACTGACTGTCCTGACTTCGTCCCCGTCCACTTGGACGGTGGTTCGATCCCATGGGGGGACGAAATTATTATCAATTAAAAAATTCCCCTTCGCTACATATATGAAAATATATCATTTGGGAGGTAAAGTGAATTTAGATATTAAAGGACATTTGTAGCTTGAATTGATATATAAATGGATCACGGTTCGATGTGATAATTATTCATAACAAAAGGCAACGTGCTGTCAAACGCTCGAATTGGCCAATATGGTAGACGGGGTTTCATATCGATTCTAATTACGAAAGCACCCAGATCGAGGGTGATTTGTAAGGTCAGAATCGATATGAACTTATGCGTCTCTGTTGGCTGATTGGGATTAGCGTCACGGGTGGACTGTCCTGTGATTTTCGTCCCCGTCCCACTTGGACCAGTGGTTTTCGATTCCCATGGGGTGTCAAAATTATTATCAATTAAAAAATTCCCCTTCGGTACATATATGAAAATATATCATTTGGGAGGTAAAGTGAATTTAGATATTAAAGGACATTTGTAGCTTGAATTGATATATAAATGGATCACGGTTCGATGTGATAATTATTCATAACAAAAGGCTACGTGCTGTCAAACGCTCGAATTGGCCAACATGGTAGACGGGGTTTCATATCGATTCTAATTACGAAAGCACCCAGATCGAGGGTGATTTGTAAGGTCAGAATCGATATGAACTTATGCGTCTCTGTTGGCTGATTGGATAGCGTCACTGACTGTCCTGATTTCGTCCCCGTCCACTTGGACAGTGGTTCGATCCCATGGGGTGACAAAATTATTATCAATTAAAAAATTTCCCCTTCGGTACATATATGAAAATAATCATTTGGGAGGTAAGTGAATTTAGATATTAAAGGACATTTGTAGCTTGAATTGATATATATATATATATATATATATATATATATATATATATATATATATATATATATATATATATATATATCTATATATATATATATACTATGAAATCACAAAAGTAAGCACGTGATTTTGTTTACCAGCAAAGCCACGGATAATTTTCAAAAAAGAAAAGACAGAGTGCCAAGTACTTTCGTGTATCTAACACATCTTCGGGGCACATCTTTGTTAAATACACGAAAGTACTTGGCACTCTGTCTCTTCTTTTTTAAAAAATTTTCCTTGTGGCTTTTGCTGGTAAACAAAATCACGTGCTTACTTTTGTGATTTCATAGTATTATATATATATACATATATATATATATATATATATATATATATATATATATATATATATATATATATACAGATTTTGCAGTTTACCGTAAGCCACCAAAGCTCCATACGGTCACTGCAAGTTTATTTGGGATAAGAATCTTTGGTACACTCGGCAAGGAAAGTTAAGATACAGTTTTTTTAAATCTTCGGACATATATTGTTCAATAATGCCACACCTGGCAACTCTAGAAAGGGGGAGGCGCTTCAAAATCATAGCGTTTGTTGCTTTCTAGAATTCCATTAACTTTACACCATAAAGATTCTGTAGGGGTCCTATAATCATTTATACTTGAATGTAGAAATAGGCTTTATATTATTCGTTAATGTTGCTTTGGTAACGTCAGTTCAGGGTAGAATATCGATTATCCTTTTTTAAAACCTACTGTGAAACCTTATTTATAAGTAATGTTTGACACTAAACTGACGTAAAATTCATACGTAATTGAAGACGGATCTTAAACAATGAGAGAAAGTGTTTTAAATTTTGGGCAGTACATGTGGAAATCGTGAGGAACAATACAGTAAAGAATGAAATATTATGACGATAGAGAGAGAGCGCGCAAGCATAGGCCTATCGATAGATACTTAATTCATTATATTTACTTTGAGAGATTAAGCGATATTTTTTTTCAAATTTTTTAAAAGTGGAGAGAGAGAGAGAGAGAGAGAGAGAGAGAGAGAGAGAGAGAGAGAGAGAGAGAGAGAGAGAGAGAGACCTGGGCTAGTTGCTACAATTTTACTATTTTTACCTCCAATTCAATATCTAATGAAGGAAACTTAAAGAAATTTATGCTGTGAAAAGGTTATTATATGCGCTATCATACTCATGTAACGAAAAGGTTATGTACTTTTTAATTCCTGTAATATAATAGAAAATAACAGAAAAACTTTTTGTATACAACTTGCCCCATATGCGGTGCGAGTTGTTACAGTCCATGGGGTATGTTGTTACAAAATATAAAAAGAAGCACTTCCTTTAAAAACCAAAGGAAGTCAGTTAACACTTCATTGTACACAGGTCATATATATATACATAATGAGCAGTTTCATTTGTGCAGCGCTCATAGTCCTAAGCTTTGCATTTCATGCATTGCACCCATTACTCCCCTGAGGCTGTATTTGGTCATTATACCAAAAATCTTCAATGTTCTTTTTGCTTTTATTTCCACCAGACTTCAGAAACCTTTCGTTATTCACATTCCTTTTACTGGTTTTACTCTTGAGCCTTTTTCCTTGTGAATCCTCGTTGTGCTTCCGTAGTTTCTTCTTCCTTTTCTGCATATTTGTCTCTTTCTAGGTACCTTTCTAAAAGGTCGTAGCTCCTCTGAGGGTCTGATATCTCCTATAGGTATTTGTTCTGTCTTTACAGAAGGAGGTGATTTGTATATGTAAGGCCTATCTAAACCATCCTTGCTTTTGTTGTTGTAACAGGGTCTGGAATAATTTTCAAAGTCCTGTTATGAAATGGGGAGTTAGATGGTCTTGAGGAAGTTCACAGGTACGTATCATGTTTTTGTGGCTTCTAAAACTACAGGTGAATCTATGGATTTTCTTTTGGACGACCAGATACAACTAAATATTATGCGGGGCAAGTTGTTACTGATTGTAATAACTAGCCCCGAGCGAATTATTTTCCTTCTCATAAATTTTGCTATTCATTTGAATTATGGGAAAATGAAGTCTAATCACATATGAAGCATAAAGACCGTTATTTTCAGAAATCACATTGTTTTTCATGAACACGAGGTTCATTAAGTTCTATGAAAATAATACGAAAGGTCAAAATATTTACTCAGGGTATCCAAAAACAGTTTTTTGCTTGTAGTTTCGTAGACGGGTGATCTTGTTTTTCACTCAACGAGGATAAGGCTGATACTGACGCCTAATCGTGTGAAGAACCTCGGCTCTAACTATTTCTGTATGATGAAGATATTGACAGTATGCAACTAGCCCTGGTCTCCCCTATTGGTGAGCGGTGTGTCCGTGCACAGATACCTGGGAAACAGGGTGATATGACTGCCAAGATCGTGCTGCACTATGCTAGATAAAATTTGAAGCATCATAATATTCAAGTTAATTCTCTAAGAAATTCATACTCTAATCTTGATTTCATTCGACAGTTGCCGTAACATTCAAAGATTGTAAAAAAGACGTGGAAAATTTTAGACACAGGCTGCGGTCATTCTTGCTCTCTCGATATAGTCTGTACTTTTGAAAATCGGGTTTCATCCACAAAGCATCCACGAAAAAAGATATGTTAAGTAAAAATAGTTATTACCACAAGTAACTTAATATGTATTGCACAGGCAATTAAAGTTTTATATCGTGCAAAAAATGCTGATGTGTTGGGAGATCTTTCAGCCTCGCGGCAAAGAAATGCAGTCGTGCAGGGCTGTAGGCTACTACGAACTGCTTTGTAATGGGAGCATAAAGCCAGAACATTTTTGAGCTGACATGCTACTTTAACCTTGATAAAGTTGTCGATAAATATAAGCAACAAAGTTAATATATTCAGTTTTTACATGTTTTGGACTACGATATGTTGTAGTTTCTGTTAGGGTTAAATCAAGGCCAATTGGCCTTGGGTTAAATCTATGTTTAAGTTTGTGACCGTGTGATATCCGATAATCCTGGATTATCTCTTTAATTTTTACCCTTTTGACAATTAACCATCTGGTATTCTTGATCTTGTTGTTTACCTGATAACTTTCTTTCTAATATTTCATTCGTTCCTTGACAATGACGAAAACGCTTGGATTTCTGCCTATCATTTTCCTGTGGTATTCGCTTTCATATATAAATTAGAAATGATCCCAGGATTCAATGAAAATTCTCGTAAAGCTTATTGATTTTCCGTATATCTTTTGCAATATATTTAAATCTATACTCCAAAAACACAGAATCATTTTACCCACACCTAAAAAGAACGTGATTCTTTTCATAGTCTTCAAATACTCCAAAGCCTCCCCACTCGGATTAAATGGGAGCGCTTTGCCAAGGAAGGCTTCTCTGTTTCCAGAGTCAAGTATTGTTTGACCTTTGGAAAAGTGAATCACCGAAACCACGTCCTAAATAAGGCATGGGGTCACCGATCTATATCCTTCAAATAAATATGCAAAGGGGGAATGTCACTGAATCTTTGTAAGTATGGGTGTGAACTACAGTTTCCAAGTAAGGCAGATATTGACAGGTCGTTCGATGGGTGGAGGAGATCTTTCGAAGATGCATATTATATTAAGGGCTCACAGGTGACCTTACAACATTTCAATCTTTACGTTGATGATTGTATCTTTGCTTTACATAAACTGCTTTTTATGACCTTGAATGGTTGTTATAAAGCATTGTGACGTTACTTACTCCTGGATGAATAAAAAGTATATGATGATAGTTGCTTTGAATTTTCACGAAAACTTCAGTTATTTAACAGTTATCTAGTGTTAACCACACACTCACTCACATACATACATACACACACAAGGAATGTTGCAGGTTGATAAATTTTTTGTTCATATTCTATTTGTTCATATTCTACTTCAGTTATTACATTCATTTTTAAGAGGTGAATGCCAATCCTCATGCGCTCTTAATAATAAAAATCAGATTATTCAAGGCAGCACTTGTCCTGGAGTCTACTGTGCAGAAAAAGGACGCAGTTACAACATAATACGTAATAAACAGAAAAACCTGTGACGTTAGATGCCTTCTCATGCATATATACCAACACTATACAGCTAACAGCTCTACGACCCAGTGACAAATATGAAAAAAAAAATTAACTTAAATAACAATTATGTAACTAATGTATCAATGGATGTACAATGAAAAAATGGAAGTGAACCATCTCTTTCGTAAACAATATTTCATAACCTTTAATTCTATGGTTTCTAATAAAAAAAAAGTCGTTGCAAACATCTTGTGTCTAGGGAAAACCTGGTCAAAATTACATGCTGTCCGGTACGAAATACAATTTGCGCTAAATACCACACACACATGGTAACGATGAAAACGGAACATGTAGAAATTTATAATCTGATATTCAATCATCAAAGACCCAAGGGTCCAAAACAATTTTCGAACATCTTTGAATGAGCGCTGGAAAATTAAATCTGCAAGAGAAGCTCTTCAACCGTTCAGATATCGAGGGACATTGCCTCCTGGAAGTGAGGCAATACCGCAAGCAATCACTTATCGCACCCAAAGAACCCAAAATGGGTACGGGAGACCACCGTTCCCGGTCATTTACCAGCCCTGCAGAGAGAGAGAGAGAGATCTCCGGCGGGAGAGAACAAAAAGGCACCCGACGTTTCTTATCTTCCTGCCTTCTCCCTTTCGCAGTTAAAAATTTCCAATGGCCACTCTCACCTCATGGGTAATGTTCAAACACCTTTTATTTCTTTATTTCCAAGACGGTATTGTGCCCGAGTTTGGAAAAAGGAGGAGGAGGTGCCCAGGGTTCATAGGAGGAGGCTGAGGAGGAGGCGGCGGTACCCAGGGCCGAAGGGAGGAGGCGAGGTAAGAGATAGAGGGGCGTCACTTCGAAGTGCAGGTGGCGGGTACGAGAGAGGTGTTGTGAATGCAAATATAGAACGGAGAGACGCCGACTATTGTTTGTGTGTAATGCGTACTGAGGCTCCACTTCGAACACATCTGCATACTGAGGTGGCGGTAGTCACTCACTCCGTAAGTGTAAGTATGCGTGTGTGTGTGTGTGTGTTTGCGTGTGAGGTGGGAACGATCATCACCTGAACACCATTAGCCTAGATGGTGGAAACATGTTGGCTTTATGTATGTAGAAGGCACCGGCGGAGCAAGTGGAGTCTCCGCATTTTGAGTACTTGACATTAGATCAGAATAAGAAATACAAGCTCTTATGATTCGCATTCCACCTTAAGCATTAGCCGCTTGTTCCTTTCCCCGCTTCACTAAGTATGACTACGAAGCATCGTATGTATTGCGAATTCAAGCGCGGAACATCTTTTCAAGGTAACAGAAATGGGCATACTGGTATGTCTCGTCAGTTTCCTAAAATAAAAGAATCATCTAAGACTCAGCAATGAAATTAAATCAACTTAAGTTCCTCTTTTCAAACAATGCACTTCACTGCCTCATATTTGTTATTTACACTTAACATTTCCGTTTACTTTTCATTCCGTTTACTTACAAATCTGTAAATGAAGTTCACGTTTAATTTATAACATTGTTATTGATGAACCCAGAAAACACCATTTAGTTTTATTTCGTTACGATTCCGTTCCGTTTACCCGAGATTCTGTTCCTCATGCACCGTGAATTAGCCACTGGCGTACAATTATGTTCAAAATTTCGAGGGCACTTTTAATTAACTAAGACTTTAAATCTTTATTTTTCATCCGGTATGCTTATACGTATATATTCTACTTTAAAATAAAAGTATTTGTTCATAGTAAAATTTCCGCTCCATTTGAATCGATTCATTTTTCATTGCACTCTCATGTTTATTTATTTCTATTCATAGTTAACTGTGATTCTTCTTATTCACAAAATGAATCTTGCTCATCTAGAATTCTATTAGTGAGTTTTATGGGGATCGTTCTTTCTTACAATTACTTTCGTAGTTCACTATTGCTCCAGCTTTATTCTGTTAATAATAGTTCAGTTTGGTTCCTGTTTAGTCATACTTCTGTTCGTAGTTCGTTGGTGTTACTGATTAATTAAACGTTTATTTATTATAACGTACCGTTTACTAAGTTGTCAAAAAGTATTAAAATTTCTGCTTGCATACAATCCGGATCATAGCGCACTGAGCTTCCCTCAACTCTGTCACAGTTATAATTCAGCAACAATTGTCATTTGCATTGCATCATGGCAATGCTCAATGAAGACGACGATGACGACAACAAGCAGAAACTCCGAGATCTTACCGCACTCGCCTCTAAAAATATAAATGAGTGGACCATTTGCATGCAGGCAAGATTCATATCCTTGAACAAAACGAAACATAGCGCTATGTGATATTAACATACTACACGGACATTCAGTTCCACCGAAGGTTAACTGAAACTTTACAAGAATTGTTCTGAACTAGTGCAAATGCCATGTTGAAAAAACGTATATTGTTAAATCTTATATCCATTAATACACAGATTATTAAACGAAAACATAAAAGATGCTCCTTTTTATAACCGTGATATAAATTCCACTCATTTTCTGTTACATAATATATAGTTCCTATACAAATCGATTTGCAGGATATTCAACAATTTTTAATGCGGTTTCATTCCATATGACACATTAAAACTAATTATCATCATTAAACCGGACTACTGAGTAAAAAGCTAAGCTACCAGGAAGGGTAACACAGGCCTGCACTATTTATGTTAAAGCTAATAAATCCCTGGCAGCAGTAGCATCCCTCTCAGCTTCCAGTCACCATCATTATATTCATCTGAAATCAGTCATTACAAAGCCATTATCAAAGGCAGTAGTTTAATAATAATAATAATAATAATAATAATAATAATAATGTATTTCGGATGGAAGTCGTCATCGTAGACCCATCCTTTCAACTGGGATAACGATAAAAATTAGTTTTCCACTCACTCGAAGAACGCATTTGAGACAGTTTTACATTCTGCAGACGTTGTTATAAAAAAAATCAAGCACAAAATGCGCCGAAGAAATCAGTTTTCTGAACAGCGTATAATGTTGGATGAAACTCTCTGCCACGGCCCATGAAACTCTTAGCCGCAGTCCATGAAACTTTCAGCCACCGCCCGATGGTGGCCTGTGTTGTTGGCACCTACAGAAGTGCCAGACGCAAGATCATGGCTAGCTTTAACCTGACATAAAATAAAATTCCCAAGGCTAGAGAGCTGCAATTTGGTAAGATCTGAGGCCGGACAGGAAGACAAAAAACCATCTCAGTAGTTCTTTTACAGAAAACTAGAACTGAAACTCCAGAGAACTGAAAGTTGAATCTAAGAAGATTTGGAAGAAAACATTCAACTGAAAGTCACACACAACCCGGAATTTAGGTAACTTAAATCTAAACAATTACATAATAACGACAGGGTGTTTTCTCATTTATGTACAAATGAATTACATGACAATGTGTAAAACTGTTTCGAGTTCCGGACCTTTAGTTAACAAAGAACAAAACATACTAGTTAAATATAAAATAAGTGGAAGACTCAGAGAGCAAACCTTAACCTGGAATTTGGACTTTTAGGCCAACTATTTAACTTTGAAATATTTATCACTGCATCAAAGTCCACCAATTTGGTAATAATTTATAAAAACTAAAATTATTCCACTAACATATAAAAAGGTATGAAGAATAAAAACCTCTGGAAATTTCTACAATTCATAATGGGTAAGATGGTTTCCAAGGAGACAAAACATCAACTATCAGCAGATATCTCCCAAAAGTTGTCTATTAACGAAATTACCTACTAAGTATATCAGCCATGATTCACTGAGACTGGTTTACCCGCTCTCGAGATATCGAGCTGGAACGCAAACACGGGTGAAAACGCAACCTAATTCTCGGGTGGTCATAGCAACCTGGCACAGAGACATTTTAAAATTATAACACGAAGTAAAAAAAATCATCAAGAGGTTGATTAATATCCCAGGCATTTCATGTTCTTTAGTTACGTTACTGAGCTCATTTCAGTGTTTCAGATTATACATATGCATTTTTATATAAGAACGTATCAGAATTTATTAAAAAATCATCAAGTCATACCAAGATACTTCAGCAATTGTCGGTCTAAGATGGAGGATATTGCTTACATTTCCAATTCCCCAAAAGATAACTTGGAAACTTCGCTTTACTTAGCATGGGACAACATTTCAAGAAACACGTGCGACTTAGCCTGGCAAGTCATAACAGCAAATTCTGTTTCATTAGCCTACGAAAAGGTATTTATAAGTGAACTTCCAACAAAGAATCCCATAGGTTCAGACTTGTTTCACAAGATATGTAATAACCGTTCGCACCTGCCCTATTCCTTTTAAGTTAGGGCTCTTTAGCCTTGATCAATTAAATAGTTAATAACATGGCAGTAGTACTGCAAGGACGCCTACTTTGCATAACTTGCCCAAGGGTGACCTGAAGTTAGCTCCAATCAGAGGGAGCCTCATTGCTTTCATTTACTCTTTACCCCCATTTGCGAGACTAACCCATTAATGTAAACAATTACGTACACACGCGTGCGGGTCATGAGGCTGCAATCACTTCATCAGGGACCACATGGAGTTCTTCAGAAGTTCGCACTTCAGAGA
The DNA here is from genome assembly GCF_015104395.2 of Macrobrachium nipponense. Taxonomy (NCBI): domain Eukaryota; kingdom Metazoa; phylum Arthropoda; class Malacostraca; order Decapoda; family Palaemonidae; genus Macrobrachium; species Macrobrachium nipponense. The sequence continues at coordinate 76,402,708 of NC_087213.1, read as the reverse complement.
CAGGAAAAAATTAAATATTTCCTATCCCGATTTTCGTCAAGACCATGAGATGAGGGTAACTAGCTGCTGCAGTTAGCAAACAGGAAGCTCATCTGACATTTTAGGGATATTGCTTCTAACCAAATGCTCGACAACTATTGCCTACGCGCTCCTCTGTTTTGGGGTAAGGCATAATGGGGCTTCCAGACTGACACTGGAAGGGTTGTACCTAGTTAATATGTTCCGCTTACTACCACTGGGATGACAACCGAGCAGAGACTCATTTGATTTGAATGTATATTTAGGTATACAAGTGTGTGAACCAGCTGATATTATGCAAGTTTTTATGAGCGGTTTCATCACTCACTCACCAGGTGAAACGTGAAACACCCATTAGGAATAAAAGTATATATATATATATATATATATATATATATATATATATATATATATAATATATATATATATATATATATATAAGATCAGGTGTTAACCTAAGGAAACAGGCCAATATCTACATTTTTTTTTATTCCGATGTTTCGTAATAACACATTTACTACATCCTCTGGGAATCTGTCAATTAATTAAATATGATAAAAAACAATCATAAATTTACTAAAAATTAGTAAAGTTAAGATTTTTCTAATTTTATATTAATTTAACTGACAGATTCCCAGAGGATGTAATAAATATTTTATTACGAAACGTCCGAATACAGAAAAATGTAATATGGCCTCTTTCCTTAAAAGTCAACATCAGATCTAATGTATCCCTTGGTCTTCACCTGCCTGCACCTTGGTTGTGGAGATATATATATATATATATATATATATATATATATATATATATCATACTATATATATATATATATATATATATATATATATAGATCCATACATATATATATATATATATATATATATAATGCATACATATATATATATATATATATAATATATATATAATATATATATATATATATACTATATATATGCATACATATATATATATATATATATATATATATATATACTATATATATATATATATATATATATATATATATATATATATATATATATATATATATATATATGATATATATATATATATATATATATATATATGTATATATTACAAATATATATATATATATATATAATGTATATAACATATATATATATAAAGAAATGCGAATTTTCTGTCTAAATTCTCCAGCTGCACTAACTTCACTTGAGATACTGCACATTATTAGACCATTCGCACCAACACTTTCAATTATTACGAATACCTAACAATGAATACAATAGTGAAGAATGATTTCTGATACTTAAAATACGAGATTTTATTTGCTATTCACTATCGACTACTAATATAATGAAGATAAAAAAATGCCAATGTTATCATCATCACTTCATTTGGTATGCATACAAATATATAAGCAATTTTCCCAATCTCATTAGAGCTTACATAGATACCACAAACTTAAGTCAACGGAAATGAATCTCAATACTAAGAGAGTTTACTTAATTTATATTACGTTCGCTTATTCATATGACGTCCGTACAGCTATTCGATAATTTTATAATAAAGAGTTTTGTTGAGAGAGAGAGAGAGAGAGAGAGAGAGAGAGAGAGAGAGAGAGAGAGAGTTATTGGGATGTCCTATTCTAGGTAGAGGTTAAAAGACTCATTTCTTATGTAAAAAGGAAAGAAACGAAGGGTAAAAAACTTAACACTTGAGACCTCCCCTGAACCGAAAGCTCTGAAAGATGTTCGAAAGTGTTAAAAGTAAAAAAAGAAAAAAAAAAAGAAAAGAAAAAAAGGAGGAAATGATGCTGGAGATTCCCCCTGCTGCGTCGGCAATAATAATAATAATAATGATAACCTCCAAGTACATCAAGTGTCCATTTATAAATAAGGCGGTAGAGTCGCGTCCGCGCACAGCACGGCTATTTGAACCTGTGGGAATCGCATAATCACACCGACAAGAAGATTTTCCACTACAAAGGTCATATGATAAGTTATGAAGAAGCCTATTGCTTAATCTGATGCGCTTTGTTAAGAGAAGGGGCTTCATCCTACGGGATTTGAGTGGGGATGGGAGGGGGGAGGGGGGAGCGGTGGTGGCCGGTGGATTGTAGGAGGGAGGGTTAACAAATAATGGGGCAAAAAAGATAATGAAGAGAAAGGGAAAAACCTCCAGTCTTCTACAGAAAGTGCTCAAAAATCTCAATTGATCTCCCGATAACATTAGGTGTATGATATTCCTAAGAATTACACTAACTGACGGAGTTCCCGAGTGCGTAAGTATGTATGTATGTGTGTATGTATATATATATATATATATATATATATATATATATATATATATATACATATATTTATAAACACACACACACGTGTGAGCAAGTGTGTAGTATCACAAAATATGAAGATGAATATTCAAAAGTTAATTATTTCAGAAAAAGCTAAATTATATCGCGATCTATAACTTGTTCTTCTGACGATTGAGTAATCTTTTGTCAATTCCTGCTGGGGGAAGCACTTAAATAAAAGGATATTTGAAATGAAAGGAAAATAATGTTACAAGCTCAATGCTATTAGAAAAAAAGGACATGAAAACTCAGCTACAGATTTAATTTTCCCCTCTAAACCTACAAACGTTTCAAGTAAATTTGGGATTTCTAATGAGGGCATTTACTAGTTTCATAGAATATTCAAATTTAACATGAATGCAAAATTAATCTCAATGATTGGTTTAATATTCAACTGCTAATCTAAACAATTTACACGTCAAAATTCAATTTAAAAAACACTATTTATCAAATGCTATCGCTTCTCAGAAATTACACAAAGTCGCCAACATTACATGTGAACATCGTGAGTAGATAATCTAATTTTGGTAACTTAGAAATGAGAGAGAGAGAGAGAGAGAGAGAGAGAGAGAGAGAGAGAGAGAGAGAAAATTACAATTACATTATTCCCCTAAAGAATACCTAAACCGGCTGCTAAAAGTTGCCTGCCTGTAACTGGATGAACATTTAAGAACTAACTACAGCACTGTATAAAAAAAGTAAATCATGCTCACCAGGCAAAGCAGAAATAACTTTGCTTTTTACCAATAAATCCGACAATAATACTTACTAGTTGACGAAAAAAAAAAAAAAACAAGTTTTGTCTTGCATCTGGAACACAGACGCAAACACAGAATTTTCTCAATATCAACCAAATTTTGTTACCTATTAAAAATATCAACAAATTCAAAACAGATGAACCGAAGTACATACAGACAAGCATACATATAAATGACAAACTTTATCAAGTTTTGTGTTCTGTAGTATACCCATGCATTTATTTTTGCTGCAATATATAAAAAAAATTCGCCTTGGACCTGGGGTGTACTTAGAAAATTTATACACACACACACACACACACACATATAAATATATATATATATATATATATATATATATATATATATATATATATATATATATATATCAAGTGCTAATGCTCTTTGGCAACACTTCCACTATTTCCAATAATTAACCTTCAAGGCTGATGTTTAAAAGGGACTGACAAAACTGGTACTCTGCTGCTGCATAAATTTACTGCTAAGCTGACATCTGTTTCAAAAATTAACTCTTCACCATCTTCAGGGTTACATTAAATCTTTCAATGGAAACCGCAATCCAACATATAAGTAAATAGAGCTAGTTAACTTATTTTAAAAAAAGGGATCTCAAATTAACATTTAAAACAAATTTCAAAGTTCCGAAAAATTAGAGTAAAAAACTTCACATGACGCTTCTCCATGAATCCTTCGGCTCAAAGTGTCCTGCTGCTTTCTACCATTTTGTGTTCGGGACAGTTCATATTGAAAGCTTTCAAGTCGCCTCCGAATTCAGATTTGCAAATTATTCTGGTTCCATCTTCCACATAATGATGGCACACTACTACAAGGACAGCACTCAGCGTTCAACATGGGTCGTATCGAGAGGTTTTCACGGCTCTTTCGAATTCAACCTTGTAAAATACACCGGTCTTAGCTTCCTTGGATCCCCTAGGAGTGACGAAGTAGTTAAACACAAGGGTCGCTGTTAAGAGAAGGGTAGTATTCAAAAGCAATTTTTTGCAGCTGTGGTTGGTTTCCTTCTGAAAGCTATGAAATAGATTTTCTAAGTACATCAAGGATGTCAATGGCTTTCCACTTCTTTTGGAAGTCTTTGTGTTATTTTCCTCGAGTGCTAATGTGGCCCCACAACCTTTTGACAACACTTCTACAATTTCCATTAGCTTTTTTTTTACCCTCAGGCTGTATTCGCTTATAATACAGTGGAGTGTAGTTCCACTGGAGATTCAGTGTACCCCAGGAGATGGTCATAGATTTATGTCTGAAACAACAGTTGCCTAAAAATACATCATGGAGCCTTGAAAATATGAGGAAGTGCTGGATATTTTCAAAGTGATACAACTTTTGTAAACCATGCTGCTCGTAGCATACTTAACAAATTTCAATTCAAGGGAAGCATTAAAACCTCTTGATGTGAGCTACATTTGATGACCGCCCTTGTAATTAAAAAAAAAACACTGACACCCTAAGATGATCATCCGAGGAATCTGAAAACAGCATAGTTTGCAAATTTAAATTCTGACGATGCATGAAAGCCTCTTGACATGAACGGCACTGGACACAGTTTCTGATGGCCACTGGGACTCCCTGGAGCCAAAGTATTAACTGAAAATCAATCTGGTCTAAGTAGTTTGGTATACTTCATTTTTCTGAACTGTGAAAATGTGTGGAATTATCATTTTGGATACGTGTTGTTTATTATTTTTCATGACTGTTCTCACCCATACGTCGGCGTGTGGTACCACTGAAAGATTTCTAGTTACTTACCCTGAACGTAGCCATCGGTTAATGAAATAAATCAACTTCAGCTCTGAAGACAAGGGGAGGACTAAAAAATGTAAAAGCGTTGCCATTCAGTTATCGGTGCCACATATTATGCATTAGTACTTTAGGGGCAAAAATACTGTACCACAATAGTGTGTTGATGTATACATATATATATATATATATATATATATATATAATATATATATATATATATATATATGTGTGTGTGTGTGTGTGTGTGTGTGTGTGTGTGTGTGTGTGTGTGTGTGTGTGTGAAAAACTCATAAAATAGTGAGATTCTCTAGGAATATGGTAAAGATTAATTACTAACTACAGGGTACTGGTTACTTTTTCAAGGAGTTACAATAAGACGCCGTTCCATGTCAACAGAGAGAGAGAGAGAGAGAGAGAGAGAGAGAGAGAGAGAGAGAGAGAGAGAGAGAGAGAGAGAGAGAGAATTTAATTTCGTACGCAGCAGCAATAGGTCATTTGATTGCACTTGTTCTGGTTAGGCAATGGTATTGTCATTGAAGGAGGAGTGACGAGATTACTAATGATCAAAGAACTGTTTGATCCGGTTTAGCATCCGAGAGAAACGCATCTAACAGTCTTTTGACGTGTTCGGTGACGAAGCCATCTAAGCATACGAAGAAGCAATGAACAAAGCAAACACGCTGTGACGACGTTATGTGCGTATCAGCATATTATTAAATGGAAAAAAGGGTGTTTTAGTTATTCATAGTCGAGAGAGACAAAAACGGGATCGTCTTTATCATTTTCGTTTTCTTTGAAATTTGGTTAAAATACACAATCAACAAAGTTTTTCGTACAAACCTGTACACTTATCATCTACAGTATATGTCATAAATTACATTGCCTTCCATATATTTGAGGGATAACATGGAGTGGTAAAATCTTAAAATTCCATTGCGTCATTTGCTTCACAGCCATATCCAGCCTGGGCATGAATACTTTTTTTTTCCTGCCGACACACACACACACACACAAACACACACATAGTGTGTGTGTGTGTGTCGGTACGCACCACATAATAGCTATTTCGCCCGACAATTAGTGACTTTTAAGAGAAAACTTCCTAAGCATCATCAGTTTTACACAACCGCAAATAGACCAACCGCTTAAGAGTAAGCTCTTCCCTACAAGGAGCTAGCTTGATTTAAAAACATGACAACTACAGCCACAACCTTCCTATAAATGTTGAATCAATAAGGAGGATGTTACCATATACAGCAGTCTACAGCATCGGGTATTACAGAAGCCTACATAAAATTCTCATTAACACAACTCTGACTTCTCTACATTAATCGATTAATCCACTCTATCATAAAAAAAAACCACGAGGATCTCTGATATAATACATTTCTTCTCATCTGCACTATATATATAGGAAAATTCACAACCCAAGTAAACGCCTTAACTTTTCCTTGTACATTTTTCAAGATATGAGAGGTTTGCCGAGACAAACCCTACGCCACGGTCACATCAGTTATAAGCATCAATTAGGATACTATTTCCTTCGTTCCCTCAACCTCTGAAAAGGGCTCTCAATCCATTACTAGCCGATCACGTACCTTAATACTTTTTACAATCCAATATGTTTGGTATATCGTGGGGCATCAAATTCCACTGGTTTTGGAAATGCAATTGATCATGTGCTAATCTTATCTCTCTTTCATATTCTACACACACACACACACACACACACACACACACACACACACACACACACACATATATATAATATATATATATATATATATATATATATATGCATATACATACTCTGTATCTTAAATAAACAAGAGATGCCTTGATAGCCTTCGAGCACCCTTGTCGATGTAAAACATAAAACTCCAATTAAAAAAAACTGCATAAAAGCTGGTAAAAAAAGATTACCAATTTTAAAAATAATGTGCAATCATGCATAGCTCAACTTTCTATAAAAACCTGAAGGTGAATCTTTCGGTACCTATTCCCGTTTTCCACACGAAACATTTCTTATGAAGCTGTGCGCAGATAGGGAACAGGATAGAAGTTACACCAATATCCAGTCCTGGGAAGGTGGCAGCAAGAACCATGAGAACGAGCCGATAGCAAAGTAAGTGTATGATTAGGAGCTTAAAGAGATCAAGCTTCAGAAATTCACGTTAAGATAACAATCGTAATCAGCACGATCGGTCAGAGAGTTTCATCCAATCATAAACAAAAAATTATGAAATGTATAACATAATCATGGGGACGTATCCAAACTTGCAATCAGTGATTAAACCTCCGCCAATGCCATTTACACTATATTTTATTAATACTAGGATAATCAGCTGAATCATCTCAACATCTTCTCAAACTTCTTTAAATAGTTATCACTGACGATAACAATGAACGAAGCCTTAAAAATGGAATCCACACCAAATTAAGTTAATAAATTCCCACGCAATTCACCTGAAAGATAGTAGTTGAATATGCAAATGGAATAAAAAAAAAAAACTAGCCAGCTTAGAGAGAGAGAGAGAGAGAGAGAGAGAGAGAGAGAGAGAGAGAGAGAGAGTGAGAAGAGCTGAGAGGAGAGGCGCCGAGGACATGATGAGAGAGAAGAGACGAGAGAGAGAGAGTAGCTGTTCGTTCAACAACAATGTTCGTCTTGAAAGCAACACGCTCAATAAGGGAACTTTGTATGATATCCAGTGATACCGCATGTGCAAAAGGAAACCAATGCATATGCCCACACACGCTTTTACGTTATGCTGAGGGATCTGAAAAGGATGATGCTGGAGAGAGAGAGAGAGAGAGAGAGAGAGAGAGAGAGAGAGAGAGAGAGAGAGAGAGAGATCCGAACAGGAGTTCACCTCTTACTTTCCTTTTCTGAATAAGGGGCCCTCGTAAAACTTGACTATTATAATGTATTTAATCTGGGGTAATTGAACTTTTTCTAGGAAAATATCAAAAGCTGACTATAATTTAATGTTTCTCAATTTTAAATCATCACCGATGTCCGTATATATACTAGAACCCCATCTGGACATATTTTATCGACTCCATCTTCACAGGAAATAATCGCATTTTATTTTTATATAAATAATAATACATAAGTATTTGTACACTATGTATTTATTTCCTTACATGAGCATTATGAAATCCATACAATGGTAAGTCACAAGATGTCTAGTCTACCTGCAATGAGGACACCACAAGGCATCCACAAAAGTTTGGAAAATTTCAAGGTCCAGGTATACCCTTCTTGGTAAAGTAGTGCAACCCCAGTGGGACGCTAAACATGAATTCTAGGTATCTCCTGACTACACCTCTCTATCTCTCTCTCTCAAACATCTTTATAAAGAAAGAAAAAAAAAACATCACGAAAAATGTTAAGTCATTACGGTTACCAAAACAAATATGAGAGTTAAAAAAATTTTCCCATTAAACAAACCTACTAGTGCGCTACAGATAACAAATTTTTTTCTTCGTTTCGCCTTTCTAAATCCACTTGTGCTTCTCCTTCCCCAACCGAAGCAAGTTCTTCCGATAAATAATAAATTCGTTTAGACTGTGAGGCGCTAAAAGGCCAATTTCAGGTCGCATCAAAGGCCATTAACATACACATGGTGCGAAGGGTTGAGCACCTCGGTCGAACGCTTACGCCATCTCACATTAGAATGATCAGCAAAAATTCATGGGAAATTGGCGTCGTAAGAAATGAAAGTACTCATAATTCATAACACAGGATCAAATAAAGAAGAAAACTACAGGTACCGGCCAGTAAGATTCTGACGGTCAATTAGGGAAATGCATTCGCAACTTTAAAATGAACTAGCTTAATAAATCAAATAGAGAAAGACACTTAGTTTGGCAATATTTTGGAAAGTTTCCGAATAGTTGTTATGCACGCAAGTAGCCTAGGTATACGTTTAGGTGTTCTTGTATGCGATCATGTATCTACATAAATAACTGAAGACTTGTCAATATACATACTTTTACTTAATCATAAGTAGGCAGATACTTGAAAATGAAAAGTAGTTACCAAAATCAAGCATATCCACAGAGTCGTGTAGAGAAATGTTCAAGCTAGTTCTCTCTCTCTCTCTCGCTTCTCTCTCCTCCTCTCTCAACTAGAACAGCGACGCCACACGGGCATATCACCCATGCAAATGGAACCGAAATTCATGTAATTCCCGAGACGAGAAGCCCTGGTAAAAGGTTCAGGTTTTCAAAGATTCAGAAATGCATATGGATTTCAAAATTTACATGACAAAGATACCATTAACTTGAGAAGAAAAAATACTGAGTGATAACAGTTAAAAATTCTTGCCCAGAAAACAAGCTCACATTAGGATTTTTATTTCCTGATACGGGATCCTTCAAATGCAATGTTTCGTCTATTGGTCCAGTCTGTTCTAACAAATAACACGGCCCTCTCCAACTATTCCCAGTATGCAATAAAACTATACATTTCAGTTTTCACTCATTTAAAAAAAGCTCTTAAACTTCAAAAGTACAAGCTGTCTTACCGTTTGGCAAGGTAGAACAAATATCAATGATAGGACACTTATTTACTGGCTTCTTAAATAATCAACTGCTCATTTTCAGAGTGCACTAAAAATGTCCCAAGTTCTTGTGAAAACTAAATACAAATGGTAAGCTATAAGAACCAAAGAGCAACGGCCCAGAAAGGAGCAACCTGGGCTAAAACCAAATGCGTAGACCACACATTGCTATAGCCTAACCTTAAGCATAACAACAGTTCTTCAAACAACAGCGTATGGTCAAAATCAATAGTCATGCCAAAGAACCAAGAATGAATTCATCCGCATTGCAAAATCAATAGTCGTGCCAAAGTACCAAAAAATATTTCAAACACATTACAACCAATTCCTCATATGCCAGTGAATTGAAAATGATTAAAACCAACACAATGCAGGTTTTTTATAATTATTCTTTAAAAAGTATGCTATTGCTACATCGATAACCTTAAAAAGGATTTTTTGACACTATTTTTATCAATGAAGAAGTAAGTATTCAAATATCCCCCTTTTAACTCGAAAGCAGTGATGCAAGATAAAAATGCTTAAGGCACATACGCAATCAGAGTCAGGTCCATCGACATATGAAGGTCTTCCCGTAGACTATCAAGGTGGTAAAACATTTTTAATGAAGGGCGATATCTTAGCAGGACCTGCTTTGTGGACCATCAATCCCACCTCAGTCGGATACAAATTCCGAACGGTTCACCTGTCCAGCAGTCTTATAATTCTGGACTCCCAGCTGCTTTTGGTAATTCACGTCATATTCTTTCATCTCGCTCTCTCCTTTGGGAATATACTTTATTTTCTACCCCTTAACTTATCTCTTCTGAAGTATACGGCATTCTTTGAAGTTAATAGAGTTGTAAATATAATGGTGTACTTTCGTAAATACTTGTAGTTAATGACTTTTAACACCTGTTTCTCCTGACACGGACTTTGAAGTGGTATGAAAAGGTAAGAAGTAAATTCTCTAAGATATCAATATTAAGAGAATGTTTCTTCCGACGTGTTATACTGTGGATGTACATCGGTAAAATAATTATTTACATAGTGACCAATACTTCACTAACCCAACTAATTACAATTCTAAGCGAAGTAAAATTCACAGTAAAAGAAAATTGCTCGTCCTTAATAACTTAGTATGATTTGAGGTGAAATTACAAATAATGCATGAATTTTCTATGCATGCATACAATACTCCACAAATACATAGACGATAAATTAAGACCATACTGTATTCATCTAGTTAACAATGTTTGTTAGAATGTATGTCATGAATGATGTAAAAATTGTGGCTTTAAAGCCTTACTATGCACAGTACATTTTTTAATTTTTATCACTTGTTCCCGTAGGAATCCCAAAACTAAGCACAGCTAGTCTCCAGTTCACGAGGTCGACATTCTTCAACAGGTTACATGTGGAACAACTCAATAACAGTTCGTACTAATGACCTGGGAAGAGCAAATTATGAACCCCACTATAACTGCGACAACGGAATTCCTTAAAAAAATATTAAGAACAGGATTTACAATAAAGTTAAACCTGGTTTCATGGCCAAGTTGACCTAACCCCACGCCCCACCCACACAACACACACAAAAAAAAAACATATTACGATTTTATAATGGCTCTACATATTACATATAACTCGTGCCCTTTTTTAAATGTCGGGCGGCAAATAACGTTGTATATGTGAGTTATTGATCTAAGTACGTCACCGTGTCCAACTTATCTTTTAAAATAAAAAATAAATTTTCAAAATTGTATGTATTCACTTACAGTAAATCCCTGGGTCACAAATTCTTCCAGCATTTGTTCTATCCCCTTGAAGGTTAATACTGCATACAAAAAATATATTCAATCAGCCTGAGTTATCCCGTGCTCAAATTTCTCCTCTCATTATCCAATGCCACTACCATCACCACAGACTAACAATTTCTCCAAGAGTAATAATTACACATGTTTAATTTCTGAATAATTTCGTTTTTGAAGGACTGGCTGAATGATAAAGAGTAAGTTCATTGACAGATGTATTCTTAAATTGACTGATATAACATAAATGGCGACGAATCTAGTGTCTAGTAGTTATTTATGCCTTCTTTAATAATTGCCTTTAGGTATCATCCTACCACATTTTGAGAAATAGAGGTATGGAATTATACATGAATATAATTCATATGAAAAATCACACCCGGATGCTCAATAGGCATAAAATATTTTGTTTATGTTCTGAGATATCCGTGCCTTCTTGAAATGCTTTTTGGTTAAAGGGAAATATAAAACCAGCCAATGAACAATGAAAATAAATTATGGAATTTCTAGGAGTCATATGTCGATTCTAGCATACCTTAACGACTGAGGATAATCAAAGCCTGATCAAACCGTTTTCAAGGTAAAATCTTGACGATAATTTATCTTTATCTCATTTTCCTGACATATTTGGTTTTTAGACATTCTTGAAAATTGAACATTCCTTCATGATATTCCCAGTAGTGGACAATTCTATTGACCGCATTCGTCAGACAATTAACAAGATTCTTCCATACCTTTGGCCATGAACTTTACTCATGTTAATTTGTAAAGACAATAAGCTCGTGTGCTACAGTACATTAAAAAAATCCATTTCTTTCTTTTCTAATATTTAGAATTTAGTACTTCAATATGAAAAGAGCAAAACTTGGATAAGTAAGATTGACGCATACATTAACAGACCACCCTCAGCTCTCCGCTGCTTAAGGAGGTAAGCGTCCTGTGATCTCTTATGAGGGTATCCACCCATCAGTCTAGCAAGTGGCCCGCACATCACTCCTCTGCCAGATAGGAGGTGATCGCCCATGACACCCCACACAGGAACAGCAAGACAAATGTGACGAAGGATGACACAAGTGAATCCATCTAACACCCCGCTACCTACCCTACCTCTGGCACATTATGACACAGGAGGACCCTGACCAATCGCAGGGCAGGATCAGCGTTATCCTCCAGCAGATGCCTTTTGAGCAGTTGTCACGTTCGGCTGGAGGTCCTTCGGCAGCGTTGTCAGTCACCCTTAAGAGCCACTTATCTGGTATCGGACGACAGCGATCTTCTAGTTTACACCTACATTCTAACCTAAACCGCATCGCAACCGCCCTGACGTTTCGGCTTAATGTATTACATTTTTAAGAACGCGGATTCTGAGGGGAGGACGTGACTGGGATATGTGAATACCAATTGTGAGCAGTGTAATGTGCGTGTGTTTGTGTGAATTAGGAGGCGACGCCCTTAGTCCACGGGTTTTGTGGTAAAGAAACGTTGCTTAATGTCTGGAGGCTTGATTTATCACCCATGGAGATCCTAATTCTGAAGGAGAGAGGAGGGAGAGAGATAAGACGCTACCAGTCTTGGGGTTGATGGGGAAGAAGAACGAATTCTATAGATAAATAGCAATCTATCAGTCGAAGTTGAGCCTGGTGGAGGAAGGTAAAAGTTCACTCCAAAGTTATCGAATTTTCGCTGAGACAACTACAGCGCCGAAAGAAAGGTTGTATTTGCACGAAAAGGATGGAGGAGCACGCGTCATCTTACAAAAAACAGACGAGTACGATTTCTTTTCACGCATTTAAAGAACACCGACGACACTCAGAAACAGATCAAATGCCTCTGTTGCAGATACTGCTTTAGATAAGCAAATGGAAAATTTAACATGGAAATTAGGGGAAGGGAAATACTATTGTAAACCACAATGATTCAATTTTCTCCATAAACACCATTTGAACGTTTATTTCTATTTAATAAAATATAAAGCTTCGTAACCTTTATACACAAGACAAGAAAAACGTGATACATTCTCTCTCTCTCTCTCTCTCTCTCTCTCTCTCTCTCTCTCTCTCTCTCTCTCTCTCTCTCTCTCTCTCTCTACACTTCTTTTAAACCATTAACGGAGAAGGAAGTTCAAAACATAGAACAGATAAGATCCCCAAATGGACGAAAGCAGCATCATATTCGAGATGGCATCGAGACCCAGACCAGCATAGTGCGCCTCGATGTCCCATAAAAAACAAGAGGAAGACGATTCACGCGATGGAGCACCGATTTGTAATCGGATCTCCTAAAGAGACAATCTGGGCGATCCAGGAAAAGGCGCTGACCAACACAATGAATAACCTGCCGCTGAAACAGACATCAACCTAGCCGAACGCTGAAAAGGCAAGAAAAAACCAAGTATCAAATTGTCATAATTAGCATTATTTCGCGCAATCAAAGACCTAATTCTATCTGGTTTTGAGCAAAAAGTAGGTGTATATATATAAATAAATAAATAAATAATTGGGAAAAGTACACACTCAAACAAACACACATGCACCATATATATATATATATATATATATATATATATATATATATATATATATATACTATATATATATATATATATATATATATATATATACAATAAAAACGTGATATATATATATATACATATATATATATATATATATATATATATATATATATATATATATATATAAATTAGTACTACGTAATTGTGTATTAATTTCTTATGTGCATAATATACAGTCTGAGGTAAATGAACTCCAAAGAACCACCTGGAGACAGCTACAAACGAAACTCGAATATATATATGTATACACACAATATATATATATATATATATATATATATATATATATATATATATATATACATACATACATAGATATATATATATATATATATATATATATACATAAAATAGTGATATATATATACACATAAATATACACAAAACGTGATATATATATATATATATATATATATATATATATATATATATAATTATATATATATATATATATATAATTAGTACTACGTATTTGTGTATTAATTTCTTATGCGTGTGATATACAGTCTGAGGTAAATGAACTCCAAAGAACCACCAGGACACAGCTACAAACGAAACTGGAAGATCTCTGTGTGTGTGTGTGTGTGTGTGTGTGTATATATATACATATATATATATATATATATATATATATATATATATATATATATATATATATATGTAAATTATTCTGTTAAAACAGGATACGTCTCAAGTATAAAAAGCCCATTAAAACACTTTGGCCTAAAGCTAAGGACTATATTTTGGTGGACTGACTTCCACCCTTATCAAGTAATGAATGACTGAAGAAATTTCATTGACAAAATATATAGTGGGAGATATACCCTTAGGTGAAGCCTGGGGTCACCACTATGCCGGCATTGGTTCTGTTAATTGTCTTGATCCGCTTCATCGTTGCCTTAAGGAAGATATTGTCTGTATGGTCAGAGTCCCAGGCTCCATTGGAAAGGTTGATCCTATTATCTTGTTGTTTTATCCGTGAAGATTCTGCCATCTGACATTTGTATCGACAGCTGCTGTATAAAATCTGGGGAGCAAATTCTCGGGGCTCTAAAAAATAAGTTACTTGCTATGCAAATAACCATTTTCTTAGATCCTGAGAATATGCTCCCAAGATTTTCTTGACAAAGAACATGAAACAATCAGAAATTAACTTATCTTGTTAAAATACCCCAAGCACATGATAGAAAAAGCCAAACATAAAGCAAAGAGCATTGTTTACAAACCCACAGAAAACAAAGGAATTGAAAAATACACAAATTCATAATCCCTCAGTTGGATAATTTACAGATCACACAAATCTTAGGCCAACCCAACCTTTTCAGCTTCACTTATCTGGATACTTTAGGGAAATCTATAATTAACATTCAGCAGAAACTAGTGTTTAAAGACATATGAGTTTATTAAATCCCCTGTGGGGATTGTCATAAGTCATACTATGGTTTCACAGGAAAATCTCTCTCGGAGATTAACTCAACATAAGTGCTCAGTTAGATATGGACAACATAGTTCAGCAATTTTCCATCATATAAACAACACAAACCATACCATGGATTGGAACTCATACCAAATTTTAGACAAGAGCAGCTGTCGATACAAATGTCAGATGGTAGAATCTTCACTGATAAAACAAGATAATAGGATCAACCTTTACAATATAGCCTGGGACTCTGACCATGTAGACAATATCTTCCTTAAGGCAATGATGAAGCTGATTAAGACAATTAAGAGAACCAACGTCGGCTGAGCGGTGACCCCAGGAATCACCTATGGTCATAATCTCCTACTATGTATTTCGTCAATGACATTTCTTCTGTCACTCATTTGATAAGGGTGGAAGTCAGTCCATCGAAATATGGTACTTAGCTTGAAACCATAGTGTTTTAATGGGCCTTTTACACTTGACATACCATAATTAATATATTATAATATATATATATATATATATAATATAGATATATATATTATATATATTATAAATTATTATATATGACTGCAGTAAAAAAACAAAAACAAATTTTTCCATTTCTAATCAAGGCTACAAGGCCAACAGCAGCAAAAATGTCTTGCAAAACAGGTTCTCATTTTTTTTTTATAATGTTATAAGGAGTAACTTTCGATTCAAAGGTAGTAGAAGCCCTACTTACGAAGACCCAAATTTGTTTAAGTCATAAAAATGTGATTTTATACATAAGATCACCAAGAGACTGTTTTGTGATTTTATAGATAAGATCTCCAAGAGATTGTTTTGAAGAAAAATCAACTATACATATCCTTTAAGCCTGACAACAACTTCACTGATCCCTAACTACGAATTACCTAACCTTACAAATTCATTCCATGCATACCAATATATAATGTAGCGTTCGAACTACTCTATGACGAGAGGTCCAGGTGACCTACTTTTAAAATTCTCGTTTCAATTTTTTTTATAATAATGTCATCAATGCCATCCATCTTTACACAAAGAAACACACGCACACACACAAACAAACAAATACATATGAATACAGTACACACACACACACACATATATATATATATATATATATATATATATATATATATATATTTATATATAAATGTAATACATACGTACATACCAAGAAATAATTACGCGAACGTTCGCACGTATGCGTATTTTTTAGCTTTTATTTGTTTACTTATAACTCTCTTCACAGAAATACTAGAAGTCACAGGCTCTTCGAGCAAGGGACACATCCAAGATATCCGAACCACCGAAGCATGGTACAGTAGAGGTTACAATCCTCAAGATCTAACAGCCGCCGGCTGGGAATCGAAACTTTAGGCCGGCGACCACCAGAGTAGATTGGTACATGGCACAGGCCAAGGCAATGATACCATTGCCTCCACATAACTTGCTACAAACTGAGAGAGAGAGAGAGAGAGAGAGAGAGAGAGAGAGAGAGAGAGAGAGAGAGAGAGAGAGAGATGATCAATAAATTATGTTCCACATCGATAACTAAGTCTCATATATAGTTTAATACAACGGGAATACGAGCCACAAGGAGAAAAGGATGTATAAGCGTAATCATATTCATCTTATATCTTACAATGAAAATGAGAAAATCTAATATGTGTGAGATTCATAGTCTTAATAATTCAACTACTTATCCTCTACACAAACCTAAGTCAAGTTGCACAATTCTTTCTTAACCCCGCCAATACTCCCCCCCCCACCCCCCCCATGCCCTCCCGTCTTCATTCCAATCCTCCAGCCCCCACCATCCCATGCCTTCCCCAGCACCTCCACCGAGGATGAATGTGGGTCCATGTGGGGCGTAGCAAACACCTTTAATTGGACTTTAATATCACATGAGAGAGAATGATGATCCCCCTGATTAGGGCCCGATGATCAGAATTTGGGGTCTAGATTGAGTTCCAATGCTCACGGAGAGGCCATTCGAGGTTGGTCACTTTTCAGGTCCTAATGTCTCTAATAACAGCACGATGGGGCTCGCAATAACAGGATGAGAAAACAATATTTTAGAGGAGAGTAATTGTCTCTCTTCTTCACGTGAGTCAGTCGGAGAAAGAAACGAAGAGCGGAGTTTAAAACGTTCCCCCATTGAGAGATTAAAAAAAAGGGGTGATCCTTTCATTAAAAATAATATAGTGATCACGCCCCATCCATTTCTTGAGACCTCTTCCCTACTCAGCCCTCGCCTAGCGTCTACTGATGGATGACTACTGTCCAGGTCATCATCCAGGCCTCAATTCACTGTTTTGTTCCTCTAATTCTCCGGTCTTCGTTTCATTTTGCAATCTGATACACACATAAATTCACGTCAATAAAGGGATACAGGATATTTTCTTTCGCATTGTGACACTGCAAGTCAAGAAAAGAGAAAACAGAGCTATTTCTTCCATGATGCGATCTAAACTACTCCCACATTCGATGGATTGAAAATACGACCAAGTTATTCAAAATCTCATAAGAATAAGGGCTAACTTACTATATAATTTGGTTTCCTGTTTCATACTGAAACTTAGTAATCATTTTCTAAACAATTTTACATGGTGTCAAGAAATTCAACTAAATCTTCTATTACATCCCAGCGGACAGTGATTCACATTGGGACTCAGAAAATGTTTCAGTATATATTACTTACTTCTATAAGATAAAAACATAGCTGAATAAGGTCATGCCTCAAGGCCAACATATATAGAACCATGAGTTTAAAAACTTCATCCGTCGTACGTTCTAGATCAGTGATTCTCAACCAGTGTGCCACGGCACACTGGTGTGCCATGAGATTATTTGAAGTGTGCCACGAAATATAGTCATGGCACACCAGAAAATACGAAAAATGGGTATAGATTTTGGTTTCACATGAATGAAAAGTAACGCTATTGATACTGACAATTATTTAAAATATAGCCTACTTTGCAGTTTACATAAGTAACTTTCAGCCATTTGAGTTCGTCATAATATTTATAATAATTCTACAATTAATAAAAGTTTAATATTATAAGTCGCCAAAAAACACCAGGCACAAGTTTCACACCAATCATCTTCACAATTTACTCTAAGAAAAACACTGAAATAAAGTAAGTTCATATTCAAAAGTGTTTTATTTCTTAAGTCTGTAGTTCCATCTCATATTTACAAGTATATATTCTCTTAATTTTTTCTCTTAAATTTTCCAAGTGTGCCGTGATATTATTATAAGATCCTAAGTGTGCCATTGGTAAAAAAAGGTTGAGAAACACTGTTCTAGATCAATAGCGCTATTATTCTAAGCCAAATCCATCTACGATATCGTAATATTCGTTGATTTTTCACCGAAATTCCGAGCTACACATCAGGTTGCATCTTCAGCGGTCCCTCTCACAGTTCTCTTCCTGATAGGTCTAGGTCTCCCAACTCCTCTGGGGAGGGGGGGGGGGGGGGGGGGGGGGGGGCAGTATCCCGGCTAACACTGTAACGTACTATGCTACTAAAGACTGTGCAAAAGACGTGTCCAGGCAACTTCCAGCTTCGTTTCATCATTATAATTAAATATGGAACTTCCGTAATTTTAATTAATGTACCATTTCTACCTCTGCCCTCTGCCCTGCTCTCTGACTCTTAAGGTTTATTCTCGAATAAGCAAAATTTTTTAAGTATGGCTTTATTGTGATAAAGATATACATGTCCAAATATCAAAATATATCTTATTAGACTTATCTATCATCGTGTATTTACATGAAATTTCAATCTATTTGCCCCACATCTTATTCAGCCACCCCGTTGTTTGGTCTGCGCTTTTACGTCTTTCACTAAAGTTCAGCTCCACAAAACCTGTATTATGAAGACTCTGTCCCCATTACCTCTGTTTTTCTTAGACTCTGAGCATAAACTTTGTCCTGTTTTGCTGATTAATGTGATATAATATTCACATTCTAATGTCAGTTTCTATTCCTACTTCGAACAAATATTTCTCTTTAATCCCTGACCATTTTTCTCGTCATAATATCTATATGAGAAAGGCTAACAGCATAGTTGTAAATAGGTTCCCCCTTTTACCACCACACTACTTATTAAAAATTCACTTAACGCCACCATCTCTATCAATATACACACGGTGCGCGTCTGTGTACATATTTTGTGTGTGTGTATGTATATAATTATATATATATATATATATATATATATATATATATATATATATATATACATATATGTGTGTGTGTGTGTGTGTGTGTATGTAAAGTATATATATGTGTGTGTGTGCATGAATATATATTCAAGTGCCTCGTATGTAGTGGTCAGGCTATTTTTCGTTAGCATTTGATAACATCAATATTTTTTACATACGCTAACTACTATACTCTGTTTTTTTTCATCTGTCCATCCGCCTGTGGTTTTTTTGTATGGTAACACTGCGTCCCGGGCTTTAGATAGTTACATTCAGCTTACATTCAACGATTATAATAATATCCTATTTCGAATATTAACGGTGTAATTCGCATACAGTAAATTATTAAAACACTTTTCAGTTACAAATGTACACCCAGATATCCTTTTATTTACCTAAAACTTACAAATAGCGTAACTATCTAAAGCCCGGGACGCAGTGTTACCATACAAAAACACCACAGGCGGATAGACAGATGAAAAAAAACAGAGTATAGAATGGGGCAACATATTTCGAGGCTTCCTTCGTTCTTTTTGAAAAGGCTTTAGTCATAGTAAGCATTCACTATCTTCATGGCTATAGAGTTATCAATAAATTACTACGAAAAGGCTATTCTGAATTAATAACAAAATTATACATCGATTGTTTAATAAAAAAATTAGTCAGATTCTTAATCGCCTTGAACATGTAGGTGGGAATATTATTTCATATATAAATACGGCAGAACTAAATTTATGGGCACTTAAACGAATATGCTTATATACACCAATATCTTATCATATAGTTTATATAAACACAATTACCGACACATTTATTCATGGTTAATCACGCTGGGCCATAACCCAATATAATTTTCTTGAATTAACTTCTATGCATTCATGCCACATACTTTAAAATATTTACTAGTAAGTTAAACCGCTTCTCAGACGTTCAAAAGCTATTCTGCGTTGTCACATTCGCACCTACATAGAAAAAAAAAGCCATATTTGGGAGGTGTTAAGAGTTGTTAACTTCCTCCTACCCTGAAATCCTGGAGCAAGTGGGAGCCCCTCGAGTATATGTTCCTGCCAAGAGAGCAACAGCAACATCTACTCAAGGAACAAGATTAAGGGATGGCCAGGCGCTTCGGACTGTGTTCTTACATGGCCATTACAACAAAAAGGAGAAACTTATGCATGGCTGTGACACTCCAAAGGTCACGGTTCTCTTCCTGAGAGATTAAATGTCAGAGAATGCAGAGCGCATGTCCGGCACTTGTAGTACGGACAAAGATATTGTGAATTTGTTGAACAGCCATTGAAATGGGTTTTTTTATGACAAACATTTAATACTAAATCATCATACACATCTATATTATAACATCTATCTTGTTTAGTAAGAATCATCATACACATCTATATTATAACATCTATCTTGTTTAGTATGAATCATCATACACATCTATATTATAACATCTATCTTGTTTAGTATCAATAACCATTCTCATTATTATTAAATGAGAAAAGTCGTAAAAGAAAACGTGAAGGAAAGCACATCAATGTCATCAAAATAGTTTTAGTCTATTGTGACATTTCAGACTACCGATTTCCTAATTATTTTAGTATGTAAAATGCTCACAGTAAAATTATTCGGTTAGAGATATTCAATCGTGGAAGTAATATTTTTTTAACTTAGTCTAGCAGATATTGAGTATCTCTTGAAAATCTAAAAGCATTGTCGCTATGTGTGAATTTTACATTTTAATTTTCACTTGTTTTGCTATAATCTAAATGGTCATTATTCTATGTCCGATCTCCTAACAAGAATAAAAATGTGGTGCTGCTCGCTGTAATCTTGACATTTACATTTTATGACAAGGGCTCTCTCTGTGTAGTAAAGTGTCCGTCATATACAAATACATCCAAAGCTCACTAAAAATCAGAGCTCAATAACTCGTCATTCCGTGATTTATTGTATCAACCACAATATGCATAAACGTTTTTACAAGCATCACGAGAGGATACTATCGGGCAAGAGTGAAAAACACAGCATAAACACGGCTATGACGACATATCACCTTCATTACGGGCTACTCTATGAGGAAGAGCCCGAGCCCGTGCTGGCATAAAGCCAGTTTAATAATAATAATAATAATAATAATAAAATAATAATAATAATAATAATAATAATAATAATAATAATAATAATAATAATAATAATAATAATAAAAACACCTCCAGCTACAGCTCTTAATTCGGTCTGGTAGTACAGATGAGATGATCTTCACGGAGATACTTTTGCGTGAAAGTTTAGAGCTATCAGTATGTATAAAAAAAATATTCTTATGCATGAAAACAGAGTTCATGGGCTTGGTGGACGTTTCCCTTAGTAATCCCACGTTTCTTAGAGGAAATCTCAGACACAACTGCCTCATATTTTGGTTTTCTTTAACGCATTTCTCATCATCTGTATCCATCAGTCATCTGGGACATATATATTAAGATTAACATGTTTAATGTAAATTAAACACTACTCCCTTACCCTTTTCAAATTCTGCAGTAGTTACCACCTCTTCTTTTCACAAAAATTCAAAATGTAACTTGATCTAATTACTGATTTTCTCCAATACGAGATCTCCAATCAAGCTATTGCTCTATACAGTAATAGATTACTTTAATCAACATGACTGCTCTGCACTCTCATAACTCAGTTTTAATAACATGAGCTAACTTTTTACGTTAACGTTAAATGACTCCTCTTCTCTTCTTTTTCCCAAGTGCTTTGTTCGGATGTTATTTTACTAATCCAGAAGACGCATTTCTTCCTTCAGAGAAGCAGTTGCTCATATTATGATACGACGTTTCCAGCATATCCGGACTCTCTCCCAAAAAGTATAAAGATGAGGATAAACTATATGTGAATACGCTATAAACAGTGGACACAGGGCTCGCTCTCTTTATAAATTCAACCCAAAATTTCCATCTATCTATATATATATATATATATATATATATATATATATATATATATATATATATATATATATATATATATATGTGTGTGTGTGTGTGTGTGTGTGCGTGTGCGTGCGCGAGCGCGCGATATAGATAATATATAATATATATATATATAATATATATATATAATATATCATATATATATATATAATATACAATGATACCTCCATTCATCCGTAAATGGGAGTCAAGCAAAGCGACCCTTTAGTAACGCTGGAATCATGATATTCGTTAATTGCAAAAGGCCTTTCTTGTATCCTATTTGGCATTCCTCCCCTCCCCCCTTAAGGCAAGTCTACCGACATACGAACGTACATCCTCGAAAAAGAAGCAACCCCACCTCCTCCAATGCCCCCTTAACAAACATCCTTTCCTCTTCCTCCTCCATTTTGCTGCAAAAAAGCATCGCCAAGAGAGGTCAAGAGGTCATACGTGTGGGTCAGCAAATGAGGGTCTGATTTCTGGTCTCTCGCGTCCGTCTGTCTGCTTGTCTGTCGCCTTATCTGATTTATATAAATGCGGCAAACAACCTTGTGTCTTGCCAGGTAGATTTACTGACCTTCTGTACTAAGGAGGGCCGATTTATATGACTGGGTTTTATATACTTGTCCCTGGTTGTCATACCTCATGACCAGACATCCGGGAAAACGTCATCGAGGTGTTTTCTTATGACTTCAGACTTCAAATTATACCAAAATTCCTCCTTTTGCTCTTAATAACATCTGATTTTTTTATAACATAAATGTTCTAGATTAACGGAAGGTAAACTGAAAATGGCATCTGACATCTACCTGCGACAAACTATTCTGAATGTTCAATTCATAACAAATATTACTCGTCATAAGGCATACAATTTTTTGTAATAATCAGCCAAAGGTTTACATATAAGAAAAATATATACTATAAATACAAAAAAGAAGGGTAAGACAATTTCAAAACAGTCCAGAAAAAATACAAAGCTGGAGAAGGGGGCTACACAAACCCTTATTTGTAAAATTACGAAATGCATCACTTTTCCCTTCCCCCTCAACTACCCTCTCTCCATTTACGTGTTGCCCCGAGCATGACTTTACAGAAATATGTCGGGGTCATCCCCTCCCCGGGGGTTTCAGCTATATGTTTACTTTGTCTCAGATGCTCGTTCGGCCTCCTCCTCCTCCTCTCCACCTAATTCCACCCCCCCCCCACCGCCCCTCTCAACCGTTCCTTCAGATTTAGCCATTAAGACCAGGTGGGGAGGGGGCCTGGATTCTCCTTAGGAAATGAACCATAAAAGAATTGGATTTCATCCTCATGTTATTTTGCAATCGAGCAGTTGATTAGAGATAATGGGTATACACACGCATGCGTAGTGGGTGCGCACGCGGGTACCTTGGTATGCAGATGTGCGTTTGTGTGTTTTAAGTGTGTTAAAAACTAACCGGAGACACGCATTTCATTATCATATTTCCCTACGCATGCATGCAATTCTGAAACATTGTGTGCTGTCTGATATATGCTCAAGAATTGCGAGATGGTCATGTTACTTTCATTACAAGTAATACGAGTAACTCTTTCCGAGGTACAGAGAGAACTCCAGTGGAAATTTTCAAGATAATACTTTTATTGTTTCTTAATGAATGGGAAGTTGAAAGATTTTATTCAGTGTATCTTAGGTGTCTTTTATGTCCTATAACCTCTAAATGTTCATACGGACATCAGAGACTCACCTTATTGATGCTTACTACTGCAATACTTCAAATACGTATATAGAAAATAGATGTCCACAAATAACTCTTAACATGCTTCCGGAATTGGGACATAATTGAAGAATGTCAGAATGATGACATCCTTTTTAGTACAAATTTTCTGATCAGTGGCACCTTTCGGACAATCAAATTCATCAACATTCAAACGAGATACTATTTGGCCATGTCAGAAGACATCATACATACATGCTCTAGAGTCTAGATGGTTTCAATGATTATCATTTTGGGATCTAAACCTTTCGTAAATATTAACTTTTAAAAAAATTAGACACTACCTTTTAAATAAGCAAATATATCTTATTTTGAGCTTTCAATCACACCGTACCTTGACATATCAACAAAATTAACTCTGAAAGTATTCCTAACGCATAATCTAATAGTGTACAGTAAAAATAAAAATCCTGGGAAGAATATCTTATTATATTCGAAAAATCAAAAGAACCAGCGAGAAGCTCAATGACTTATTTTTTCCCAAATGATGGAAAAGATATCAAACAACTTGATGTTATTGTCTTTCATGTATTTATGGTGCCATGTCTGATATTAATGTTCACATATTTGTTCACATTAAGCAAAGAATTCTAAACAACAACCTTTATAAGAGCCAGTAAGTGGGAACTATCTCAAATCCCATATTTCTCACAAACACATACTACTAAATATATTTGTCTGAAGTTATGACAGCTTATGAATTTATACCTAAAATTAAAATTCGTAATGAGTTTCCCGTTCATTAAAGTTTTAATAAACCTAATATATACTTTTGATTCACTGCTAAATAAATTTATACTAAAACTATAGGCACAGTTCTCAGTAACAATTTGTCACAGTCACTCATTTCATAATTACTGTCTTTCTCTTACTAAGCTAGTCTATTGGCCTTAAGTTGTTCGGCTGAAGCAGCGACAAGTTTATCATTCAAATAAATTTATTAAATTCTGAAATACCACTTACTTCGGTATGGGACATTTTAATGGCAAATAAAAAGTACTTCTTATTAGGAAGTCATGTGAAAATCTTTATAATCCACAACAAAGTTACTTTAACGCAGAAGTCGTGACTTTCGTCCATGACAACATATAACATACAATCATAGGAAAAAACAAAACCTCACGAAATGTTCACTTTCTAGTAAATGGCGTAACCGATGTCATGAAAATTGCTGAGGTGAGACATAAAATGACAAAAGACCACAAATCGAAGGCAAAACAATGTGACCCGACTCACGTGAACATAATAATATCAGTAACTTCCGTCAAGTTCATGTTCTCGTAGTTTTATTCTTCATCTTTATCTCCATTTAAAAATCAATTAGTCTCGTCATAACCTGATATTTAGTTTCACTTTTATATTTCCCCTCAGTCATACAGAAACGCAAAAATGATAGTGGTAAATGACATATGCATACGCTACAAACAGAATTCAAAATAGTCCTACAAACAGAATTCAAAATAGTCCTAAGATGCAGAGGTGCCATAAGGAGATACAAAAATGTAAGGATACAATAAATCCTTGCTGTTACTTACCGTTGTAAAAAAAAAAAAAGCGTAAGACAACGCCCCTCAGGGGAATAGAAATAAGACGGTAGGACAACACCCCAAAAAAAGTAGAAAGTCAAACTATATAATCATCATAAGCAGTTTATCTACTTTGCATTAGACACGAGAGAGAGAGAGAGAGAGAGAGAGAGAGAGAGAGAGAGAGAGAGAGAGAGAGAAAATGGTATATGGTAAGCGTTTTCTATAAGATCATTATATAAGTGACCCTCATCCCACCTGACTGCATATCAGACATCTTTTTGCTTATAAATAAGTTGAAATTACCTCTTTTCATTTTCCAAAACAACTTCTCTCCTAGAACCCAGATTGAAAACTTTCCATTTGGCGTACTCAAGGTTAAAAGCCCGAAATGACACTAATCCACCTAAGTAAAAATAAATACATAAATATTTTAAATCTTACTTTTAGAATAACGCAGTTAAACACTACCTCCATGCTACCTTTCAAGGACCATCTAATCAGTGCTGTATCTAACACGTATTCCAACGTAACTCCTTAGATGACGTTCCATTGACATTGAGGACCAACTAATGAATTCAGAATAAAGATTACTTGGCGACCCATTTTATTTAAAGTACAAATAAATTACTCACAGCACAAGAAAGTGCAAAATTCATTCGCGTTTTGATAGTAAGAAAGTCGCCTAATATAAAAACTGGCAAAAGTATTTTTTCTTTATAAACACTGACTTACCCATTAAAGGAAAACTAATTAACCTGGAAATATACGTTACTCTCACGTGTCAACCAGCAAAAACAATACATTTAACACGAAGACAACTACGTAAACAGTATCAAATTAAGGTGAAACGGCCAGGTGAAAAGGGAGACCACACAGGATTTATCCCCCTCGATAATGACTTATCTTGAGAGATCAAATACTCTCTCGTAAAACACCGAGAGAGAGAGAGAGAGAGAGAGAGAGAGAGAGAGAGAGAGAGAGAGAGAGAGAGAGAGAGAGAGAATGGCACGGATATTAATTATCTACAGTTCAGACAGAATGGCAACAAATACCGGAAGAGTATAAACATACTATACAAACAAACATAAACTCCCCCGGGGACACAGACACACACATGTTATATATATATATATATATATATATATATATATATATATATATATATATATATATATATATATATATCACACACATACATATCGACAACGAACCAAAATTAAAACTTGAATAGCAAATTATTCAAACCTCAGATGACAGTTTAATTCTTTACGCGGTATTATTTCTTTTTTCTTTTTCTCCTAATGAAAATAACGTCTAACACTCACTGTTCAAGCTTTCCTTTCCATCCTTTTCAGTTTCATAACATCATTAACGATAATGAAGCCACCAGCCCGTAAAACGTAATCTAACTACGCTTCATCTTCAACACTATTATTTTTAATTTTTTGTACCTGCATGGTATCTATGTCAAAAATCACACAAATTCGCTTTATTAAAGAAATATTTGAACTCATCCAATCCACAAAGAATTTGGCTTCATGGGTGAGTAAGCATGCCACCAGAGAGAAATCATTATTAAATTTTTCCCACTGATCTACCGAAACCACTTGAAGGCATTAACACATTTTCTGAGAACCTCACACACACAAATTACAAGTCATGTACTAAAAACACAATAAAAAGTTTGTTCAGGTGACAGGAGTATCTTGTATAAAATCATACAGGAGACTTTCTCTTTTACATTCGATCTTATCACAAGGAAAACAAATCCATACGTGTACAAAAAAAAAAAAAAAACTATCTATCTTTAATTATCATACAAACAAAACTACGTTATTATTCAAGACGATCATTCATTCGCTAGTTTTTCGCATCCAACTGGAAGGTATGGAGAAATATATATTTCCTTTAAACTTTGCGCGAGTATAAGAATTGAAAAACCTGTAAAATTACCCTCATAATACACAATCTGCAGCGGTACTAGAAAAAATCGGCAACACCTACGATAGTTTTGTAACCTTCTATTTCATCTAAAGAAATAAACTTGTACAAATAAGGTTTTAGTTCAAGATGCAATTAACATTATCAGTTCTCCATAGGAACCACACTAGAAACGCAAGCATACTGCCATCAACGCTATGTCACTCCAAAATACATCATTGTGTCCTACTTTGCGTATAATGAATGGTCTATACATTGGCAGTAACGAATAAAACGATTAATTCATTGGATTTCCAGTTTCTGACTAACCATCGTAACAGAACTATTATGCACACACACACACATACATACATACATACACACAAACATATATATATATATATATATATATAATATATATATATATATATATATATATATATAAGCAGTTTTATCGCGCCATAAAAACAGAGTAAGAAGGTTCAGCACAAAGAAAGGTAAGCAATTTTAAGGGAATGCACTCTATGTACAAATAAAACGATTAATTCATTGGATTTCCAGTTTCTGACTAACCATCGTAACAGGACTATTATGCACACACACACATACATACATACATACATACACAACACATATATATATATATATTATATATATATATATATATATATATATATATATATATATATATATATATATATATATATAATATATATATATATATATATATATGCAGTTTTATCGCGCCATAAAAACAGAGTAAGAAGGTTCAGCACAAAGAAAGGTAAGCAATTTTAAGGGAATGCACTCTATGTACAGGTCTATTCATTAATATTTTAATTTTCTCTTTATTTTCATATTATGTAACATGAAAGCACCTATTTATTTTCACACTACAAACATTACACCATCACTTTGCAGGATTTTTTTTTTTTAAATCGTCATTCTTTCCAATTTCGTTTTAAAACTGTTGAACCAATTTAAATCATATACATGATATACGATTCGGTGGCTATTGGTCGACAGGCCAACTTGGTCGACAGGCCAACTGGTCGACAGGCCAACTGGGCGACAGCCAAAAGATCGACAGGAAAACTAGGCGACAGCCTAAAGCAAGACTTTTTACTATATTAAAGTATTTGTAAAATATTAGACATGCCAGACATTGGCACTTATTAAAAATTAAGTCTTTATTATGATAATAAAAACACAAACAAAAATAAAGGAAAATACAATGAAATATTTTGAGTAAATGGCAAAGCTGGAGCTAATTCTGTATAGAAAAGAAGATATAAGAATAGAAAAACGTATTGAATACTCTTAATGGAAAGAAACAGGGACTATATTATGTATAAATAAT
Source organism: Macrobrachium nipponense (assembly GCF_015104395.2). Lineage (NCBI taxonomy): Eukaryota > Metazoa > Arthropoda > Malacostraca > Decapoda > Palaemonidae > Macrobrachium > Macrobrachium nipponense. The sequence goes on along the minus strand of NC_087213.1, from coordinate 76,373,720 downwards.
AAATGAAATAGCTACCGATAATTCCATTTGTGTAACCTATGTGTAATTATGCCACGCTCTCTCTCTCTCTCTCTCTCTCTCTCTCTCTCCTCTCTCTCTATCTCTCCTCTCTCTCTCTCTCTTATATATATATATATATATAATATATATAGTATATCTATATATAGATATATATATTATATATATATATATATATGACGAGCTTGAAATTTACAAATATACGTAGGCAAATTAACAGAAGACAAATAAAAAATGCGTTATACCAGTAAGCCTATATGAAAAACAAAGAACTGGAATATTGGAAAGATTTCCCTCCCAGGAAACAATAACAGACGCACGGATTAAAAGGGATAAACGCGAATGGTAGGCCTTTCAAATCCAGAGAATTACATATGGCAGCCTAAATCGCCATGTAGGACAATGAGGTTTAATAGCCTATTCAACCTCCTTGATGTAGGACAGGATAGGTTTTTCTTCTTCTTCTTCTTCTTCCTTTTTTTATAGTGCTGACCTCCAGGCAGTTGATAACCGTTTCCGAGATATGTTTATTGTTTGTTGTTATTTGTCTTGCTGTCAGCCAGTTGTTCGTCCATTTACATAATGAAACACATCCCCCAGTCCTGTCGACCTGTTGTTGTTTTAGATTCAGCTGACCTTATGGGAGCACGGGCTCTTGCTCATAGAGCAGCCCGTAAGATTCGAACAGTTGGCTGCCGCCAAAGTGTTCTGTCTACCAGTTGTCCTGTCGCCCAGTTGCCACTGAACCGGTTAATATTATTTAAATGTGAATTTATATTTTCAAAATAAATCTTTTGGGGGATGAAATTTAAAGACGTAAGGTTTTATCTGCCGAAAAATATTTCTTTTACCTTCGATAATTTTGGGGATGTTAACATTTGAATAGTGTTTGGGACTAACGCAATAATTAAAACATCATTTAAATGTGCACTTTTGATATTTTAAAACAAATCTGATATGGGATGGAATTTATAGATGTAAAATTTTAACTGCCAATAGAAATTTTCTTTTATCATCAATACTTTTGGAGATATTAGCATTTGAATAGCGTTAGGGACGGGATGTGCCGGGCCCCCGGAAACGAGCCCGTTTCCAGTAAGACTTCGCTTCGCTCGTTATAAATATAAATATAAATATATATATATATATATATATATATATATATATTATGTATGTATGTATGTATGTATGTATGTATGTATGTATGTATGTATGTATGTATGTATGGTATATACCTATACACATTATATAAACACACTTCTGGAAGTTGACTTATATTCATACAGCAACTATCGACATGAAGAATGTCAACTCGATGCAATGTCTGTGGTTCTCGAGTAGATATCGTAAGCAAAATAATTTCACTCGAAAACAGCCTTACGCAATTAATATCTGCTTTCCATTTTTTGAACAGTCAAACGCCCACTTAACTGTAACCTACGAAAGATAGGTTAAATAAAGGCTGAAAATACTGAGTGATAAATATAAAAACGTGCAACCCCATATACCACATCAAAGAAAGACCCTGACACCTGTCGAACCCTATACCATCACCCGTCTCATCAAAGACAAAGAAAGCCCCGTGAGCACACCAGACCCTGCAACACACCAACAAAACATACGGAGTTGATATAAGCTAAACCAAGCATGTGACACTGGCCTTAACCTGCCTCCTCATGCCAACACCATAGTCCCTCAACAACCTCTTCTCCTGACAGAGGGCGGACGTGCGTTAAGTACGGTGACAGGGAATCCCTTTGCCTTCAACCAACGAGTCATCTGTGGTGTCGTAGTTCAGTCAAGTTTCGCTGAGGGGGAACAACTTATCCGCAAAACCAAGAGTTCCAGGATCAGATTTCCTAAGCTAGAGTTGATGTTGCAACTGACATTCATTATGAAAAAACGATCATTTACCAAAAGCTTTATTACACATTAAATCATTTTTCCTATTCTGGGGATAATCCTTCAAATGAAATCTCTGTTCACCTAGCACACAGGTGATAATGTATTAACAGCAAGCGCACAAAGATATTAACAGTAAGAGCACAAAGAAAGCATATAATTAATGGATGAGAAACGTGATTATCTGTAAGAAAACGATGCTAATTATTTAAATGACAGTAACTGTGCCAACCTCCCGGCGATCCCCCTACGGCTTCCTTCACAGCGTCCAAAATTTCTCATCAGAAAAGCCGACACAAGGGGCTCGCCAGAAGAGAAAGCCTCGTAAATATTTCTTCCAAGTTAAACACGAGCAGATGTAAATGTATTTCAGCCATCCGCTCCGTGTATTAAAGCCTTTTCAAGACCCATAACAAATACAGCGTAAGCGAATCGAGGGCCGTAATTAAGTTAAAAATACGACGTGAAACTATGAGAAATAACCTTTTAAACAAGAGTTACGGCCAATAAAACTAAACCAGTAAAAATCCCGTCCCGGCGAATACATTAAGAATATATTGAGCAATTTTCCTTGCATTAGCATAGATGTTATCGATGAGGGACTCTCATTTTAAAATAAGAATGAATAATTAGCGAAATGAGAATAGTCTCGTAAATCTATCAAGGACACCCCCCGCCCCCCCTTCTAACTGACGGCAGGGGTAAGCGTCGCCCTTAAGGCCCATGAACGCAAGGGCATTTTTCGTTTGCTCAAGGAGCAGCCAATGTGGAAGCGTTCTTTTCAGCTCGCGTTCTGCATCATTAAGTTATTGATATGTCTGTCCGTCTCCGTCATTCCATTACGGATTCAACCTCCATCTCTGTCCGTTCCTCTTCAAGTATCGACTACGAATTTCATATCTCGATTTTCCCCGAGTTTAATCAGCAAGGAGCCTGCTTGTAATTGCAACATTACAGAGAAATTACCCTGATAACAGGAATATCATTTTCAACATCATTATCATAATCTACGTAATGCAAGCTTCTAATGTAATGGAGTATGTTCTCTCACGTAACTGAGGGATAAAACGAAAAATTTCTTTTAGAAATTCCTACCTGGTTTCGGGCTAATTACATCTCACTCTTACTGAATTTTCACTGGAGCGGGTGTGCTGAAACCGTCGATGTTCCGTTTATTTTATGGAGCCTGTCCTCGGGGAGCACATTTTTATTCATAACCTGATGTTAACAATGAGGGGAAACATGAGCATTCTCAATTATAAGAAAAGAGAATGTGCGCAAGCAGTCATTCATAAGGGAACATGGGTGCTTACATCACGAAAGTGAAAGCACATGGGCAGGGCAGGGAAAGGGAGCATAGAGCAGCATAATTTAAACGGTTTTAGAGAGGGTTGGGCATAATTACAGTTATCACACAGCAAGAATAAGTTTATAAAGCAAAAGGAAAAGGCAAAGGAAATGCACCTCGTCAAATCTACAACATAGCCTAACATAAACGACGCCTGACAGAACGAGGGAGGAGGAGGAGGAGGAGGAGGAGGAGGAGGAGGAGGATTGATTACAGAGGCAACCCCTAGGTAAACAGATTACATACAAGAGGGAACGCATGCAAACGTTTTCCACTAAAATATTTTTCTATCTGGTATGAGACGACAAATACTAACACTTTGAAAGTATTATCTCCAATCAAAAACAGCTTATCACTGGCTTATCCCAGATAAACCTTGCTGCTTGAGAGAACCGAAGGAGGTATACTCCCCCTAAGTAACATCAAACACAACATTTAAAAAAGATGAGTAAAGTATGAAATATTACAAAACAAACAAAAAATAAATAAAAAATAAAATGAAAATATTTGCAAAAATTCAAGGAGTATTTTTAGCATGCACATTTAATCATTTACATCAATGACATAGCAGAATATATTGTCCCAATGTGTGGTTATGGATTTTTTTTATAGTACCTGACGATTCATGAAATTTGCACATACGTTCGATTAACAGTATCTCCAAAGCAAAATTGACAAAACTGTTAAAAATCAATATATTTTTCCTGCGAGAGCCAGCTTTTAGGATTATTGTTATTGATAAAACTGAAATTATAATGGTATTGTTAAAAGTAATGTTACTGATTGATTGTTACTTTGATTCGCAAATTCTTAGCGTGACTGGACATTTATCAAGATTATATGTCAAATGGTTAGGCACCATTTAGCGTTAAAACTCAGTGAGATTTAATCTAATGCATTTACTGTAGAATCATTTCACTTGAATCATACATTTTACTGGGTGCCCCAGAAAGGAATAAAGTACTTCCACATTCAGTAGAAAATTTGGAAAGTTCTCTTCAAGTGAGTTGCTACACGACTCGCTCCATGTAAAGGGCCGCAAAATAATATACAACCGGCCTTTTTCCAGCACTTAGTAATTTGTAAATATTTTTTTTTTTTAAAGTAACGCTTTTCCGTAGAAGGACAAAAATTCAACAATTTGTTTACTTCCACTTCGCTAGTGTGATAAACTCTAAGGTCTGCCACACTTCATTTTCACCGTGACGACGTTCATGAATTAATTTTCATTGAATATTTTCCTGTTAAGAAAAGCACCACCATCATGAATAGCCTCGGATAAGTATTCACATTCCAACTAAATCCCTGGATTCTAAGAAAATTATCTAAATGTAGGGTTTGCATTCCATCCCTGAATCCTCGCTCATCAATAGCAAATGCTGGTTGTTATTCTCATCAACGTATTAATGCTGTTTTCCAGGATGTATTCCTATTCAGACAATTTTGGGCTGGGAGGAAAGACCTACAGCCAGATTCAAGTTTTACACTTCATTTCTGATGCCTATTCCATCGCCAGGAAAAGGGTAAAGGGCAATACTACGGGAAGAATGCCTAGGAAAATGTAATGAGCGTGAAACGATCACATCCGTTTTTTTTAAACTTTCAAAATATAACGGTGTGTTATGAAACCTTGATTGAAAAATGTTTTTTTAAATTCAGGACTAAAAATGAATCGGCACAAATCAAGTATACGAATATTCCATCGGTTGGACTTTCCAAACAAACAGCTACCTTCTTAATCTTACACTCGTAACTGAGGTGAGAAAGGTAATCATGATCTAATTCCCTCCCAAAAATTCTACTCGTTTATGAGTAGAGAACTAGCCAGAGACAGCAACGTTTATCCATCTTAAACATAAACAAGAAGTCTATGTGATTATTAAAAATGCATAAATAAAAGTCTACTACGACAAATAAATATTAGGAAAATCAGAATCTTTAAAGTGTGTAGGAACCATTTGCATTTAAAAGAAGGATTATTTGGAAGTACTAAACAATAAGAAAGTCATTCTGCTCAAACCCATTGTTACCAGATTGTATTAGATAACGTCTGGACAAAGATATTGGTAATTTCTAGTTTCCTAGGTTTTTACCTTACTTTAAAAAGCGAGAATGACAGAAAACAAAATCTTCAAGACTAAGGTGGTCTGGGGGTTGTATAAAGCCAGTGATACAGTGCTAATATCATGGGTGAGTCTGGAAGTCTTTCGGTTTCCAAACACACCCGAACTTTATTCCCCCTCTCCCAACCTGTCTCTCCCCCACCCCCCCGTGATGAAACGTGGTCTGCCCTTATCCATCTTGGACGAATGAATAAGTTTTGCCAAGCAAGGGAGCGATGTGGACGTTAATTACATAATAAGCTGAAGGTTGTAAGAACTTTTTCTTTCTTGAAGGAGGCGGAAAGGGTAATGGGGGGAGGGGGGGGGGGGAAGATCTCGAGAGTGGCGGCGAAGCTGACGAAGAAAATTCAGAGGAGGGACAAGAAGCTTAAAGGGTAAGGGAATGTTCAAGGAGCAGAATACTGACGACCACTTTTCTTTACTTCACCTAAGATTAAAATAGGAAAAAGGCAGATTTAATCTTCGGAAACCGTGACTTCTGATTGAGAACGATTCGGTCGTCCTGATACAGCATTCTAGCATTCCTTACATCTAGTAACCACACCACAACATAATCCATCATGACACCTCCAAAAAATAAATTACCCCTTAATATAACGATCAAGGATCTCTCCTCCTCTCTCTCTCGCTTCTTCTCTCTTCCCTGAAACACCTCACCTCGTCCGCTTCCACTCTCAACCAAAACACAAACAATCCAGTCATTGCTATTCACTTATATTTTTTCTTTTATAAAAGACACAACGCCTGCATCCTCCTCCTTCCAAAGGATAAAAAAAAATAAAAAATAAAAAAAGCGTCTGGCAGTGATTTGCATTCTAGACTCATTTTCGCGTCCATTGCTCAGACCCGAGGTCAAAGGTTACAGGCATTTAAGACAAGGGCTCAGTGGTCTCCGTCAGTCCGCTCGCTTCCTAAAGTCTGCTCTTCCAAAGAGGAACAGGACCAGACATCTCTCTCTCTCTCTCTCTCTCTCTCTCTCTCTCTCTCTCTCTCTCTCTCTCTCTCTCTCTCTCTCTCCTAAAAACAAAAATTCCTTTCCCGCCATATTAAGTGTAAGATTATTGTTAAATTTGCCATGAGTGTATTACAGACACAAATCATGCCAAGCAAAATAACAATACAAACCGTGCACAATAATTAAAGCCAATCAAAGGAAGAAGACAGCAAGAGATGGAAACAATCTCATTATAGTAATTCTTGAAAGGAGACAAGTATACTAATACATTAAGGATGCACATCAAAAAAGTAATTTACCATAGAATAGTTCTGGATCAAACTGGTCCCTACAAGTTAATATAACAATAGGAACACCAAATATCTAGCTTAAGACATACATATATACATGTTGTATGTATGCACGTATGCATGCATATATACATATATACACATAGAAGTTGCCCTCTTTGTTCTCCAGCATTACAAAAAATGAAAACGTCACGAATTTCTCTCTCTTTCTGAATCTATAATACGTCATCAGTTTTTCAACCAATATATTACGTCATCAGTTTTTCAACCAATATATTACGTCATCAGTTTTTCAACCAATCTCCAATGTAAGAGAAAAGAATCACTACCAACTCAAGCCCCCTCCATTGTACTATCCAAGGTACTTCCAATTCTGCTTAAATACTCAGCGCTGACATCAGTCACTAAAAGTAATGACCAACATAAAAGGTGACGCCCAACTAACGGAAATAACCCTCAGAGAAATGTTGTATCAATGTGTAACCTTCATTTTCGCTCCAGTCAAACTATCTACTATATTGCAACTCTTATCTTTATTATTATTATCATTATTATCGAACAAGCAAAACGCCCACTGGCCCACTACTAAGAAAGCCAAAAAAAATAAAAATAAAATACTGCCCATGGGAAAAAATGATAAAATCAGGACGACAGGAGAAAAGTCAAGTGCAATACTAATAAGACTTAAAAGAATGATAAGTAAATACACAAATACAGAACCATCTTTCAATTGATAATTTCCAGTTATTTTGATCGTAGTCAACTTACGCTCTTAAATTCTCATTTGTTAAAGACCACCACTCCTTTCGTGTGTGTGTGTGTGTGAGAGAGAGAGAGAGAGAGAGAGAGAGAGAGAGAGAGAGAGAGAGAGAGTCTATTATCGTCTTTTTATGGACAATATTTTCATTAGGTGCTGCTCGTTTTTAACATGAGTTAAGTTTGCCTTTAAGGGCATTAATATATCCTCTTTGTCTCTCTGTCTGTGTCTCATGCACACACACACATGCCCATGCACACACTTACATGTACAAACACACACAATTTCTTCAAACTAAGCTGATACTTTAAGTTGCCTTCTCTAAAGAACTGATTGATGAAAGTTACCAGTTTCCACCAAGTGTTTTAAATTTCTGCGTTTGTTAATGGAAAAAAGAACAAATACCAGTGAACAATGGTGTAAGCCTTCCCGAATCCACTTAATTCATGGTCTCTTTACATAGAATAAAAGGATCTCTTAGGTAACAATGTTTATACAGACATAATTATGCAGAACCTATAATAATGAATATGAGGATAGACGCTTTTTGCAGAAAGACCCTCAAATTATCTTTTTGTAATGCCAAAAACAAAAAACGCTCATGGAGGTTAATCGATTAATTATACAGAAAATGGATAAAAGATTCATAATTGTCATGTCTTCAAGAACACAAATTTGTAAGATCAATATACTTTCTTTGTTGCCAAGAAATCTACTATAGTAATCCAATAAAATCAGTTATGCATAATGAAAAGAAGCATATAGCTTGTATTAGAACCGATGAACAATTCGAACTAAAATCAGAATTCAAAATATTTCTCCATGAAATAAACATAAATGAATAAATAACATTTTTACTCATCTGGAGTAGTGGTGAGACTCCATCTGCAGGTCAACGTTTTACTTGCGAAAATTATTTCACCTATTCAAGAATCTTCTTCTTCGTTTATCTTCTAAAACGTAACGAAATGGGTGAATGATGAGCAGCTGGGAAAATTCGAACAACATTGGAACATATAAACTAAGAGGCTATGAAGCATAACTGTAAAGTTATAAGACAGCATAATAGTAGTTATCAGACAACAGTGAATAGATGGTCATGAACTTCAAACCAGACTTTAGCAAATTTGATACCTCGAGGAATTAAGTTACATCGCAGTTGCTATTTTCTTTAAAGCTACTTTTCTATCATATGTTTTTCCCAATTCAAGGTTCTCTCTCCGTCTTTCTCTTTAGCAATGCAGAGAGGATATATCCAGATAGTGGAAGCGAATTATCTTTAGCGTCATCAGACTTTACAAGCACATTACTCATGGGGTTGTAACTGTGCGTTTCTCTTAAAATACAACGTGGTTTGCTGCTTAAGTCTCTGTGCAAGTCAATCAAGAAAAAAAAGTGCCGGAGACGATGTCTATCTGGAGATCCACAAGTCTTTTAATAGTCTGTGGTTCATTTACATTCCTCGAAGCACGAAATTCCAGCCTGTCTCATTTCAGTGCAACTCACTCAAAGTATACATGCAGGGACGTGAAGGTGAGGCTTATTTTCATAAAGATTCTAAAATTTTTGGAAGAATTTACTTATCACGTCTCAATCGACATCGCTGAGTTCGACCCAAGAGCAAACATCTGGAATATGTTAGTCGCGCTGCTCACCTCACGAGTCAGGGAGCCCAAGTTCGATTACTGAGCAAGAATGACAGGTTTGAGCAAATTATGTGGTTGGCATTTACTCGGGTGTGGTTTGTTTGTTTGTTTGTTTGCATGGTATTCTTACGTTACATGGAACCAGTGGTTATTCAGCAACGAGACCAACGGCTTTAAGTGACTTCCGAACCACGTCGAAAGTGAACTTCCATCACTAGAAATACACATTTCTGACGCCTTAATAGAATGCCCGAGAATCGAACTCGCGGCCACCGCGGCGGCAGGCCAACACCAAGCCGACCATGCCACTGAGTCGCTTCCTCGGGTGTGGTGGACCGCACTTAAGGTGCATAAACCAACAAAGCTTTTCCAGATCCCGACAACTAATAGCTTGCTAAACAATTCTCACTAATGGGAAAAGAGGTGTGTGTGTGTGTGTGTGTGTGTGTGTGTGTGTGTGTGTGTGTGTGTGTACAAGTAAATACTATGTATATTCGTTATAGAGACTTATTCTATCTTTCAAAACACAAATTCCATTCACGTTCGATGGTATTGCCATGATTTAAATACCTTCCCTGATTGCTCTCCTTAGCTAGTTCCTATGGCAAATAGACGAGTATGAGAGAGAGAGAGAGAGAGAGAGAGAGAGAGAGAGAGAGAGAGAGAGAGAGAGATATTTATGAAACTATTTATACGGATCTGCACCTTCGAAAAAAGGCGCATTATACCTGGTAGCAATATAATTATAAAATAAACCATTTTTTGATAAACTTCCTTGCTTCCTAAGTTAAGTATATCTTAGTTTTACCAGACCACTGAGCTGATTAACAGCTCTCCTAGGGCTGGCCCGAAGGATTAGATATTTTTACGTGGCTAAGAACCAATTGGTCACCTAGCAACGGGACCTACAGCTTATTGTGGGATCCGAACCACACTATATCGAGAAATGAACTTCTATCACCAGAAATAATTTCTCTGATTCCGCGTTGGCCGAGCCGGGAATCGAACATCCTTGCTTCCTAAAAGCACAACTCCACTATATGTTCTTTTATATTATGACCAGAACAAAAATCATACCAAATCTACCTTTATACTCTTGAAGCTTAATATCACTAAACCAGACTCAAATTCTTAGGGAAATAAAAAAAAAAAAAAAAACTAAATGCGCGATAGCATCACCAACTTTTAAAAATTTACGCAACCCATTACCGACCCAGAGTATAACCACTTACTTCAAATCCCTGAGTTTCATTAAAACCCATAAGTCAGTTTGTTTGTGTTTTTGTATAGTTTTTTTTTACCTTGCATGGAACCAGTGGTTATTCGGCAACGGGACCAACGGTTCTACGTGACTTCCGAACCACGTCGAGAGTGAACTTCTATCACCAGAAATACACATCTCTAACCCCTCAGTGAAATGCCCGAGAATTGAACTCGCGGCCACCGAGGTAGCAGGCCAAGACCATACCGATCACGCCACTGAGGCACTTCCCATAAGTTAGTTCTACAGCTGCTCAACGGTAATCCACATAAAAAAGATTACCTTTTCTAAGCTATTCCTATGACAAATGGAATCAAGACAAATGTCTATACTACATCCCTCAAATGTCTTAGTGGGCTGCGCTGTGATTCAGCTTGTGATTTTACGACCATGTTTTACGATCTTTAGCCTTGACCGATTCTCCTTCTTGGAGTAATAGTCATTCATTTGTAAGACATTAGACAATAATGATTATTTTCATTTAATGTTTATTTCACAAACATAATTCGACTGTCAGACTGATTAATTGGAAGCAAAAAACGTTGACTCAAAAACTTATCTACAAGAATTCCATAGTTTTTTTAACTACATTAATGAACGCATTTAACTATAAAATGAACGAGTTTCCTTTGCAAGATGGTCTCTAGTATTCTAGCTCACCCTGTTATTCAAGGAACTTCCAGATATCTGCTTTCTCCTGCTTTTATTATCAAGACCTCCCTTATACTTAGTGTTTTTCTTCTTACGTAAAAGACAATTTTCATCCCAAATTCGCAATTATTCTTTTCATTCTGGCAAAAAACCAGAAGCGCAGGGGATAGACAGCATCAAGTAACTGCCAATGATGACAGCTTACAAATTACTTGAGAGAAAGAAAACTCAACACTCCTTTAAATCGTATTCGTTATAGGTACTTATTCTATCTTTCAAAACACAAATTCCGTTCAGGTTCGATGGTATTGCCATGATTTAAATACCTTCCCTGATTGCTCTCCTTAGCTAGTTCTTTTATATATATATATATATATTATATATATATACATTATATATATATAGTATATATTAAATTATATACTATATATATATATATATACATATATTAATATATATATATATATATATATCTATATATATATATATATATCTATATGCATATATATAAAACCACGTTCATACAGAAAGAGTCAACTACATTTTATCAAATGGTAAGTCAACTTCACAAAATGGCTTAGTGTAATAAGGAAATTGTGCAAATTCTGGCCTGTTACGGCTAACAAAATATGCTGGCGAAAATATACTACCAAGTTCGGATAAAACAAATCAAGTAATGAAGTGCTAAAAAAAATAGAAACGTGGAAGCAAAACGCTTAGCGAATGGTTAATATTTATGGGGCCACGAAAATCGTGTAAACTTTGAAAAAAGTAAACTGGGCGAAAAACTGGCTAAATATGTTATAAAACATAAACTATGGAAATGAATGCTTAGAAAAAGAATCGAACTTTCGTACATAATAGCCACGTCTATAAGTTTACTTAACAACAATGTTACATAATAGCCACGTCGATAAGTTTACTTAACAACAATCTCTTATTTCTTTAATTGCGACCCATGGATAGGTCATAAATACCCTAAGACATAAGCATTAAATCACATACAAATACATTATAGTAGAAAGAAATAAGACAGAATTTCCATGGGGGAAACCAGAAAAGCTATTATGCTGAGTGAAAGCCAACTATAGATAAAGCACTGGGGGTACAATGAATAAAACCCCGAGAGCAAGCAGAGGGTGGGAAATGCTTGCAGCAAGCATCTCTTCCTCTTAACGAAAGATTAATTCCTAAATATTCTCAAATCAGCATCCGAGAAATAATGATCGGTTATGGACGGCCCTTTCACCTCACGCGATTGTTATGCAAATTGTTTATCTTGAGTAGACCCGAAATATTATGTTGTTCTTCTCTCTCGTACAACTCCCATCTGAGTCTGAGAGAGAGAGAGAGAGAGAGAGAATAATTCTGTGAAAGTCTCGGGAGAAAATACGAAGTAAAAGAAAGAGAAGATTAAATGAAAGAGAAGATTAAATGCTCTACGGAATTTTTCCTGAAAGTAAAACTTGAGGTAAGAAGAACGGCTGAAAACAAATTTATTTTACTGAATACATTCGACGGCAGAATACAAGTGTTATTCGATCTAATGACTGAATCTGATCTAAATCAATATTATTCAATAAATTGGGTATACATAAATTCATCACAAACAGCTGGTGATAAAGCTCTTGAAAACAATCGTGCGTGTACTGTTTACAATCTGTTACGTGCTAAATTAACATTATTCACTCTAAAATTCAGGTAACAATAATCTTTACCGAGCTCTAGCGTACACTTCAGAGGTAGTAAGAAAAAAAGCGATAAGAGAGAATTATCCTGACTACAGTACACTGACAAAATTCACCTCAACAAGAGAAAGATGTGCGTAAAAACAGCACAGGAAAAAATTGAAGGATGGGAAAACAGTAGCACCAAAAAATGTGAAAGATTTGTATTATATAAATAAAGTAACCGGCCCTCAAAAACATAATATGTAAACCGTGAATCGTTTTCATACGAGAGAGAGAGAGAGAGAGAGAGAGGAGAGAGGAGAGAGAGAGAGAGAGAGAGAAAGAGGAGAGAGAGAGAGAGAGAGAGAGAGAGAGAGAGATTTAACTTTCTTAACCGGAGAAACAGAGAAGAAACAAATAATTTTGAAGAACTGGCAGCAAAACAAGATACATCCTATACACTTTAAAATCATTCCTGCAAATCAAGGTAACTAAAAATAAAAAAAATTTAACATTAAAACTAACAGGGTAAGGTAAAACATGTAATTAAAAGAACCACTAGTGCAACAAATGTGTAAAACGTATGCAAAGAAAATTATGGCATTACAAAAAAAAAGAAAAAAAAAGTTAGGAAAAACGGCAAAAACAAGCAAGTCAGGAATGCAAAAGCAACTTAGCACTCATCAGCAAGAAGTCTGCTTACCACATAAAATACCTGTGAAGAAACATTACGAAAAAAAAAATCACAAAAAGCGGTGGCGGCTCAATATTTTTTTAATTAGCTACACTGCAAAGAATTTGGAATACTGCTTACACAAGCGGCTCTGGTAAAATTCCTGTTATTCAAACCAAATTGCACTTTCCAAACACCAACTACTTGTAAAATGCATAAAAAGAAAATCAACGCGTAGCATTCGTAAAATACCTGTTACTAAGAGATACTGTGATGTGAAAACACTAGCCACTTCTGAAACATAAAACAATGACTACGCAGAGAAACTGAATTGCCAAACCACATATTTAAAGAAATCGCACTCTTGTCTTCGTCTCCTACCAAGAAACCACAATGTCAATAAGCCTGCTGCTTAAAAGAAACACAATACTGAAATATCCAATATTTACGAAAATGCACTTCCAAGTTTAACATGCTCCTCTAATATAATGACTGATAAATCTAGAAGTAATGAAAAGAAATGCAAAATACAATAAAACATGTGAGTGCACTACAAAATTATGAGTCATACTAAAACACATTGTGACGTAAAGGCAAGTGTATTTACTTCAAGGGCATTATCAAAAACATACCAGTTTTTAATACAACTCTCTTCACGAGAGAGAAGTTTTCTTAACTTTTGGTAAAAATGCCGTCAACGAAAGTAGTGGAAAAAGCTATTGTTTAAGAATTTAAACGAGTAATCTAAGGCGACTTATTAACGTGAGCTTTCTGATAAAGCGCTGAGAATCTCAATCAAGTTTCGGGGTCAAAGATCACTGGGACGTCTTCAAGATGATGAAAAAATCTTTCTTTTAATATGAAAAAATAAAGCCGTATCAAAATGACTGGCATTTCTGTCCATAATTATGGGCTTCATCTTGAGAGCACAAAACATTTTTTAACATAACCAATTAAAAACAAATAAGTCATCACCACGCATCGGAAATAGGTCTTACCATTTCGGTAAATAAAGCAACAAAATTGAAATTCTACACAGCATAAGAAAAAACCAACTGACTGCATTTGCCAAGGAAGACTTCCCAAACGCATTATTTGCATGCAAACATTTCGTACGCGTGCGTGCGTGTGCGCTCACTCAAAACCTCCCATCGGATGGGTGTGTAGCGCATGTTAACGGCGCCGTGTCAACATTGAAGACGAATGCATCATAACAGTATAAACCCAACAAGGTATTTACCGAACTTTCTCCGCTTTCAAAAGATTTAAAGGGTCCTCGTATTTGCAAGAAGAAAAACAGCACTTCATTCCTGTCTTGATAAAAAAAATGAAGATAAAAAATCTAACATAAATGATGAATTTGTTTCTCCAGTGTGCAGAGAAAATTACGATAGAATCGAAATCAAAGTAAATAATATTCTAAATCTTACAATGTGTTAGTAACGTAAGTATGAGTAAAAATCTACATTTGACAACAATGCGCACATTAATAAGAATACTAAGTACAATTCATTTTTTATAAAGTAAGCCCGTCAACACATGAAAACTATAATTGCATAAATTCCTTTTTACATGAAACAATAAAAGCTTCATTTGACAAGAGATTTTCCACTTTAATGGCTTTCAGAAATAAACGACAGATAATTTTTCATTACCAAAACGATATATAATTGTTGTTAACCACTTGCAATTACTTGAAGCAAAAATAGCAGTACAAAAGACGTCAGAATCCACGAGCTAATCAGTTTGATTTTACGCGTCCATTATCTTGACCAACTGAGCATAACCTATCTTTAGCTACATGGCTGTTTTTGTGTTGCTGCTTTTCAAAATTATTACGAAAGAACACTTGCAAACACAATGAAAATCTAAAATCGTGAAACTTACAGCCAAAAGCAAGGAAATAAATTGCATTTGACAACTTTATTTTTCAAATATTTTATCGTCATTAATGTTGGAGCAATTTTCGATAAAAGTATACCATACCTTGAATATTAACCTCAGAAACTTGAAGAATACTTTCAAGGGAACATACGGCATGAAAACTGCTAGTAAAGTTAGTACTTCTTCTCTTCCTAATCAACAAAATAGTTTCTCAGCCACGCTAGGACACAATTTTATAAGTGAATAAGTAAGGAAAACAAAAACTGATAGAGGCCTTTGCATGACAGCCATCACTAGTGACAGATAGTGAAGCATTTTTTTAACACAATTTGGATTAGCAGGAGGCTTAAGCTTAAAACAGCATGAACAATTTCTGGGGTGGTAATATTTCAACGCTATGACATTTTGTACGGTATGTTGTAAGCGCGGAGTCACCGCTTCAGTTATCTAAGGTCAAGTTTCCTTTCCTCATTTTCTCCTAATATCAATTTACGCAAATTTCCAAAACAATTGTTTATTCCATAAGAACAAGATACAGTAATTATCTAAAATGTTCTTTTCAAGTATACCATATTTTTTTCACATTCCTTAAAGGCATGCTATCTTATGTTCCATTACGAATTTGACTTTCTGCTGAATGAAGCGAATCGTCGATGAACGGAAAGATATATCTGCAAAGCAAAGTATCTCATTAAATATGTCAAAAACAATAAAAAATAAACGTGTTACAGCAAAAATTTGCAGCCCTAAAATACAGACAATGAAATAACTAAAGCCAAATTGTTTAATAGCGATAAATTACACAAACTTGGCCGCCCATAAATAAATCTAAATACTATATCTCGCATAATCACAGACTCAATCAATACGTAGCTCTGCCAGGGGGCAACAGTTGCTAGCACAAAGTTATTACGGTTAAAGAATATATCCCGACTTTTGAATAACAAAAATTACACAATGTCTAATTCTTACAAACAAAAACCGACAATGTGCTTCAGCATCAGATAACGATAAAATTCAAGGTAAGAAAGCATTTTCCTAGGAGTTTTGAAACGGGAAAAACATTAAATTTCCTGAACGTGTTATGTGACGGCCTTCTAAAGGTTCCCAATATCCATACCAATTGAAAGGCTTTCATCAACTCCATCTCTTACATTAACTAGCAGTTTTTGTCCTCGGAGCTCAATATAAGTTTTCCCCCATTCAATTAAACCCTTTATTTCTCAAATCAAACTCTTCCTTCAACTATCATTTTTACATCAATAGTTATTTATCTGAAAATTCAACCCATTTGATATGTTTTCATTTGACAAGTATTCAAAAGTGATTTTTCATTTAATGTCGATTTTTCAACGTTCCAGTGTTAAGACAATTTACTAGACCAGTTAGCTGGTTACATCTCCAGTGACCCTTACTGAAAAGTGAATAATTTCATGATTACGAAAAAAAAGTAAATATCCACATCATCGAAGAACAATAATTCTTAGTGTATACATTTATACCACAGAAATTCATACACTATCGGAACATTTATCATATAAATAATTTATCAAGAAGCTTCCCAGTCATATTTCAAAATATTACCAAATAACATGTTATACCAAGAAAAAAAGCAATAACAGCTATTCACCCACAAACCCAAGCAGTGTGTTCAATGGTCAAAAAAACATTCAACTACAGAATATTTTTGTCTATTGAAAATTAAAAGATGCAAATATGCCAAGTTTAATTTGCATATTGTTTTTTTCTGGAAAAGTCAGCTTACGCTCAAAAAAAGAAAAAAGAAAAAAAGGAAAAAGAAAAATTTACCGACCCCATAACTTTTGTTGAACACCATCAAAGCTGTGCAACTAAGTTACATTTTCTTATACCAAAACTATAACTATTATGAAAAATATCTAATACCCATAAGGTTTATCAAATGCCCGTAAGGTTTAGGTAAAAAAACATTGGCCGCATGACCATAAATCTAAACATTAACATACTCTGGGGCATCTTTTACAATAACCGAATTTTCGATGAACTGAAGAATGTCGAAACGAAATTATTTCGAAGTCGGATAAGGGTCCACGAATAACCAAATCTTCCGGTTGACGTCACCACTGGGGAAAAAAGCTTTAACGTGATATTTTTAAGGTTTGGCAAAACCACAATAACTCACATCAAGATTTAAGAATCCGCATGCTGGCCAAGAGAATGAAACATTTTAAACACGTGTTTTGTTCTCGCAATTTGTGGTAACGTACTCAATTTACTGTATCTGAAAAATAATGCAGTATTCTTTTTATTCTGGGATAATCACTTACCATTTCCTTTAAGTTATGAAGTTCTTAAGTCAATAAATTACTAAATCAGGAAAATCAAGATGTATAAGCAGATGTCTATACGTAATGTATCCATTTATTTATTTGAGCTATTCATTTGAATTATTACTGATTATATCCGCGTACTCTTTTAATACTACTTCTACTCCAGAGGTTATTCAGAAAACATATATACATGTAAATTACGAAATAATAATAATAATAATAATAATAATAATAATAATAATAATAATAATACGGAGAAAATGGGAGGAGAATGGAGGACGGGAAGAAAGACTTACAAGTTGATTCTAGGGTGCGGCTTCGGTTACGGCAAAAACTCTCTAACCGGCCAGAGCAGAGAGGCTGCAAATCCCGTCGGAGATTCTAAGCAAATCAGCCCAAGCAAATGGGAGAACATAACTCCGTCATGTGTGGGGGATTATCTGATCACAAACACGCGCGAGTCCCAGATTGTATCACTGCTTCACTCAATAAGCCAATAACACACCTATTAATATTTACGACATTGCAGCCCAGATATTGCATCCAGATAACATCCCAGTAGAGCTCACGCTCGAAACCTTCCTCCGTGGGAAACTCGCCCTTAAGGATGCCGCCAAATGAGAGTATAAGGGCTCACCTATTAAGGCTGGGTTTGGTGGTATAAGCAAAGAATGGTTACTAGAATTAGGGTCTATTTGAAGATATCAAAATAAGGAGAGCTGATCGTAAAGAAGCTTGGAATGACTTCGGCGGCGCACTCAATCTGCCCATTTATTCCTCCCCAAAACCGTTCGTAAATTACACCTGTCATCAAATTTGCTCAGGGCTGTGTTAGACGCAGGTGCAGTTGAAAGACAAAATGCAGTGCAAATGGACTGGAATTTATTTAGAGGCGTCTCCCCCTTCAGTAGCAAAAGCAGCAGCATCAGTGAGGGAGATAACCTTTAGTCTAGTATAAGAGAATTTCCTTCCTAATGTACGATACTTGCCGCTAATGAAGTGACTAATTTATATACTTGCGTCTGGTGGAGGAGATTCTTGGACTCTCCTCCAGGTGGGGCAGATGATGATGATTTGAGGTGGGGATAAATTGTTAACGGGATATCTCTCTCTCTCTCTCTCTCTCCAACCCTTACGCTGCTCACGGTTTGTTCGTTTTGCATTTCTTAGCAAGCCGGTGAATATGAAGAGACCGGACCATCTTTTTTGTTTGACATGAGAAAAAGAATTAGTTCCAGTCTTGAGAAAACTATTCCTAATTGCATACTCAAATAATAACATTAAATACTTAAGTTTTAAATTTTCTATCAGTCATTTATGACTTATCCAAAGGACCAACGTAATTTCTGATTTATATTAGAAACGCCACAATACAGAGTTAGCATCATACAATGCAATGTTACTGGCCTCTTCAAGTGATATATTATAGATGAATGCTCGCAACATAATTAAAAATTTCCCGAAGTTGCATAACAAACAAATAATCTTTTCCTTCGACGACCGATGAAGAACAGACTTCACATCCGGGTTCATATTTAGTGTCTGCTGCAAATTATCTGACTGCAAATCATTCAGTAATCAACAAGAATCAGCACAATAAGTTCCCAGGAAAACTTCCACTTTCCCTGCATCACTGTCAAATTATGAGTTTACTGGGATCCTCTTCAGGTTATTATTGGGCTGAGAACTACTATATATGTTACTGCAGTGTATACAGAGTGACGCTGAGTGGTTTTGTTGCCTGATGATGGCAAACTTTCACAAAATGCAGAGGTTTCATGTGCACCAAAAATTATATGAAATCGTCGCTTTTGCAAAACACAAGGGAAGCTTTTATTCTTACTTCTCTCCATTAATACCTACCTCAATAGATAATTTTGGTTTGTGATGTCTTTGTCATACCTTGCGCTAACAATGGTCACTTGACCTATACCATGAGTATACTACTACCAACCACATTCAGTCTGTTTCAACCAATACGTACATACTCCGGACAAAACATTTGAAAACTACTTCAACTTCCTCTCTATGTTACATCACTTCCATTACTATTTATTGAAGAACACCAGGAAGATAAATTATTTATCCACTTTGTAGCAACGCTTAAAACAAACCAGGTTAATCAAACACATTATGAATTGAAATACGAACGGGAAATCAATATCAGATTTGGAGACGCAATGGAAAGATAAATTAAAAAGGAATAAAAAGAATATTACTAGAAAAATTCTTCTGGTTTCGCTATGCAAGTTAACCAAAAAATGATTTGTCAAGTTTGCAGTAATAGAGCTGGATATGTCAAACGATGGCAGATGACAATAAGCTAGATAAACACCGAATGAGAAATGGATATTTACATATTTACAGCTTACTTATTATCATTAATTCAGAGGGTGCATATATATATATATATATATCTATATATATATATATATATATATATTATATATATATAATATATATATATATATAATATATATATAACACATAATATACATATCTCATTAAACCTCGTGAATAATGACACCCAAGGGGAATTATAATAGGTAGATTCGAACTGATTAGATATACGTACATACATATTAATATCTAGATATTTGTGTGTATATGCAAGATCAAACAACTACTGAAAGCAATGACCAAAGTACTATCTATAAAAAAACAAGGGCCGAGATCTTAGGATACTTTGAAATCATTCCAAGCAGAAATAAAGGTAGTCATTCTTTTGCTGGAAAGACTTTCATCCTACTTTATCATGAATTATAGTGAGTAAGACTGCCAGCTGTGAGAACGCATCTCAACACAGGAATAGGCCAATTCCTTACAAATTTGAAGAGCAAACCCCAATTTTGTGCAGCACACTTAGTAAGACCTACAACGCGATCAATCTAATACTGGGAACAATTTCTTACTTGACCAAAATGCTGAGTGCCTGAAGGTTTATTTCCTAATTTAATAATACAAATATAAGGAACAAAGAGACATGAAAAGAAATTTAGTAGGAGCAATGAAGCAAAACTTTTTGTCGGTGACTTCTGAGATGTTTTCTAGTTCTAAATTAATAGCGTCCAACATGATTCCCCTGAAGAGACCTGTGGTGGAAAGAATGACGATTAATGAAGGGAAGAATTATCTACATAAGAATGAGAACGACAAGAAAGGAGTCGCGGGAGGCCCCGGACGAAAAGTAAAAGCGTACTGGACAAAATAGCTTTCTGTAGCGCACCACTACAAAGAAGGAAAGAAGAACATGTAGTAACGTCAACTACAACACAATGGAATGGTCTAATGTGATCATAAAAATTCATTTGAAAGAGAAAAGGGGTGTAGCCCTAAGCCGGGAGGTTGACTAACAAGGTCTTTACGCCAGGCTGTCAAAAGCCTTAGAAATACTGAGAATATTGATCGTGAGCTGAGAGAGGATGACCAAATATGAGAAAGGTATGAGAAATAATCACCAGCTGATATATTAATCGCCTCACAAGAAAGCCCAATTGTGAGAAAAAAATTGAAGTAGTACAACAGTCACGTTTCAATGGCATGGATTACCTATCACACAATCAGAAGCAATTAGACTACATCTGCAAACTGATTTTTCTTTCCTCTATTTTTGGGAGGTTACATTACTACAATTCGAAATACCACTATTTTCCTGTGCATATCTCACACATTGTTTATGTTGTTCTATTCTTTTTCTAGTGCTTTCCCCGTTTGACCAATATAAAATTTGTCACAAGACTTTGATATACACAGCTTTTAACATTGTCGGGGGAGTTCTTAATAAGTACCCGTTTCATTGTTTTATTGTTTTTAAAAACTACATTAACACCAAAATTCTTCAGGAAATGTGTATATAAAATTACGTGTAAGTCTTGTGACAACTTTTATATTGGTCAAACGGGGAAAGCACTAGAAAAAAGAATAGAACAACATAAACATTGTGTGAGATATACACAGGGAAATAGCGGTATTTTTGTACATGTTAGTGAGAACAATCATGCTATTAACTGGGAAGGGGCAAAAAAGCGTGTGTGTTCTAATAATGCAATGAAAAGGAATATCATTGAATCTAGTTTTATAAAAGAAAGTTACAATAATAATATGAACATCAGTCAAGGAATGTATAAA
>NC_087213.1:76325209-76351605 GCF_015104395.2 Macrobrachium nipponense | reverse complement strand
TCCCCAGGCTTCTACAACAGGATATTCCTGGTGCCGACAGTCAGGATGTTGGCGACCAGTCTTAGATGTGAGCAGTCTGAATCGGTCGTACAGAAGCAGAAATTCAAGATGGAGACACCTCAGTCAGTTCTTGGGACCTTAAGACCAAACGATTGGATGGTTTCATTAGACCTTCAAGACGCGTATTTCCACGTCCCCATCCATCCACAGTCGATGAAGTATCTTCGGTTTGTCCTAAAAGGGACAGTTTATCAATTCAGGGCGCTTTGCTTCGGATTGAGCACTGCCCCTATGATCTTCACGACTTTAATGAAGAACGTGGCGAGGTGGCTTCATCTTGCAAATATCAGAGTCTCTATGTACCTGGACAACTGGCTCATTCGTGCCTCCACTCAAATGCGGTGTCTGAAGGATCTTCAAACAACTTTATCGTTGGTGAAGTCCCTGGGACTACTGGTGAATTTCAAGAAGTCACATCTGATTCCAACCCAATCCATCCTGTATCTGGGGATTCAGATGGATTCAGTGGCTTTTCGAGCTTTTCCGTCCCAGGGACGTCAGCAGCAATGTTTAGACAAAGTGACAGCCTTCCTAAGGAAAGATTCGTGCTCGGTGAGGGAATGGATGAGCCTGCTGGGGACCATTTCCTCGCTGGAGAAGTTTGTTTCCTTGGGGAGACTGCACCTCAGACCGCTACAATTTTTTCTCAAGGAAAATTGGAAAGAAAACAAGAATCTGGATATGAGCTTAAAAATTTCAAGAGAGGTAAAACATCACTTAAAATGGTGGCTAGATCCAGTGAAGTTGTCGGAGGGCGTGTCTCTCAAGCTTCAGAGCCCCGACCTAGTGTTGTTCTCCGACGCGTCCACCACGGGGTGGGTAGCAACATTAGGGGGGGAAGAAGTGTCAGGCACCTGGAGAGGGGAACAGGTGTCCTGGCACATAAACCTAAAGGAAATGGCAGTCATCTTTTTAGCTCTCCAGTTTTTCCAAGAAAAAGTCTCTCATCGAATAGTCCAAGTCAACTCAGACAACACCACAGCTCTGGTGTACTTGAAGAAGCAGGGAGGAACACAGTCTCGGTCCCTTTTTGCCCTGGCAAAGGAGATCTTGCTGTGGGCAAGGGCACTGGACGTCACAATCCTTACAAGGTTTGTAGCAGGAGTAGAGAACGTCCGGGCAGATCTCCTCAGGAGACGAGGTCAACTTCTGCCAACCGAGTGGACTCTGCATCAGGAGGTATGCCAAGAGCTGTGGGGGTTATGGGACTCCGCTAGTGGACATCTTTGCGACGTCCAGAACGAAGAGGCTTCCACTGTACTGCTCCCCAGTACTCGACCCAGCGGCAGTGGCGATAGACGCACTTCTCTGGGACTGGACGGGGATGGACCTGTACGCCTTTCCCCCGTTCAAGATCCTAGGGGAAGTCATGAGAAAGTTTGCGGCGTCGGAAGGGACGAGAATGACTTTGATCGCCCCGTTCTGGCCGGCGAGAGACTGGTTCACAGAGGTCATGGCCTTCGTAGTAGACTTCCCGAGGATGCTTCCAGTAAGGACAGATCTACTCAGACAGCCCCACTTCGAGAGGTACCACAGAAACCTCTCCGCTCTGAGTCTGACTGCATTCAGACTATCCAAAAGTTGGCCAGAGCGAGAGGCTTTTCTAGGTCAGTGGCGAAAGCTATCGCCAGTGCAAGAAGAGCTTCATCCAATGCAGTGTACCAATCGAAGTGGGCAGTCTTCAGGAGTTGGTGCAAGAAGAACGGCATTTCCTCCACCACGACCTCTGTGAGCCAGAGTGCTGACTTCCTTTTATATCTGAGAAGGGATCTAAAACTTGCAGTCTCTGCAATCAAGGGGTATAGGAGTGTGCTTTCAGTTGTCTTTAGGCACAGAGGCCTGGACTTGGCGGACAACAGAGACCTTCACGATCTCTTGAGATCTTTTGAAACAACGAAGGTTCAACAACCCAGGTTGCCGTCTTGGAACTTGGATGTAGTTCTGAAGTTCCTCATGTCCAGTCCGAACCAATGCATACGGCTTCCCTGAAGGATGTTACTAGAAAAGCTATCTTCCTGACTGCTCTGGCGACGGCGAAGAGAGTCAGCGAGGTGCAGCGATTAGCAATACGTGGGCTTTAAAGGTTATAACGCGGTTTGTTCCTTGAGCCAACGTTCCTGGCAAAAAATGAAAATCCGTCAACCCTTGGCCTAGGACCTTCGAAATTAAAGGGATGGCCGAAATCGTTGGGCGCGAGCCAGAGAGAGTTCTGTGCCCTGTCAGGGCTCTAAAATTCTACCTAAAGAAGACTAAGGATTGTAGAGGTCTTTCGGATAACTTGTGGTGTTCGGTAAGGAAGCCAAATTTACCAATGTCGAAGAATGCTTTGGCTTTTTTCTTGAGGGACACCATCAAGGAAGCGCATTCATCCTGTCAAGACAGTGATATGAAAATGTTGAAGGTGAATGCGCATGAAGTGAGGGCTATTGCTACGTCGGTAGCCTTCCAAAAGAACATGGCACTTAATGACATCTTGAATGCCACATTTTGGCGTAGTAATTCAGTGTTTGCCTCTCACTACCTTCGGGAGGTGAGGACTACATACGAGAACTGTTGCTCTTTGGGCCCATATGTTGCAGCAGACACTATATTGGGTACAGAGAGTAGCACTCTTCCTATCATTTATGAAATAATATGTTAGTTTGGACTTTTTAATTTTATTTCTTTTTATTTTTTATTTTTAGCTTATTATGCTTATTTAGGTGTTTAGTTTATTGTGGTCTTGGGTCGGCCGCCTTAGGCGGAGTTCCCTCCATTAGCCTTGGTTATACGAAGTTTAACCAGATAGGCTAGGTCAGGTGGTAATGTTTTTGCTTCTCCCTCATAATAGGGTAAAATGTTTTTGTCACATTGTGGTCACGTACCCGTAGACAAATCATCTGGAGCGCACCAGCTACATAGGTCACGTCCTTGCTGGCACCTCCAGTGAAGCATTAACAGCATTCGGTGTCTAATCAACACCTATATGATCTGTCACATTGTGGTCACGCTCCCCGTGACAGTTCATTAGAGTGCACCAGCTATACAGGTCACATCCTTGCTGGCACCTCTAGGAATGCATTACCCAAAAAATTGGAGGTCTATAATGTGGGATCTAGTTGTTTTGTGGTCACGCCCCCGTTGACAGATCCTCTAGAACTCAACAGCATGGCAGGTTATAACTCTGGAGTCTCTAGTAAAGCAGAAGCAGACTTGGGTGACGGTACTCACGAAGTCAGCTATGCTAACAGGTAAGGAACCAAGATATCAATCATGTAAATGGAATTGTTTCCCAAAATCCGAGTCTGTCTCCCCCTTCCTCCAAAGGTGGGATTCAGCTATATATATATCTGGCAGGTAAGGTTCATGAACAAAATGATATTGTTATGATACAATAAAGTTTGTTCATACTTACCTGGCAGATATATATAATCAAAGTGCCCACCCACCTCCCCTCAGGAGACAGTGGCACTAGAAATATCTGACAGAAAATGGGAATGGTTCCTGACGCCCGCCTCCCAGCGGCGGGAATGGGTACTACCACCTGGCCGACCACTGCGTGTGCCGGGAGTTTTGAAATTCTGTCGGACTTCGGAGAATACAGCTATATATATATCTGCCAGGTAAGTATGAACAAACTTTATTGTATCATAACAATATCATTATTGGTTTTCTTAATGCACGGAATTCACACAACAAATTAAGAAATTATTATTGATTTACACCACCCGATTCAGAGATGATCATGTGTTGAATTCCATGTTTACTAATGTAGCACTCATAAATATTCCTAGCACACTCAATTGCGGTGTTTGTCTTTTAGTGCTATTAATTCTATATAACGTGTCAAGGCAACTATTAACACTAAGAGGTGTTTATTTCCTCTGTCAGACTCATAACTCTTGTTATTAAATCTACGTGTATTCTTTCAAGGATTGATTTGGCACGGGATAGGCCCCTAAACTGACAGGTGTCTTAGTGTGTCCCTTGTTTTCATGACACATGTTACAATTAGTTATGTGCTTTTTATATCTGTAAGCATTGTAGGCCAGTAAAATATAGTGATTTGGCTTTCTGTGACATAATAGAGAACCCTGGATGACCATGTGATGGATTGGAATGCAACCAGTTTAGAACAATTGGTATGAAAGAGATTATTACTACTACCTGGTTGTTAGTCACCTGCTGTGTTCTTCGGGTTTTCCTCGTCACGGACCTACATATAATATTACATTTGATTACATAATTCTGCCACACATACTTTAAATATACTTTTGCTTTAGGGTTTCCGTTCGAAGTGTTTATTATTTTGCCTAGCTGCTGACCCTTGCTTTGTTCAGTTTGTAACAGTTCAGCGCTCCAACCCAGATATTCAGTGTTCACGATCTCTTGGGTTAAAGAATTTTCTTGTTCAGATACGGTTTCAACAATAGGCACGGATGTTTCTATATCTTTTAGTCCAACTAATGGTTCTTTGCAGGATGGTGCAGGATTGCGGGATAATGTGTCAGCTATGATATTTGCTTTCCCAGGTAGATATTGTATCTTGGCTCCGAAGACCTGAATGATCATATGCCACCGAGTTCCTTTGGGACTGTGATTAAAGCCTTTGAAAAACTCGGCAAGGGACTTATGGTCAGTAAGGACTTTAACAGGGTAGCCGTAGATTATGAACTTATAATGTACTAGTGAGTTAATGATTCCATAGCCCTTCCTCGCTTATTACTGCATATTTACTTTCAGAGGGCTTTAGTTTACGTGAATAAAAAGCTATAGGAAAGAACAGTTTATCATATTGCTGAAGTAGTACCCCTCTTACCCCTTGGTCTGAGGTGTCTGTTGCAATAAAAAAAAATTCCTTATTTAAATCAGGGATTTTTAAGGTAGGTGAGCGGCATAATTCCAATTTTAAGATATCGAATGCCTGTTGATGCTTTTCAGACCATTATAAAATCTACGCCCTTCTTCGTAAGATCTGTTAAAGGAGCTGCTATGATTGAAGAGTTACATATTTACTTATGATTGTAATACCCACTACAGCGCAAAAGTGCTGTATCCCCCTTTATGTTAATAGGCACCGGAAAGTTGAATAACTGACACCTTACCATGGACCACTTTAAGACCTTGACTAGACACATAAAACCTAAATAAACATGTTTGGTTTTTAAAACTCACATTTAGATATTTTACTCTGAGATTATTTGTCTTAGCCTCTGTAGCACTAGCTCTAGTTTATGCGAATGTACTTCTAAGGTATTAGAAAGCGGTGTATGAGGTACACTCACATAGCTAATGGTATCTGGTGAAAGCCTTTAAGTAAGTCCAAGCTGGTGAGAAATTTATTCTTACCTAATAAAGATAAGATATCGTTGGTACATGGCACTGGAAAACGATCGGGAATCGTATCCTCGTTTAAGCGACAGAAATCTACGCCGATACGCCAAGTCCGATCTTTTTTGGCATGACGTTTAAGGGAAAAATTATATGGGCTATTTGATTTCCTAATGACTCCTATTAATAACATTTTTTCAACTTCGTCATTTATCTCTATTTTGAAATTTCATTGGGAGTCTATACAAAGGTATGTACATAGCTTTATGTTTGTCCTTAGACCGTATTTTGTGTTCAATGACATCCGTTTTCCCCCAGAGATCACTCACTAGTGAAGAAACATCCTGGTATTCAGATAAAAGAATAAAAAAATTTCTGCTGAATCACCTCTGCTTGAATGACTTTGCGGATATTACTTTAGATAGAGTATAAGAGGGATTCGTCCACAACTGTTTGGGCGTGATTAAATTTAGCAACAGTAAAAAATGAGATATTTATAACTTCCATATCCACGATATGTATAGGTTTTGTGGATCACTAGATTAACTTGTTGCTGTGAGTCAACCGTGTATAGTGCTTTGTTCGCGGAAATCGTTATATTTCAGAGTGTCGGGAAGGATTAAAATTTCAGATCCCAGCAAAGTCTTTTTACACGCACTAAGACATTCGAGGGTGCATGCGTCTCGAGATTTGTGTGCAAAACTGCGACTGCGGGTTGGGAGAATTCTGTTGGGTCGCTTGAACAATGTCACGATTTATGAGACAAGTGATTGGTTCCTCTATATAAGTTATTATTTGATTAACTGTCTCTTTTTGTCCAAAACAGATTTTTATGTGTTAGAAGGTTTATAGAATTTTCCTTTGATAAACACGCCTTATTTGGCAGAAGGTAAGATAATGTTGAATACCCATAGATGGCTCTATCTTACAATTACACTAGATTAACAGACTCAATGGTTTTATAACTACAGAGGAATTGTTAGCGTGCGCTTACCCGCCCTGTACTGAAACTAAGTCACGCTACGACAATTAACTCGTTATTGCCAATTACTGAACCATACTCCGGACTTCTCAATAGGGAAGTTCGAACAACAAACGGTAAGTCCTTAAATACAGGATATTACGTGGACTAAAGGAATAAAAACAATGTAAATGGCTGATATTCTAATTTTACGGCACGTACAGTCGGGCGTAATCCACCACTACTTATAATAACTTATTGTATTAAAATTACGAGAACCTGCTCTGATTACTTGATACGGTCGTGTGATTCATAGGAAAATTGATTTTGTTCATGAAACTTACCTGTCAGATATATATATAGCTGTATTTTCCGAAGTCCGACAGAAATTAAAAAACTTACGACACACGTAGTGGGAGTCAGGTGGTTAGTACCCATTCCCGCCCGCCGCTGGGAGGCGGGTATCAGGAATCATTCCCCATTTTCTATCATAATTTTTCTGTCGCCGGTGTTGTAAACACAGTTTTCAGCACCTCCGTCTTGAATTTAGGAAACTTGGCTACTATAAGTACCCCTTTTTGATTTTTTGGTATCTTGACTTTTGGATCGGTGGCTAGGCACACGTTAATTGTGGATTTGATTGATTTTGGCTTGATTTCTCTTTAAATAAGATGTCTGGTTCTAGTTCGGCTAGCGCCAGGTTTTGTACCAAGAGTGATTGTCGAGGTAGGCTACTGAAAGCATCAGTAGACCCTCATACTTTGTGTAAGAGTTGCAGAGAGCATGATTGTATGTATGAAAGTCGCTGCAAGGAATGTGAGTGTCTTTCTGATTCTGGATGGAGAGCGTATGAGTCCTTTCTGCGTAAGCTTGAACGGGATAGGTTAAGGAGGTCTTCCTCCAGGAGCGTTTCAGGTAAACGTCAGGAAGTTCATGTTTCTCCTACTAACCCTCCTTTAATCACTACTCCTAACCCTGTAGTGTTGCCTTCGGGCCCTGAATCAGTGTCTGTGGAGGGTAATACCCTTACACTTATAGAGTCGATTCGTAATTTAGAATCTAAAGTGCTCGCCCTTAGAAGGCAAAAGTGAAGGTGCAAAGTGCAGTGGACAGTGCTCCTTCGTTGGTGGAGGGTGCGTCAGATCGGCCCCATTTCGCCTCTAGGCCTAGACCGCTGCCGGACTCCCAGGTTTCAGGGATGAGGGCATGTCGAAAGCCGCAGGAGGGTTACGGGGAAACGCCCACCGATCTGACGTGCCTTCGGCAGTATCTGTTGACGTTACACAGACTGCCAAGGGAGCGTGCGCGTGCACGTCTCCTATGAAAGAGTGTTCTCTTCTTCAGAGGCTTCCTCCCCGCACAAGGGGTGGAGCTCTCATTCTGTTTCACGCCCGCTGAAAAGGAGCGTTGGTGATCGTGACGCTTCACGTCCAGTTTTTGGCTCTCGAGAGGCGGATCATCGCCTGAGAGTGTGTTCGCAGCCTTCCCGCCACAGAAGAAGCGTAAGGAGTCATCTGATGATGACTTTGTTGAGCGCCCCAGTCGCTCTCGAGCGCGTGCTACGGCAGTTTCTGGGATAAGGAAGAAGGCGTCCTCCCTCGCCCCTCGCGTCTTCTCACAGGATCAGCCCGTCACCTGACAAGGAATCCTCTCCTACTGAGAAGATCCTGCGCTCTTTGCAGCAACAGCTTGCTGATGCTCTTGCTAAGAAAGGGACGCAACCAGTCGTCCCAGGAGAAAGGATGACCGTCTGCCTGTGAAGAGATCTAGAAGGTCTCCCTCTCCCGCTCCTCGCTCGTCTATCTCTCCACTTTCTTCGCCTGCTAGAGTTCGTGCGACTCCCCAGCGGCTCTCTGGAGGACGTGAAGAGGATTTTGCTCGCTCTGCGCATGAAGCGGTATTAACCGCTCGTAAGCTTGCGGTGCGAGAGCTCGATACTTGCGTGAACGCTTCGGTGCAAGTTCACGATCCTGACGCTCGGTCGGAAGCCAAGCGAACGCCAGTGGCATCTAAGAGTGCACCAGCGGAAGCAGAGCGCGCACGAGATGTTAAGCGCGCTTTAGTAAATGTCATTCGCACGCCAGTGGAGCGCCAAGCGTGTGCGCCAGCGGACGCCAGCAGCGCGCGAGTGGACGCCGAATCCGCGCTAGTTGCAGCCAGGCGTGCGCCAGTGGACGCCAGGTGTGCGCCAGCGGACGCCATGGTGTGCGCCAGCGGACGCTCGGGTGGACGAAGATGTGGATTTCGTCGTCTCCCACACCTGTTTGTGATGAGACTTTGCAAGTTACTTCGGGTGGTCTTAGAGATACGACCGGAGTTTTATTAAGGAGTCAGCTTTGCCCTTCCACTTCACAGCAACGCGCCTCTTGGAAACTTAGACCAGATAGTCTTGGTCCAGCCTTATTTCCTCCAACTTCACCTGTGTCGGAAGCAGAGGTTAGCGATGCTTCGGTTGAGGTGGATGATGAGAAACCTTTGGCGGCAGTCTCTTCCGACTACCAGGTTTTGACCCGCCTTCTTCAATCAGGAGTTTGGAGATACGTTTCACCCGGAAGCTCCTCGCTCTCCTCCTTCACAACTTTCTTCTTCCAAGATCAACAAGGTCTCGGCATTTTGTCAGAATGAAGAAGTCCCTTTCAACTAAGAGGGCTCTTCGTAAGGTCCATGACTGGATGGAGAAAAAGGAAGTCTCAGGGAAAGACTTCTTTTGCCCTGCCACCTTCGAGACTTAGTGGGATAGGCTGGCATTTGGTATGAAACGGGAGAAGACGTAGGTATTAGACTTCCCTCGTCAGCTCAAGGAGACTTCGCTAGCATTGTGGATGCCTCGAGGAGGTCTCACCTGTCCTCTTCGAAAGTTTCCTGGTCTACTACGAAATGGACTACCACCTTAAAGGCCTCTTTCGGACGTTAGAGGTCTTCAACTTTCTAGATTGGTGTTTTGGGAGTTCTGGATGCCAAGTCTAGGAGTTCCGACTCGATTAGTCTGGGGGAGCTGTCCAGCGTAATGTCGTGTATGGACAAGGCCGTCAGAGATGGTTCGGAGGAGCTTACAGCTCACTTTTGCACAGGGCTCTAAAGAAGAGATCCCTGTTTTGCAATTTTACAGCTAAATCTGTCTCTCCGTCACAAAAAGCAGATTTGCTCTTCGCTCCTTTTTCGGATCATCTCTTCCCCAGGCTATGGTAAAAGACATTGCTACCAGCTTACAGGAGAAGGCCACGCAAGATCTCCTCGCACAATCTTCAAGGAGACCTGCGGTTCCTTCGTCCTCGGGAGTTTCGATTCTCAAGAAATCGAAGCCTTTCGAGGTAGTTCTTCCTCGAGACCAAGCCCTCGAGGAAGAGGCACTTCCAGAGGCAGAGCCACTGCGCTTGCCAAGAACAAGAAGTGAAGCAGAAGTCCTTCATCAGTCACCGGTGGAGCCAGGCTTCAGCTTTTTGCGCAAGCCTGGGAAGAGAGAGGTGCGGACAAATGGTCCTTGGACATCTTAAAGAAGGGTTACCGGATCCCGTTCCTGAAACCACCCCGCTGTCTACGACACCCAGGGACATGTCTCCTTCTTATCGGGAGAGAAGCAACAAGTGCTTTTCGATCTGTTAGATCAGATGATCGTGAAACACGCCGTAGAACAGGTCTCCGACCTGAATTCCCCCGGATTTTACAACAGACTGTTCCTGGTGCCAAAGCAGTCGGGGGAATGGCGACCGGTACTCGATGTCAGCAACCTGAACCTCTTTGTCATCAAGCAGAGGTTCAAGATGGAGACACCTCAGTCAGTGATGGGAGCCTTAAGAGAACGGGGGAGTTGGGATTGGCTTCACTAGATCTCCAGGACGCGTATTTCCACGTCCCCATCCACCCCCAGTCCAGGAAATACCTGCGGTTTGTCCTGAAAGGAAAAGTGTTTCAATTCAGGGCTCTCTGCTTTGGACTCAGCACTGCTCCCATGGTATTCACCCTACTGATGAAGAACATTGCGAGGTGGCTTCATCTTTCCAAAGTCAGGATCTCTCTCTACCTGGACGACTGGCTCGTACGAGCCTCCTCGAAAGACCGGTGTCTGGAGGACCTTCACAACGACTTTGTCGTTAACGAAGTCCCTGGGGCTTCTGGTGAACCTCGAAAAGTCACATCTACCCCTTCTCAGTCTTTAGTCTATCTGGGGATTCAGATGGACTCAGTGGCTTTTCGGGCTTTTCCGTCCCAGGGGCGACAACTAGATGCCTAAGCAAAGTGTCAACCTTTCTGGGGAAGGAATCCATGCTCGGTGATGGGAATGGATGAGTCTGCTGGGGGGGACCATTTCCTCACTGGAGAAGTTTGTTTTTCCCTAGGGAGGTTGCACCTCAGACCTCTTCAATTCTTCCTTGCGGGACAATTGGAAGCACCAAAACACTTTGGATTCGATTCTGGTGTTATCAGAAGAGGTAAAGGAACATCTAAGATGGTGGACCGACCTTTGAAGCTCGCAGAGGGTCTTTCCCTCAAGCTTCAGAACCCCCGACCTAGTGTGTTTTCCGACGCGTCTTCCGCGGGTGGGGAGCAACACTGGGGGGGGAGGAAGTGTCAGGCACATGGAGAGGGGAACAGGTGTCTGGCACATAAACCTCAAGGAGCTGGCAGCAGTTCATCTGGCGCTCCAGTTCTTTCAGAACGAAGTCTCCGGCAATGTGGTGCAGATCAACTCGGACAAACACCACAAAGCCCTGGCATAACCTCAAGAAACAGGGAGGAACCCACTCTCGATCCCTGTTCTTTCCTTGCAAAGGAGATCCTGCTATGGGCGAAGGCACACGACGTCTCTATCCTGACGAGATTTCATATCAGGGGTAGAAAACGTCCGTGCAGATCTGCTCAGTCGACAAGGCGGTCAACTTCTGCCGACGGAGTGGACCCTTCATCAGGAAGTATGCCAGAGGTTGTGGAAGTTATGGGGATGTCCTCTCGTAGACATCTTCGCAACTTCCAGGACAACGAGACTCCGCTGTACTGCTCACCAGTTCTAGACCCAGGAGCAGTAGCAGTAGACGCCCTTCTTTGGGACTGGACGGGACTAGACGTATATGCCTTTCCCCCGTTCAAGGTCCTAGGGGAAGTAATAAGGAAATTCGCGGGCATCAGAGGGAACGAGGATGACTCTCATCGCCCCCCTTCTGGCCAGCGACCGACTGGTTCACAGAGGTCATGTCCTTTCTAGTAGACTTTCCGAGGACTCTGCCTCCAAGGATAGATCTACTCAAACAGCCCCACTTCGAGAGGTATCACAAAAACCTCCCCGCTCTGAGTCTGACTGCGTTCAGACTATCCAGAAGTTGGCCAGAGCGAGGGGTTTTTCAAGACCTGTGGCGAAAGCAATCGCAACGGCAAGGAGACCTTCTTCTATTGCCGTATACCAATCCAAGTGGGCTGTTTTCCGGAGCTGGTGCAGGAAGAAAGGCATTTCCTCCACCTCTACCTCTGTGAGCCAGATCGCAGACTTCCTTCTCTACTTGAGGAATGAAGTTCGCTAGCGGTGCCTACGATAAAAGGCTACAGAAGTGTGCTTTCTGTAGTCTTTAGGCATAGAGGACTGGACTTAGCCAATAACAGAGACCTTCATGATCTTCTGAAGTCTTCGAGACTTCGAAGGTACCTCAACCAAGAGTTCCTTCTTGGAACTTAGACATTGTTTCTAAAGTTTTTTGATGTCCAGTAATTTTGAACCTCTCAACTTAGCTTCGCTTAGAAACCTTACAAGGAAGACACTTTTTCTAACTGCTCTGGTGACGGCGAAGAGAGTTAGTGAGATCCAGGCTATAAGCAAGCATGTTGGGTTTAAGAACTCTGATGCTGTTTGTTCTTTAAGCCCTATGTTCTTAGCAAAGAACGAAAAAAACCCGGTTCCAACCCTTGGCCAAAGACATTTGAAATCAAGGGTTTGACAGAGATCGTGGGTAATGAGCCAGAGAGAGTCCTGTGCCTGTCAGGGCTCTCAAATTCTATTTAGGACAGAACGAAGGACTGTAAGAGGACCTCGGGCAACTTGTGGGGTGGCTCGGTTAAGAACTGATCTTCCCATGTCAAAGAACGCGCTTTCTTTCTTCTTGAGAGACACCATTAAGGAAGCTCATTCCACATGTAGTGATAGTGACATGAAGCTTTTAAAAGTGAATGCCCACGAGGTGAGGGCTATTTCGACCTCGATAGCCTTTCACAGAAATATGGCACTCAGTGACATTTTGAGTGCCACATATTGGCGGAGCAACTCGGTGTTCGCTTCAACACTACCTGCGGGAGGTTGAAAGCGACATACAACATTGCTCGTCGCTTGGACCATACGTCGCTGCAGACACTGTTTTGGGCGCAGGAGGTAGCACTCATCCTTTCCTTTAGTGGTTAGGTGAGCTTTTAATTGTGTGTGTTTTTTGGTTGTGGGGTTGAACGCCCGAGGCGGATCTCCCTTCTTTTAGTCTAGTTTAGTGGAATACCTTTGGTAGACTAGGCCAGGTGGTTTTTTTACTTCGTTGTTCCCTCATTGTATGGTCAATGGTCTAGTCACATCGTGGTCACGCCCCCGTTGACAGATCATCTTGAGTGCACCAGCTATATAGGTCTCTACCTCGCTGGCAACTCTAGTAGCACAAGCAGACTTACGCGGCAGTAACCACGAAGTCAGCTATGCTAACAGGTAAGGAATCAAGATATCATTTAATCTGCCATATATATGTTCCTAAATCTTCTATTCTGTCTACTCCCACCACCAAAGGTGGGATTCAGCTATATATATATCTGACAGGTAAGTTTCATGAACAAAATGATATTGTAATGATACAATTAAGTTTGTTCATACTTACCTGGCAGATATATATAATCAAGTACCCACCCACCTCCCCTCAGGAGACAGTGGAAATAAAAATTATGAATAGAAAATGGGAATGATTCCTGATACCCGCCTCCCAGCGGCGGGAATGGGTACTAACCACCTGACTCCCACTACGTGTGTCGTAAGTTTTTTAATTTCTGTCGGACTTCGGAAAATACAGCTATATATATATCTGCCAGGTAAGTATGAACAAACTTAATTGTATCATTACAATATCATTTTTACTTCAAAAAGGTTTTGACATAAATGATTCAACATCGCTCTCCCCCCTCCGCTAAAGTCGCTTATGTGGAATGTGCTCTGCTTGCAACACTCAGCAGATTTGACTGACCCTGACCGTTTGACTAGATGACACAGTAACCAAGTCTGCTGAAGCACGATTTGTTTGTTTCTGATTTTTAGGACTACTGTTTACCTGTTTCTTTTTATAATAATTAGGATTTTTCTCTTTATTATCAATGTATTGTGTGTTTTTAGCATTATGTTGCTGTTGGTTACATAGAAAGCAATGAACATAAGAATGACTTGAATTATTATGAATTGAGTGATTACTATTAAGACAAGTTATCTCTACTGTGTTATTATTAACTACTATATGTACTTGCTGTGGTTTACTTTCATTCTTTGCTAAAATTTGAAATAGTGAGGGATCCAGGTCAGCGCATTTAGACATATTTTGTTAATTTGTTTATATGAATGTTAAGCATGTTAACCTAATGAAAGTTTTTTACAGACATGTTATTCCTTGCAATCCAGCCATATTTTTTTTTTTTTTTTTTTTTAAGTTAAGTTGAGTCATTGAGATTCGATTTTTACGCATATAACCAAAAAAAAATTCAAGGCTAAAACTGCCATCAGGACCTTGCAAAGGAGCCTTTATTGTCCTGACCCGAAATAGTGTTACCTCTAATTTATCCAGATTTGTACGGGTGTTCCACTTGTTTTGTGTGTTTTCTTATCACTACGGTGCCTAACGACCCTATCCACTATCTGTAAAAAATAAACAGACGTCCATTGTGTAATCGCATATTCAATGTTTAATATGATTTGTTACGTACAGAATTAATAATCACCCAAAATGATAAGATTAACACAGTATATGATTATGATATTTCAGGAGAACTTCTGGAAACAGGAACTCAAAGATAAAAACTCGCAGTAGCAAAATCCCAATGGTGTAGATAATTTTTGTAAAAAAGTAAGATTAAGAATGTCTCGTAACTTCAGCCACAGGAACAACAAAATTTCGACCTACAAAGGAAACACTCAGAGTTGCTCCCAATGAATAAAAAAGATTGTACTTAGCTTGATTTTCTGGGAAGTCGAGGTGTTTCGATAACGACACACGGCCTTGGTGCCCCTTCTCTGTTTAGCGGATGACCCTTGTTCTTAGCGTTGTTTGCTTGTTGAATGATTAGTTTCTCTTGCTGGTCTTGAAGATCTTGCTGTTTAGGTGACGTCACGGCGTTTGGCTTCGATGTCGCTTTTCCGCAGTGACCTGAATTCTCAGTTTGCGTTCTGCTCGTTCGGTGTTTGTTTGTTGAATGATTCGTTTCCTTGAAGATCCGATGCTGCAGACGCGTCCAGTTTGTTTCTTGAAGTGCTGGAAACGCTCAATAAACGGTGATGCCTTCTTGAATGATTCTAATGAGAGACATCTCTTATGGTTAGGACGAAGCTTGCGCTGCCGTAGGAAGCAGACACGTCCGGTTTGTTTCTTGAAGGTATGCACTGCTGAATACGCTACTAAACGATGATACCCAGTTGCTTGAAGAATCTCTTGCTTTCGCCGTTGTTGACTTCTGATATCATACATTATTCGTTATTCTGGTTATTTTTTGGAAGACGTTGAAGAGTACGCTGAAGGCTACCACCAATATATAGGGCTGATGCCTTTGTATAATAAGGTGCACTGTGAGGATATTTAGACCTGCGATAATTGTACGCTAAGGTCGTTTTGTTATGACTCTCCATACTCATTGGAGTGTCTTGGATTTCGATGATAATTTACGAAGTCAGTATCTTCTTTGGTTATGACGACGGAGATGTTTCAAACTCATGATGATAATTTCTAAGTTCATTCAGTATCTTCTTTCTGATGTGAGGTTTCTAGTAGAAAACACGGAGTACAAAAATATCTCTATTCTCTGAGACTACATGATGAAGATCAGATAAAATGGGACAGGTCTTCTAATGATGATGACTGATTGAATTCTGACTTACAATCTGGTTTACAAATCATAAAGGAAGCAGACAGTAGCTCGAACATACGAACATACACTCAGATGACATAGATTACAAGTCACGTAGGCCGTTTGAGTTATAGGTTACTGTGGTTGTCTCAAGCAGGAAGTTTGGACTACCGTTTGCAAAACAAATGAATGACCACAGATGACGGCAACTAGACTGACTGATTACAACACGTCATCTTAGCCTTCTTTATCATATCTGGTCTGATCACATTCCTGCAAGCAAACTGTTGACCTCTTGGGTCACTGGTTTTAATTAATCATTAGTTTTAGTTTTTTATATATGGAATAACATTCCATATTTTGTATTATGTAGCACTTACACATATATATATATATATATATATATATATATATATATATATATATATATATATATATATATATATATATATATTATATATACACATAGAAATAACTATTTATGTTATGATATGTATTATATTATATATATCTATATATATATATATATATATATATCTATATATATATATATATATATATGTGTATGTATGTATGTAATGTATGTATATGTTCCAACTTAACTCTGAAACAAACTGAGCAATTGCAACCAAACTTGGTATACATATTACTATCTAGAAAAGAATACTGTGGGGGCAAGACATCATGCATGCAACCAAAGGGGGTAAGGATTGGAAGGGTTTCTTCCCTGAAACGGGGCTGGACCTGCCCGTAGACTTAGTTACTCGAAGGGTTTATCATACCTCATTTGGCACCAAAGGTGGTCAAGGTTGCGGAGATGAATAGTGACGCTCACAATGCCCTTTAAGTCCAAGTTCAGCCCTGATAGGAAAGGTTGGTTGAGAAGGGGTGAATAATAAAATGTAAAAAGTGACAGATATTTTTCTTAATCTATAGTTTTCAAGGTTGCTGAGATGAATAGCGGCAATCCTGATGACCATAAAGGCCAAGTTCAACCTGTTAGGAGGAGGGTGAGGGGTAAGAAGGGGTGAAATACAAAATGTCTAAAATGTTGGGCATTGTAATTGAAGCAACTACCTTAACAGGAAAGGGAGCAAGGGAGAGGAAGTGAGAGAGATATTAGAATAGAAAGGGTGTTAGAGTGGAGGATGAGGGACAGAGAGAGAGAGAGAGAGTGCGTGTGTGTGATAGGGAGGAGCAAGAGAGAGAGTTTTTTGGTTTCATTCAGAATTTTCCCAGGCAGCGCCTGGTTGGGTCAGCCAGTATCTTATAAAGTAGCCCTACTCAACTGTTAGTTGTTGTTTTTGACAGCATCTTATTATTATCTCCTTAATCACTAAATGTTTAAGGCCATCACCTAAGATGTTTCCAATTAGGTTCTTGCCCCTACACCTTTTTTTTGCATGAAACTTCCATGTAGAATTTTTCTGTCCACTCTCGAGTTCTGCTTCAGTAGTGATCTGGCTCGCATTCCAAGTGAAAAAAAATCACATATATCTATAATTGATGTTTTGAACTTCCAGTTCAAGTAGGCTGAGTGTATACCCAGTTGGCCATTTACAGTTTCTGAAGTATCTGGGGAAGCTTCAAGAAGAACCTTTGGTAGTGATTTCCACGTTGAAGCCAACTCTTTGATTGAGTTTTTTTTTTATTGTATATATGAATATATTCTTAAATATGTTTTGATAATAATTATATAGATTTTTTTAATGTTATTTTATGTATATGTTTTTCATATTCTTTTTTTATTCCTCAGTCATCTCTATGATCACATATCATTTATGGACACACTTCCAAGGTTTTTTTAATTCATAAATTTTATCAGCATTCACGTGATTTTGATAGGCATTTTCAAGAATCTGGAAGAGCATTTTGTTAATTTGTCTGTTGTCAAAGGAAGGCTACTGGTCAGAATAGTAGTATAGGAATTTCTGACGTCCACAAAATGAATCTTGTTAAGTAGATGTTTTGAGAGTACTGTGTGGTTGGCTATCTGAGTGGAAGGAGGACTCTCCTTCAGTGAAACACATTCAGGATTCTTTTTTTCTGTGTATGTTGGTAGTATCACTTCAATTTTTTATATTGACAGATGTTGACTAGAAACAGTTTTATCACAAATTCAGCTTTTTCTTCAATTTTGTTGCCAAGACGAATGGTTATTTCCTTATTTATAGGGAATACTTCGAGCATGGTTAGATCTGTTCTGTTCTGTTATTGCCATGAACTTGAATCTGACCTTGCATCCTCCATGCTTCTCTTTGTTGAGTTTTTTGAATCATAAGTATCGTTATATAAACATTTGTTAAAATCTTAGTTGAATTTTATCGTTATATAAACATTTGTTTAAAGCTCATATAATGTTGAATTATAATTATCGTTGCATAAACATTGGTTTAAAGCTTCCTTCCGTGATTAGTAAAATGTCGTAAATTCTGGACTTGGACATTTCTTATCCTTTTTTAAAATTAAGCTACGTTATTTGCTAATCAGGAAATTTATCTTGATCTGGGAAAGCTTCAAAGATTCCCTTTGTAGAGTAATGATTGGCTTGTGAACGGTTTTTTCGAACATGTATTGTTATTAATATTGCTTTGCTAAAAATGTAACTATTACTGGTGTTTCACTAGGAGAAAAAGTAAAATGGCTTATGTAAAGGGACATTGCTAAACACACCCTTTTTGCTGTTACTGGAAATTCACAAACGATGTTTAGACTTATTCTTGAATTAGCATATAATTGCACACCGGGCTTTTCAACTTCTGTTTGCGACTCTCACAATTAAGCTTGTTACCCGTCCGTTCCTCTTGCCCTTTTTCCTCCAATACCCAAATCCTTCCACGCCCACAGAACAATTCTTTGGGGGTCTAATCCATCAATATCAACCTTTAACGGACGCTCAGCTACCTTCTTGCCTTGTTTCAAATTTCTCGAACATCGCGGGGGACTTGTCTTTACAAAGGCTGCTGTCAGCTTTGTTTAACCAAAAAAAAAAAAATATCCAAGGTTACCGTACCAACCATAATTTATCCTACCTTTGTTTCAGTTCTATGTTTTAATTTCAGTAGATTACTTTTCGTGCACCTGTTCGTGGCATTCTTTTTATAAAAAATTATGTGATTAGAGTTAATATTTTATTGGTATTCAGACTTGTTTTCCCAACTTAGTAGTACATTGCTCGATCAGATTCGTGGGCTTATATTTAGCAGTATGTATTGTATTTGAAATAAATCATCAAACCTGGGAACCACCATTATAACTGCTCTTTGTAAAGTGCAATTGCTGCGTACTGCCTTTTTATTAGGTTAATGCCGTTTTGTAAATTACCTTGGCACCAATGACATTAAAAATTATAATGTCGTTTTTCAAAGTGAAATCAATCAATCATTAAATTACAAAACTGACCAGATTTTCTTATAAATGATATAAAGTGATGACTAAGTCACGAGCTTGTTTTGAAATGCATTCCTTAAGACTTTTGAATTTTATTTTGGTGGTACTTGGCTGAAAAAATTCTATCTTGTTCTTTCTTCCATTGTGATTTAATATTGTGCAGTACGTTACATGATTGCATATTAAGTCCTAACAGAAATACCTCTATGCTGTTAAGAGCGCTTGTAAGGTCGTGAGATGTCACTTATTCACCGAAACACGTTGTTGCAGCAGTATATAACCCTCAACAGTGTGTATTCCATTACTAAATGAGGATAAAGTGACAGCATATATAACGTTTGTGCTGTTTCACCCGTCTCCACATTCTCTCTTTATTGACACACACACGCACATGTATGTAGTTATACACAGACACACATATGATCGTCGGATTATGTTTGTGTATGTATATTCACTATAGACGGGAAACTACTGTATTGATTTTATAGCGGATGGTTTTCAATCGGCCATGCTAATTTCTTTTATTATCATTGATAGAGAAAAATGAAGCATTATTCTGATAGAACTTTTCACTAGGATTCCAAATATACTCTTATGTTTCTTCTGCTGTTGTAAATCAAGTTAGATCCCGGTAAATAACAGCTCAATGAAGCTGTAACGGAACTGTCAGTTGGATGGCAATTGCCGTAAATCTCTGTAATTAACAGTTAATCTGGCTTGTAGATTTGTTGCTATGTACGGGTGGAAAACTCAATGCCATTAGTGGAATTAGCAATGAATTTCTTAAACGCGGAAACCTCAATGCGAGTCCTGGCTTGTAAATAACATAAAAAAGGAATCTTGCCATGAATTCACGGTCAACTCAACGTGAAAAGTAGTGGTGTAGCAAATGAATTTTGTAAACGTTGAAAACACAATGTGAATAAGGCTTTGTAATAGGATCTGTAAACGCCCCCCCCCCCCCCCCCAAGTTAAGTATATCTTAGTTTTACCAGACCACTGAGCTGATTAACAGCTCTCCTAGGGCTGGCCGAAGGATTAGATATATTTTTACTTGACTAGGAACCAATTGGTTACCTAGCAATGGGACCCTTATTGTGGGATCCGAACCACATTGTATCGAGAAATGAATTTCTATCACCAGAAATAAATTCCTCTGGTTCCGCGTTGGCCGAGCCG
This sequence comes from Macrobrachium nipponense, assembly GCF_015104395.2. Taxonomy (NCBI): domain Eukaryota; kingdom Metazoa; phylum Arthropoda; class Malacostraca; order Decapoda; family Palaemonidae; genus Macrobrachium; species Macrobrachium nipponense. Next base: position 76,331,648 of record NC_087213.1, on the reverse strand, counting down.
AGAATCGGACTTCGGACCGCCGGAATGGTGGCCGAGCGCGAAATGCACTTGGCCAATGTGGAACTATAATCCTCAACGCCATTGACTTTTGGCGTGGGTATGTCTGACCAACGATTGGTCAAACCTTCTTGGGAGAGAGAAATCAACCAGTGACCTGCCTAAGGGGAAAATGAGGGGGCTGAGAGGAAATCAGCGCCCTGACGCGTCTCTTCTGCCTTGGGGAGTCATGCTTGGGCACGCGAAGGGCATCGACGTGCCATCGCCCCGCGCTGTTCCTTTGCGGTAGCCGGTTACTGCTAAAGTTACTGTACGTAATTCTTAGTTTCCTGAAATACTTGGGCCCTTGTGTAAATTTTAGATAATACAGATCGTGTGAAAATATGAATTAGTTTTGTTCCTTATTTGGTTGCCTATTCACTTTCCGTATTTTGCCTATTTCGTAATAAGTATTTCCAATCGTTTTACTTTATCTTCTGAAGTTTCTCTATTTTCTGAAAGTATAAAAGAATGTAAATTAACAATGATATCTCAGACTGTGAAAGACGAAACCCCCCAACAGGACCAGGCCATAGGTGGAATTAAATCATTGGAGAAATAATGAGAAAAAAAAATGATTAACATCCCAGGTGACACAGGCAAGCTCATAATTGGCTTATAAATTATAATTTAAACTTTCACAATATATTGTTCAGCATTCGTGCTTATAAGAGAGTTTGTTGACGGTAATAAGGTTGATAAATGGAGGAGTTTGACTACTACACTGTTTCCAGATCCGGGACGTTTTTTCTCGTCGGCTGCAACGTGATCCAGTGGGCTGGATCTTGATGTTTATTTAAATTTCTTTTTTTTTTTTTTTTTGTTTTTTTTTTTTTTTTTGCTCTTGAAATTGTTATTACCAATTATATCTTTTCGCAGATGCCTTTGCACCGGCTATACTCTCTCTCTCTCTCTCTCTCTCTCTCTCTCTCTCTCTCTCTCTCTCGTCTCTCTCTCTCTCATTCTTTCTTAATTATTAAATAGTAAAAACATACCATCAACACACTGCCGAATTTTATTAGTGACCAGTAACCTTAATAAAGAAGTTAATTTATTTTGGGGATTTAAATGAGAAGCCTAAACGAAATACAAGAAATACGATGTGGCCCCCAGATTAAATATTATTAAATTTTGGATCCTGCGAAATGAAGGAAGAGTAAAATTTTTACTATATCATTACTATCTATCATTTTTATTACCTCATTACTGTCTATTTAAACTTTTACTATATCATTACTACCTTTCATTTTTATTACCTCATTACTGTCTAAAGTTTAGCATTACTTCATAATCCCGTCCCTCCCAATATATATATATATATATATATATATATATATATATATATATATATATATATATATATATATATTTATAATGCAGCACAATACCACAATCGCTTCATGAATATAACGAAAAATTACTTTTTGCTTACTTCTCCTATTTCTACACTGCATTCGACTCATTTTATGTAATACCTTTATTATTCAATTACCCATGAAATGCGTAAATTAAACAGTTATCATTTGAAAAAGGAAAACCCACCCTGTGGTAGGGGTGTAAGAATACTACCAGGTCCATAGGTCCTGCGTGTCGTAAAAGACGACTAAAAGGACAGCTGCTGCCTTCCAGTCTTACTGTTTTTGTAAAAGGCTAAGCCCACCGCCAATAAATGTGGAAACTGCTGCCTTGCAAGTGGACTTTTTAGTCAAAGGCGAGGCCCACCGCCAATGTGAGGAAAGGCACATCAGGCAACCGACCCCTTATTAGTGTACGGATAACGGTTGGAAAGATGATTTGAAAAAGGAAAACAATTAGCATATAAAATCATTTGGGAATAAAAGTCAAAATAGTTAGCATACAAAATTATTTTGGGAATAAAAGACAAAACAGTTAGTATATAAAATTATTTTGGGAATAAAACAGACTGAAACTTAAGACAACAGATGTTCAATGCTTCTCACTGCTCTTGAACGAGAACGACAATGATACAGAGGCTGAGTAGTTACAGCCCACATTGAAAATTTTATACGGAACCAGAGAAGAAAACATGCACTTCTAAAAATCTCCCTGAACATCACAAATAGGCTACTTAACGGAGACAACTGAGCCAACCTGCACGAGCACTGAAGATAATAAAATGTACACATACATGGTTAGAAAACGACAATTTTTCATTACTTAAGGGACAAAGATTCCGGCAACTAGATTCCAAAAATTCTAATACTCTTTAAGAAATTCTCTTGAAATCAACGATCTTCGAGTAGCTTCTATAACTATAACCTACCTTTCAAAAGCCTGCCGGAACCAAGTCCACAACAGCAGATTTTCTGAAAAATAAATAAAAATATGACAAGGGTGTTAAACTTCAAGTAACTTAAAACTCAGAGTCATACACTTAACCAAAATCAAGTAATATGATTTATACTACACATTTTCATTAGAAATTACTAGCTGTATAAACAATGGAGAAAAACTTCGATAAATATTTGTTTTAAAGTGTCCTTAACCTACCATTGAGAGTAATAAATCCAATGATTAAACGACCAATAAGAGTTAATAAATACGATAATCAAACGCGGATATTTCATTAAAATCCAATATACAAATAACGAAATAAAATATAATGAATTAACTAACTCGAAATACATAATCACCTGCTTTCTAAAGCAACCAAAATACGAAAACCTACGGATGGTGCTCAGAAAAAACACATCTCGGCAATGAAAATAAAGATGAATTCCATATAGTTTTCCTTTATTATACACAAATATTTTCGTAGGCATGTGTGCACATAAACAACAACTAAAACAATACTAATAACCTCCTCGCAGTAAAATTAATACGATATCCCATAAAAGCAATACTATTTAATAATTAAGAAAGAATGAGAGAGAGAGAGAGAGGTGACTAGATAGGGCAGACAGACAGAACGACCAACACACAGACACAGAAATAGTCAGTTCCAAGCCAAATGTCAAAAGAACAGCAATTGAACCCTTGTCATGCTGGAAAGGAGAGTGAAAGCGATTCCATGGGAAGAACAACTTCATTGACAGTTGACAAGTTGACGAATGGTAGGCAGTGCCTTTGACCCCTCTCGACCTTTTTGGTGAGTTTTTGCGGTGCCCTGGAACCTGAGGGTTGATAAGGTTAAGGGTAGTGGCAGGGTTCACTAATGTAGCCGGTTAAAATATAGTAAATTCTGTTACATTTTGTATTTCTTTATAGACGCACTTTACGTGTACGTATTATTTCTGTAATCTAAGTATTTTATTTTTATTTAGTTAAATTAGGAATTGAGTTTTGTGATATACTAGTATTGCTGGAATTCACTCCTAGCTTGTCCAAGTTATTGTTTATGAAGAGAATTAAACTAAAGTATATCTGTTTCATCATATTGAACTTTGGAATGACAGCAACTTTATATATTTTTTGAAGGCAAGTTATTTTTAGTGACGCAGACAAAATTGCTTCTCATAATTTCATATGAATTTTTTTTTCTATCTTGTTTTTCATCTTAGGTAGAATAATAGGGAACTTGAAAGCAAATCTTAAGTTTTCTTGTATCGCACCCCCTTGGAGCTTACGTGTACTGTGTTTGTGAAATTATTTCAGCTTTAGATTTGTTTGTGAAATATATTTCATCTTTAGATTTAAGCCAATTCACTCCGAAGTAGACTACGTGTTCAACTGTGAAATATTCAAGTGATAAAATATAGTTCTTAGCAGTGCGCACGCCTAATTGTGTACCTAATGTGTTTTACACACATCGTAGTCACCGGATCCCTTTTGGTGATAGCAGGCTTTATATTTGGAATTTCTTTCATTCATATAATTCAATATGTTCTTATCCTTCGTGTAAAAAATTGATTCCTAGAAACTGGTAATATCAAGGGAATAATATGAAGCGTATTCAAAAGAAACCGTAGCTTTAGTGTTGCTTTTATGTGCACCTGTTTAGGCTAAAGTTTATCCTGAAATTGGTCTTGTTCGCCAGTCCTAAATGTATGATTATATTAACTACTATAGATGATGGCTATTTTGTCAGTTGAATGTTCATAACATGCATTTAAGAGTTCCCAGGACCCACTGGAAAGAATGCATAAATCTTTTATCATAATAAATATTTGGAATGGTGTTAGACATTTGTGAGGTTAGAAATATGGTTTTTCGATTTGCTGTATTAACTGCTCTGTGATTATTAACTGTCAAAGAACACTTTCTTTTGCTTCTGTAAATAACTGGAGATGTGGATGCTGATTTTTCCTTAACATTTATGACTAAATGGCAACATTGTGATCCCCTAAATAATTTTGACATTCAGTTAACGGGAAAATAAGCGTTGGTGGCTTTTAGGTTAGACTTCTAATTTTGTACAACAATTTGGAAAATTCTTGAAGCACTAGAGAACTCAACTCTCCTTCAGTGACTCTTGGTAGATTATTTGAATATGATAATGCGGCAGTGGGCAGTAGCTAGGGGTATATTTACAGACTATTTGCGTCTTTGCCTGATCATTATTTCTGCCAGCTTTTTGTATGTTGAATGTAGATAATATTCATTTCGCTAAAGCTCTGGAAACGATTCGTTTTCAACGTCAGTCCTTTTCGTATGTCATAAAGCATGAATCACCCTTTTCATTCATTAGCTTTTAGTTTTATATTTTAATGGAAATTCTTCATGATACTACAGGTGTCAAATAAGTACGAATGTCTGCTTTTTTTAAAGTAATGTTCTGTGAGTGACAAATGGAAAATTTTTTATTGTAATTAAAATTCTAATTTAAAAATTCTAATTCAACTTTTTCTTTTATAATTAGGGAAAAGGGCATATCCGCGAATAACTTCGATGAGGTTAGCAATATGAAAATTGTGCTTTCATTTTAAAGAACATAAAGTAAAGGTAGTCATGTCTTTGTGTATTTTATCTCTCTATTAAAGGAAAGCATATCGCTTCCATTTAATTTAACTACAACATGCAATTCGTAGCCAGAAGCATTCATTGCGTTATCATGATTGGACAGTAAGTGCGGTTGTAACGCTCCTTGTACCATCTTTTGTTTGGTTACATTTGAAGGGATATTTCAAGTTAATAAATGATAAAATCGGAACCCTGAGCTGGACATTGCCGGCGGAAGTTAATGATTGGTTGTGTTTTGACAGTGTTGTTGATTTTTCTATGTCAGTGGAGCTTCTGGACAGGTAATTTTCAGGGGGATTCATACATTCTTGAAAATGGCAGATTTAGAAAAATTAGGTTGCAAAGTGCGATTTATCAGTGTTAAGAGAGGACGAGCAAGTGACTGTGAATGTTTAACAACCACATTTGTAAAATGACTTAACGAAAAATGAAAAAAGTGGTGAAAGAGAAAGTTTAAGAGAAACCAAGGGAATGGAAAGTTTTAAGAAAACAAGAAAGGATGGTGAAACCTTATTACAATCGGAGAGGAAATTGATAATGAGCGAAGGCTAATGAAAAAAGGGAAGTTCCGGAAATGTCGTAAAGATCAAGTCAAAACGGAAGTTACTGGTTAATAACGGAAGAGGAAGACTGCGAATATTCGGAGGGCAAAAAGAAAAATAAAGCAATGGATAAGAAGTAAACAAAAAAGAAGGAAATGAAAAGAGAAAAGTTACTGCTGTGTGTCTGCAATACCTAAAGTTGATCAATTGTTTTGCGATCTCCGACGCTCTTATGAGAGAGAGAGAGAGAGAGAGAGAGATGCTGGGACTAACTGACGCATAGGTGGGAAAGAGTTACGGTTACCCCTTACAGTTTAGAGACGGGCAGACTATGGGGTTTTGAATTTGGTTGGATCGTCAGATTTACTTTTATTCCTCCTGGGGTTACTGTGAGAAAGTAACGTCTCCAATAAATTTAGCAGAGCAGGGACCCAGTGAAGGTAAGGCTCAGGGCGGGGCAATGGCTGCGTGCCTGCTAAATGGTTAGGGGTGGAAGCGAGAGACGTACACAAAAGGCTGTCGATTTCGAACGCCGTAATTGCAAACGGAAGTCGTCAATCACGCGTGGTAAGTGATTTTTACAAGTGTTATTGTGTTCAGTATTGAATGGCCGTGCTCCAGGAAGTGCAGCAGTTGACAAACATGGAAACTAACTTGAATGCCTGGTGAATTTACCAATAGAAATTTGATTTAACTTTTTTTCTTTGATGTGGAAGTAAGGCACGATCGTTGATGCATGTTAAAAAAATGAATGTAAGAAGAATCTGTGTAATGTTTGGAGGTCCGACCGGTTAAAGATTGTTTTGTTAATTAATTTGGAGTGTTATAGGTATTAAGTAATACGTTACATTAGTTACAGTGATGTTAGTATCGCAGGTTTTGTTTCCTTATAAGTTTTTCCAAATCAGGAAATAAAAAGTCTCCGGGATTTTTTTTCTCAT
>NC_087213.1:76310209-76320209 GCF_015104395.2 Macrobrachium nipponense | reverse complement strand
CTACTCATTCCTGCTATTTCCTTATTACCGCTTTTATTTATCGTCTTCGGGTTGTCATCTTTGGTTTGGTTTGTCCAGGCTTTATTTTCCGTCTTACTCTTTTCCATTTAATTTTTAACCATTTTTGCTTTAAGATCCTCAAGTAGCTTCTTGTATTTGATAGATTTCCTTTTTCCTGTTATCCCATCAATGGATCTATGTGGGAGCACCTCTTTTTGTGATTTTTGAGCTCATAGCTCGCCATACTTACAAGCTCTTCTTCTTGCCAGATCTGATTGGGGCGGCTTTCTAGTCTTTGAAATTCTCCCTGGTGGTACTCACTCGGATGGGCTCTTCGTTGGTGCAGCCTATTACCTGCAAATGTGGCAAAATCTCTAGTGCAGTAGGGACACTTACTCCTATCCGGCGCCACAGGATCAGCGCCCCCCAACAGCTGATGTCCGTTGTCAGCATCATTTGAACTAAAGGTGGTGAGGGTACTGATGTTGGACTCTCTACGTCTCTCGTAGCTAGAGTATAGTCCTCGAGTTTGCCGACGTCCACCAAGTAGTTGTGTATGTCCAAAGCTGGCATTGGGCTTATGCGGTCGAGCCGCGACCAATGTCAAAAGTTGCCATGTCATGCCGACCTACGAGGGAGTATCCTTATGCCCTTCCGACATACGTGAATAAGTCTTCATGTGGTTACGGCAGACGCGGGTTGCAGTTCCGACATACGGTGTCCATTACAACGTACGTAATATCGTTCTCCCCTCGTGCAATTCACAGGCACGATTCATTAGACAAATCTGTTTTTTTTTCTTGTTCCTTTTGCCTAAAAAGCATAGCTGGTCTGACACTTCAGCGCATCAATGCCAGTTCATTAAATACAAAATATAAAACTTAAAAAAAGACGAATGATGAAGATCCGGTCATTGAAGCTGCCAGAATCTAACTATTGGATTAATGTGTACTTTTTATATAATGTATTATTGATAATAATATATATATATATATATATATATATATATATATATATATATATATATATGTAGACACACACACACACACACACATATATATATATATATATATATATATATATAGGATGGAGAAAAGCCAGCGTAGCATCATACATTTATTTTCCAAATTTTCGAGACTTTGGGTCTCATCATCAGGGCTGTAAAATATACAAAATATACAAATAAAAAAAGACTCAGTATTAATACCAATAAAAATGGAACAACATAAAGGTTAAATATAATAATTTTAAAAAATCAACTTAAAAAAAAAAATTAAACATTAAAAAGTGATGAATGCTTAAGTTAGTACTTATCTCTATGGTGTTAAAAAAAACTGAGTGACGTTCTCTGGTTTGGAAAGGAGGACGTCAACTATGCTATATATAGAAATGTGGAAGAAGTCTGACCATTTAATGGGGCCACAAGCTGTTTGACTGTTAACGACTCCAAAACAGAGAGAGAATAGTCATTGGGCGCTTGGGTGACAATGCGAAAATTCTTATAAGAAAATGACCTTTTACATTTATTACAATGTTCTCGTATGTTAGAGAATTCTTTAGTTTTCAAAGTACATCCCGTACGGTGACTGACTCCGAGATGAGAATTAATTCTGACTTTGAGCAATCTTTTGGTGGCTCCCACGTATTTCCCGATCTTACATTTCGGGCAAGTAAAGCAATATACCACCAAAGATCGCATCAAAGCCGGAAGTTCATCTTTGTGGGAGAACAAAGAACCCAGAGTTTTAGGAAAAGTTTTCTGAATGAGTTTTTGTATTTGCTCCCTAAATGGGTTGGACTGAATGAAAGATATAGAGGCATATATTAATAATTTAGGCACGTTCGCTACAAATTGACGTGGCTGAAATTTATCATTTAAAAAGTTATTTACATATTTAAAGAATAAGGCTGGAGGATACGAATTGTTTTTAAAAAAACTGGAGTAAAAATTGGATTTCATTATGGAAGTTATGCCAGCTGGAAGATAACGTATAAGCACGGTGTAATAGCGTGGAAATACTATTTAATTTAAATGTTAGAACAAGTGCTATAGAAGTTAGTACCTTGATCTGTGAACGTCGTTTTTCTAAAGACGCTCGTATGAAAACCATGTTCTGTCCTAGTAATTAAAACATCTAAAAAAGCAAGTTGGTTGTCTTGTTCATGCTCAATTGAGAAATTTATATTAGGATGTAGGCCATTGATATATTCCAAGAAAGCTTCGGCTGCTTCTCGGGACCTAAATAGAGCAATAGTGTCATCTTCATATCGTTTATAAAGAGAGGGCGATATGATAAGGGACAACCATCCAGCATCTGTTCCTCGAAAGAGCACATAAAAGCGTTAGCCATAATTGGGCCAAGTGGCAACCCCATCGAAACACCATTAACTTGTTTAAAAACTTGATTGTTAAAAATAAAGTGAGTGTCCTGCCCTGCAATTTCTAGAAGTTTCTTAAAATTATCCATATTAAAACCATGATATAAAATATTTTCCTCGTAAAAGATCTTATCTAAAATGGTGTCAACCGTCGCCTGCAACGGTATGCTCTAATGATTGCTGATGTCGGTCGCATTCATTCATTAATTGACTGAATCCCACAAGAACTTCTCTTCATTGTCACTGATTTTTATTTTTTTTTTTCTTAGTTTTAAAAAACAATCCAGGGATACATTATAGAAAAAGCTGTTGAGGTTAAATAATAGCTATTGAAGTAGGTTCGAATATACATACATATACGTACGTGTGTGTGTGTGTGTGTATATATATATATATATATGTACAGTCGGCCACACATATAAGTAAACAGATTTCAGCCACAAGGGCTGGATGTGATCTGGTAACACTGGAACTGAGTCTCCAGACGCACGATGAAACCCGCCCCTCCACCGTGGCCACCGCCCTCCACACGTCTTCCCCAAACATTTTTCCCTCCAACCTTCACTCCCACCCTTTCAAGCACACGTTTATAACTTCTGCTCCCTCTCTCTAATTTCTCCTTTAAGGAAAATAATATAACTGAATCTATTCTGTAGGTTCATTTTCTCATCATGTGGGGGCGAGAAAACCCGTCTATTCAACTTTTGTCGTAATAATATTATTACTTGCTGTTACCAACAGAAGAATTAATTAACTCTGTTTTCGTGGCGCTCTCTTGTAATAATGGGATTTAGCTATCTACCAATAAAAGCCTTGTCTATCAAATAACAGCATACCTACTACTCTTTAATTATAATTACAATATCAACAGCCGCATTCCAAATTCTTATTATTACAAAGACAACTAGCATCAGATCGTATACGACCTTGCGTAACTCAAATAAGCATGCAGAAATAAAGAAGGCATAAGTTGAGGAGAGAAAGACCTCCATAGGCCTAGAAGACACTGAAGGAAGAGAAATATGGTTGGACGTTTGTTTGGTCACAACCGACTATCATTGGATTACATCCGACATTGGGTCAAATTCTCGTATTTTTGTGCATGATTTTAACTGATCGCCATACGTCTACATTTATCGATGGCAAGCTTGTGCGTTTTTGTTTGTTTGTGTTCGTCCTGCAGGTGTGAATTCCCACGTTAAGAATGTATCAAGTAATAATGAGATTATATCCTTATATATATTATATAATATATATATATATATATATATATATATATATATATATATATACTATATATATAATATATATATATATAATGATATATATAAGGTATATATATATATATATATATGTATATATTATATATATATGTATATATATTATATTATATATATATGTATATATTATTATATTATATATATATATATATATATATATATATATATATATCACTTGACGTCCAAACCTGATATTAGTAACATTTTAACGTATACGTAATTAAGGGACAAATATTACAGCACCCTATAATTAAGGATACATAATAGATTGAAAAATAACCATTTATTATAAAATATGTATCAGTGTTTAGTCCATCCACCATCGTTGGCGATGACATCTTGTAGTCTACTGGGGACGGAGGCTACATGATTGTAGACGATTTGTTGATTTTTTCTGAATATCTCCCATTCGGACATGGTGTGTTGGAGGAGCTGCCTTGATTATTGCTCTTGGCCTGGGATCCAGGAGTTGACGATGGTCCCCCAGCAATTTTCCAAGGGATTCATATCACACCCCTTACTTGGCCAGTCCAGCAGGTCAATGTCTTGTTGTTCCTCAAACCATCGCTTAACTATCCTGGCTGTGTGAATTGGACAGTTGTCCTGCAAAACAAACGTCACATATGTAGTATATATTAATTATTTTTTACAAGAGGCGTCAAATTGTGAAGGGTGAGCTGGACATAATCTTTAATTTAAGGTTCTGCCTGTTTCTCCCTGTTTAGATCTCTCCTTTCTCTTGGTTTGAAAAGCTGAGAGATATTCCACCTTCGACTCGTCCCAAAGAGCTCGAAGCCATAAGCCACGTGAAGTTGAAGTCTATCGTGGAGAGGAAGAAGGTGGAATTTCGCTTAGCTTTTCAAACCAGGAGGAAGGAGAGATTTGAACTGGGAGACGGAACCTTACGTTAAAGATATGCCCAGCTCACCCTTCCGACAAATGACACCTCATATGATACTTGCATATCATATATATATATATATATATAATATATATATATAGATATATATATCTATATATATATATATATATATATATAGTATAATATCTATAATATAGAATAGTGTAAATTCACCATAACATGACTGGAATATCTTGAAGTAATAAAAGTCCACACTTATGAGAAATGTATATTAAAAATACATAAAAGACTGGAGCTTTCGTCTACTTGATTAGTAGACCTCATCAGCCGTACTGATATTTCCTTTTCAATAAATACAAAAAATTTACGAAGGACAGCAGGACTCTGGAACCGTCTCCAGAAGAGGTAGTTCAACCACGACGATCGGCTCGTCTTTTGGCCAGACATTTGAACGAGGGAATAACATGATTGAGATAGTTTGTTTTGGTTGTTATCTCCCTTGGAGACGGTTCCAGAGTCCTGCCTGTCCTTCGTAACTTTTTTGTATGTTTTTTGAAAAGGAAAAATCAGTTCGGCTGATGAGGTCTACTGATCAAGTACACGAAAGCTCCAGTCTTTTATGTATTTTTAATACACATTTTATATAGTGTGGACTTTTATTACTTCATATATAATAATAATAATAATAATAATAATAATAATAATAATAATAATAATAATAATAATAATAATCAGCATTACCATTGCCTACTAAATTAATACCAAATGAATGGCAGATATTCTGTAGTTACAACACTCAGTGCTGAGTCGTTGCGAGTCAAAAAGGAAACAAAAGCCGTGAGTAGTTTCTTAAAACAAGGAAAAATCACCCTCGAACTTTGATGCCAGAAGATGGCGAATACCTCAAGAACCAATAACCATACAACTGATTCGTTCTCACGGAGCTCAAATGTTCTCTTCTGACTCGCAACAACTCATATATTTTTACATTTTGTAACAAGTTCTGTATAAATAGAAGAAGTTAATAATACAAGTTAATGAAACCAGCACTACAACAGAGTTTTCCCTATTACTGCAATTTGCGAGATGAAACTACATACTTGCATGAACAGAATGCGCTCTGGGTAGGGAAATGCCATGGCTCGAACAGTTGGGCCCATCACGTCTTCCAGTATTTCAAGGTATTGGTCGGCGTTGAATCTTCCTTGTATTTCTGCCAGCTCACCCAGGGTGTATAAGTTAACCCATCCCCACACGTTACATGTGCTCACAGGAGTATCTTGTATTATTGCGTCGCCATCAGTGCAACTATCCGTGCGAGGTCGACGCAAATGTTTCCTCATCAGAAAAATACAACTCTTGCCCAGAAACCTAAGTCTTCGTTGACATACTGCCGGGCAAAATGAAGGCGCCAGCGATGGTGGATGGACTAAATACTGATACTGTAACAGAAGGGAGGAAGCATTTTTGGTAGCGGGATGAATTTGTTCAGAAAGTCTTCATAAAACTAACATATTGTTGTTGTTTTTAGTGTAATGTGCTTTCATTGAGATTAAGCAATAGTTTGTTTTTGGTCGTATCTTATTATATATCATATTTCATATTAAATGGTTATTTTTCAATCTATTGTGTATCCTTAATTATAGGATGCTGTAATATTTGTCCCTTAATTACGTATACGTTAAAATGTTACTAATATCAGGTTTGGACATCAAATATATATAATATATATATAATATATATATAATATATATATATATATATATATATATATATATATATATATAAGGATATAATCTCATTATTACTTGATACAATCTTAACGTGGGAATTCTCACCTGCAGGAGGAACACAAACAAACAAAAACGCACATGCTTGCCATCGATAAATGTAGACGTATGCCGAGCAGTTAAAATCATGCACAAAAATACGAGAATTTGACCCAATGTCGGATGTGATCCAATGATAGTCGGTTGTGACCAAACAAACGTCCAACCATAAGAAGAATCGACTCCCAAAATAACCCTATGACAAGTCAAGACTATTGCCCCCATTATACTTAAGAGGGTAATGGTGCCCCTTGTGATACCAGCCACACTCTCAGCTCTATTACACTGTGTCTCCTTTCCGTCTGCCTCCTTCTTGCTGTTGTCCTCTCTCTTATAACTGTCTCTTTTTTCTCCTCCTTCAGTGTCTTCTAGGCCTATGGAGGTCTTTCTCTCCTCAACTTATGCCTTCTTTATTTCTGCATGCTTATTTGAGTTACGCAAGGTCGTATACGATCTGATGCTAGTTGTCTTTGTAATAATAAGAATTTGGAATACGGCTGTTGATATTGTAATTATAATTAAAGAGTAGTAGGTATGCTGTTATTTGATAGACAAGGCTTTTATTGGTAGATAGCTAAATCCCATTATTACAAGAGAGCGCCACGAAAACAGAGTTAATTTCTTCTGTTGGTAAAACAGCAAGTAATAATATATTACGACAAAAGTTGAATAGACGGGTTTTCTCGCCCCCACATGATGAGAAAATGAACCTACAGAAGTTAGGTTCAGTTATATTATTTTCCTTAAAGGAGAAATTAGAGAGAGGGAGCAGAAGTTATAAACGTGTGCTTGAAAGGGTGGGAGTGAAGGTTGGAGGGAAAAATGTTTGGGGAAGACGTGTGGAGGGCGGTGGCCACGGTGGAGGGGCGGGTTTCATCGTGCGTCTGGAGACTCAGTTCCAGTGTTACCAGATCACATCCAGCCCTTGTGGCTGAAATGTGTTTACTTATATGTGTGGCCGACTGTACGTATATATAATATATATATAATATATATATATATATATATATATATATATATATATATATATATATATAAAAAAAATACACTATATATAGGCTATATGTGTATTATGAAAAAATACATATACAATTTAAAGTAGGATTTATCTATTGAACACTTACAAGAAGAATTTACAGAAGCAAAATATAGAAAACATACAAGTAGAAGTTGCAGTATCATTGTCTTAATTTTTTCATTGCTTATTTATTTATTTTTATAAGAAGTTCTGACAGCTAACCTGATTCCGTCAGGCACTGGCACGTTGACAAAGTTTAGACTCACTGTGCGCTCCCACTGCCCATGGTGTATGCCGTACTGGATTCCGCATGTTGACATTGCTAGTTACGTCATCTGTACTCAAATGCCGACGCCGTTGCGGCAGTCGGAACGGCATTTGGAAGTCGGCAAACTCTCCGACGCGGTTACGGATCATACCGATTGATGTTGCCTTGCACGAAAGTGTATCGTACTGGCGTCGTAATAGCAAATTTTCGGCCAGTATGACGATCGCGATCTTGACTCGTCAATTTGTGACTCAGGTATATATAATAATTTATTCTTGGTTTTGTCAATCAACGTCACGTCCGATCTTTTTGCACATATCACTTATCTCTTCTGGTACCATAGTCCCAGAGGATCTTTGCCTGATCGTTTTCTATCACTCCCTCAGATTGGTGCTCGTGCCAGGCTCCAGTGAAGGGCTTTTGGTACTGATTATTATTATTATTATTATTATTATTATTATTATTATTATTATTATTATTATTATTATTATCATTCAGTAGATGAAACCTATTCATATGGATCAAGCCCACATGAGCTATTGCCTTGAAATTCAAGTATCCAAAGAATATGGTTTTCATTAGGAAGAAATAAGAGGAAGTAAACGGAAATACAGAAAGAGGATATACCACTTATTAAAAAAGAAAAAAATAATATAATTGGATAAATTGATAAAATGTATTAGAATGCAGGAAGAATGGTATTAGGATAGTTATACATTGCATTTTCCTTGGGGCCTCTGAAGCTCCAACTGTACGACATCCTCTGGAGGGTGTTCCACAGTCCAAAGGTGTGAGAAAGAAAGGACCTCTGGAACAGGAATATAGTGCTTATGGTAGAGGCCAAGTTTCCGTACTGGTATTTCATTTTTAGATGTACCATCGTAATAAAATTCCTTTGGCTCACACAAATAGCCTTTATTTTTACTTTATATTAGTTCGATTATCAGTTGACGTCAATGATTCCATTCATTCTTCTTTGCTTGCCCTGTGATATGATAATTCCAATCATTCCTCTCCGCTTGCCCTGTGGTACGATAATTCCATTCATTCTTCTCTGATTGCCCTGTGGTTACGATAATTCCAATCATTTTTCTCTGCTTGCCTTGTCGTAAGATAATTACATTCCCTTTTCTCTTCTTGCTCTGTGGTACGAAAATTCCAATCATTCGTATCCGCTTGCCCTGTCGTACTATAATTACATTCCTTTTCCTCTGCTTGTCCTATAGTACGATAATTCCGGTCATTTTTCTCTGCTTCTCTGTGGTATGATTATTCCAATCATTCTTCTGTGCAGGCCCTGTGGTACGATAATTCCATTCGTTCTTCTCCGCTTGCCCTGTGGTACTATAATTCTAATTATTCTTCTCTGCTGGCCGTGTGGTACAAAGATTTTCATATGAATATCATTTTCTTTCTTATCTGTAATGATCAGATTATTAATCTTGTATATCTTGACTAAAATTTATATCAATTCCTTACTGATCTTTCCAGATAGCTTTGCGGGTGTGAAGTCACTGAGGTTTATGACAATCGACGGTCAAGGTTGATCAACCGTATATAGAAATTTTCTGTCTTAGATTAGTCTCTCTCTCTCTCTCTCTCTCTCTCTCTCTCTCTCTCTCTCTCTATATATATATATATATATATATATATATATATATATATATATATATATATAATAAAAGGAGTCCATAAAAACACCAAAATATAGATAGAAAAGTACTATATTTCAGAGACTGCTGCCTCTCTCTTCAGGTATATGATTCATATACAGGGAGAGTGAGACAGCAGTCTCTGAAATATAGTACTTTTCTCTATATTTTGGTGTTTTTATAGACTCATTTTATTATATATATATATATATATATATATATATATATATATATATATATATATATCTCACACACATCCACAGGTGAAAAATAATAGACAGGGTGTAGGTCCTGACCGGTTTCGGCTTTATTTTCAAGCCATTGACAAAGGACTGATACATAGTATTAGAATTCACAAGTATATATACTACAGAGACAGTACTGACGAACATATACACAACCGTTTGAGACTGCAGATCCACCCATAGGCAGGTGTCAAGGTAGGAGTGTCTTTCAAAAATCATTTGGCTAAAATTTATTTACAATAAATTCTCAAGGGATACTACCGATTAGGGTACCCAACAGATAACCAGTCCACACCTGACAGGTGTCAGGAGGCGGGGTTGGACATCTCATTACCACTACTGCCTCCTTACTGTGTTTACAAATATAATAATCCTAGTTCCGTACATTTCTAATGCCTACCTGAAAATTTTTTAAACATTTTACAAATTTCTTTTGATATTAAAGGATCAAGTTTATACATTCCTTG
>NC_087213.1:76140301-76309709 GCF_015104395.2 Macrobrachium nipponense | reverse complement strand
CAAGGAATGTATAAACTTGATCCTTTAATATCAAAAGAAATTTGTAAACTGTTTAAAAAATTTTAAGGTAGGCATTAGATATGTACGGAACTAGGATTATTATATTTGTAAACACAGTGAAAGGGGCAGTAGTGGTAATGAGATGTCCAACCCCGCCTCCCTGACACCTGTCAGGTGTGGACTGGTTATCTGTTGGGTACCCTAATCGGTAGTATCCCTTGAGAATTTATTGTAAATTTTAGCCAAATGATTTTTGAAAGACACTCCTACCTTGACACCTGCCTATGGGTGGATCTGCAGTCTCAAACGGTTGTGTATATGTTCGTCAGTACTGTCTCTGTAGTATATATACTTGTGAATTCTAATACTATGTATCAGTCCTTTGTCAATGGCTTGAAAATAAAGCCGAAACCGGTCAGGACCTACACCCTGTCTATTATTTTTCACCTGTGGATATGTATGATATATATATATATATATATATATATATATATATATATATATATATATATTTATAATAAAAGAAGTCCATAAAAACACCAAAATATAGAGAGAAAAGTACTATATTTCAGAGACTGCTGTCTCACTCTTCCGGTATATGAATCATATACCTGAAGAGAGAGGCAGCAGTCTCTGAAATATAGTACTTTTCTCTCTATATTTTGGTGTTTTTATGGACTCCTTTTATTATATATATATATATATATATATATATATATATATATATATATATATATATATATATATGTAAGTGTTTACATAATAAAAATATGGAATGTTAGTCCATATATATAAAAGATTGCTTGCAGGAATGTGATCAGACTAGAGACGCTAAAGATGACGTATACAATAAGTATGTAGGCTAAGATAACATGCCGTCACCTGTAGTCATTCAATTGTTTATAAACATTAGTCCAAGCTCCCTGCTTGAGACAACTACCCCGACCTATAATTCAAACGGCCTACGTGATCTGTAGCGTGTCTCATTTTGATTGTGTGTTCGTATGAAACTATGTCATTTGTATGTATGTTCATATGTTCGAACTACTGTCTGTTCCTTCATAACTTGTAACAGAGATGGTAGACGAGCAGAACAGAGTTAGCTATCGTCATTAGAAGACCTGTATCTCTTTACCTAAGCTTTATCATGTAGAGAGAACAGAAGTAGCCATCATCATCGTCCAGTATTCTGGGGGTGAGTTGTTCGCCATATTAATCTTCCTTCATTACAGAACCTATCTTCAACTACGAGGTTCTCGCCCGCAGATTAATTTTTTTTCTTTTCTCGTTGTCATTAACCGTTTCTTGCAGGAATTCTCCGTATAATATTTGATCATATTGTCTGTATTTTTGTATCGTTTTGGGATTTTCCTATTATTATAACACACTTATACAGTACATTGCTTATGCGTTTACGTAGTGGTCGAGTGTACTCTTATAGATATTTTGATAGGATTGCAAGGAATAGAAGTGATAAGAAAAAAGTGAAAGCCGAAATGGCAACCACTCCGGCTGGCAACCCCAACGTGGTGACTCTCGTTAGCGCGAGGTCAGCGATTGTCCCTTTTCAAGGTCGGGTCAATGGGTTCCTGCCTCAAAATGTTGAGGCATGGATCTCATCTGTAGACGCTCATTTAAATGCAAAAAGCATCACAGACCCAGCAGTACAATTACAGGAGGCCAAGAGCTTCGTTGACTTTGCTAAAGGCGACGCAAGTGCGTATCTAAGGGGGGTTTCTTTCCAAGAAGCGCTTACATGGGACGAGTTCAAAATTAGATTACGTGCCGTGTATGGGGGTGAAGAGGCTTTAGATGTAGTATTGGCATTGAGAAATATCCTTAACCAAGCCTCCATGACTCAGCTCAATGTTGTCGAGCGGGCGGCGCTAATTGCCGACCGGCTAAATGAATATCAGGATAGTTTAAGTAACTCCGGGTGGGTTGCGGGTGCTAAAATCAAAGTGAAAGATTTTATCCGTTTGATCTACCTTACGTCTATCACTGTAATGTTGCCTGAAGCGTTAGTACGGTGTTTTGATAAAAAATTGCAGCCCGACAGTACGGAATTAGATGTGTATAAACAAATCAAAAAACACATGTCTAAATGTACCGACCTAGATCCTTCGCTCATTCAAGTTTTTGCGAAAAATGAGAACAAGCCACAACAAGTAAATGTGGTACATAATAATAATCAAGTTGCAGGGATGGTTTGTTATAACTGTAAACGACCAGGTCACATGATTTCAGACTGTCGGACGCGTTTTTGTTCAATACACAATAGTTCAACTCATTCATATAACCGTTGCTACTCGAGGAATCAACAGCAAAATGCTACAAACACGAAACCAGTTGCCAGTGCAAATAAAAAGAAGGGTCCTCAGTACTATAAGAAGAAACAACCAAACGGAAATTCTGCACAACAGCAGAAACAAACAAATCGTGCTTCAGGTACCTCTGTTCCTGGGCCGTCTAGCCAGAACTCGCAAGGGCAAGCGAATTTTCAGGGTGTGATAAACAAAACAAATACCACGTAGTTCACTCCAAGGGGGGAGAGGGCGATGTTGGGTCATCAATATCAACATCTTTTGTATCAAATAATCAGTTTAATCATTTATCAGATCATTGTGAGACAATTGATTTTCCTATGAAACACACGGCCGAATCAAAAAAATCTGTGCAGGTTCCCGTAGATTGCAACAAATTCATGCAATTATTAGTCAAAACGAGTTGCGACCAACCTTACATGCAGTAAATTTGGACCATAAGTCATTCACTTTGTTCTTTGATTCTGGTAGTCCACGTAATATAATGGATTTAAGGACTCAACATTTACTCTTTTCAAATTTCCCTATAGAAAAGTCCGGAATAAGGCTCTCAGGTATTGGGAATAATGAACTAAATGTTGTGGGCGTAACTCATGTACAGTACAAGGTCGGTAAGCGCACGTTAGCCGATACCTTTGTAGTTGTACAAAACATTAATATGTATCCCGCAGTAATTATCGGATACCCGTCTATGGGCACTCAAAATATTATCTTAGCACCTGCAAAACACGGCGTGTGTATCAAAGGGAAATTCTATAGGTCTTCTAATACCCTAAAATCAGTTTTAGATAATAAAGAGGACAGGCAGAGTTGTCACTTACATTACGGAACCAATCACCTGTCTCATGAACCAAGAAATAATACAGGCAACCCAACAGAACTCTCGCTCACCCGTAATATCAGCTTGCACGCAAACTCTCGAGCCTAACGTAACTTCAAATATATTAGTGCGTGTAAAAAGAACCTTGCCAGGATCTGAAACATTAATCCTTTCCGAAACTCTGAAAACACACGGATTATCCGTCACACAAGCCGTTTATACAGTCGGCTCACAACAACAATGTAATATCGAAGTCTGTAATCATTTGAATACCACTTTAGTAATCCACAAAAATCAACATATCTTGGATGCCGAAGTTTATAAACATCGCATTCTTACCGTAGCTGAGATAAATCACGCTCAATCAGTCGCGGATGAAACCCTTTTGCAATCTATAAAGAATAAAATCAATCAGGACATTCAAGAAGAAGAAATTCAGCAGAAATTTTTGAATCTGTTAACTAAATATCATGATGTTTTTTCCACTACGGATGGAACCTTAGGAAAAACGGATGTCATCGAGCATCAAATCAGGCTCAAGGACAAACAGAAAGTAATCTATGTACCTTCGTACCGACTTCCTATGAAATTTCAGAATGAGATAACAGAGGAAGTAGGTAAAATGTTAAAGGAAGGAGTCATTAGGAAATCAAACAGCCCTTATAATTTTCCGTTAATAGTAGTACCGAAAAAAGATCGAACTTGGCGGATATGCGTAGATTTTCGTCGTTTAAACGAAGAAACAATCCCTGACAGATTCCCAGTACCATGTACCGATGATATCCTATCTTTACTAGGCCAGAATAAATATTTCACAAGCCTAGACTTACTAAAAGGATTTCATCAGATTCCGATGGAACAAGAAAGCATCCCATACACTGCCTTCAGCACAGCCAGGGGACATTATGAATTTTTGCGTATGCCTTTTGGTTTACGTTGTGCTCTATAACTTTTACTCGTATGATAAACGTCGTGTTTGGAGACTTGTTGGGAGATATCCTACATGCCTACATGGATGACTTAGTAATCTTTTCCAACACATTAGAAGAGCATTTACGTAAATTGGAGTTAGTGTTACAAGATTAAGGCAGCATAATTTAAGGGTAAAGATAAGTAAGTGTGAATTTTTTAAAACAGAACTAGTCTATCTAGGTTTCACGGTTTCTAGTGAAGGTCTTAAAGTCGTACACGATAAGGTGTCGGCTATCCGTAACTTTCTGATACCTACTAACGTCAAGGGAATACAGCAATTTTTAGGATGCAGCGGTTACTATCGCCGCTTCATCCGCAACTACTCAATCATAGCCGCTCCCCTAACCGATCTTATAAAAAAGGGCGTAGATTTCGTATGGTCTGAAAGTCATCAACAGGCGTTCGATAAATTGAAAGATGAACTGTGTAGTTCTCCTATCTTGAAATTTCCTGACTTCGGTAAGGAATTTTTCATAGCAACAGACGCCTCAGACCTAGGAGTAGTGTGGGGTATTGCTTCAACAATATGATAGACAGTTTTTCCCTATAGCTTTTTATTCACGTAAACTGAGACCTTCCGAAAGTAAATATGCAGTAATAGACAAGGAAGGGCTCGCTATTGTTAATTCACTCGTGCACTACGGTTATCCCGTCAAGGTTCTCACTGATCATAAGCCCCTAACCGACTTCTTTAAAGGCTTTAGTCACAGCCCCAAGCGAACTCGGTGGCACATGATCATTCAGGACTTTGGCGCGAGGATCGGGTATTTACCTGGGAAAGCAAATATCATTGCTGACGCATTATCACGCAACCCCTCTTCATCTTGTACCGAGCCATTAGCTGAATTAATAGATATCTCAACCTCCATGCCCGTTGTTAAAACTATATCTGAACAGGAAGATCTGGGCTGGAGTGCTGAACTATTACAGACGGAACAAAGAAAAGATCCGCAAATAGAAAAAATCATCATTGCGTTAAACGGAAATCCGAAGGAAAAAGAATACCTAAAGTATAAGCAGCAGAATTATATCCTACAGGAAAATATCCTGTGTAGATCCGTGACGAGGAAAACCCGCAACACACCGCAGTTGAATAACAACCAGGTGGTGTGCCTATCTCACTCATACCCACTGTCTTAAAGTGGTTGCATGAAAATCCACTGCATGGACACCCGGGTTATACCTTGATGTCACAGAAAGCCAAATCCTTATTTTATTGGCATACGATGCTTAGAGATATAAAAAAGCACATAGCAAATTGTCGCACTTGTCAAGAATACAAGGGCACACGAAGACACCTGTCAGCCTAGGGACTTACCCCGTGCCAAATCAACCCTTTGAAAGAGTACATTTAGATTTATTAACAGGATTTTACGAGTCAGACAGAGGAAATAAGCACCTCCTAGTAATTATAGACGCTTTGACTCGATATACAGAACTATAGCGCTTAAAACAAAAAACCGCGGTCGAATGCGCTAGGAAGTTTTACGAGTGCTACATTTGTAAACATGGAATTCCACACATCATTATCTCAGACTCGGGCGGGGAGTTCAATAATCATTTCCTTAACTCCTTGTGCGAATTCCTTAGTATAAAGAAAAATCAATACCATGATCTATCACCCAGAGTCTAATGGGCTAGTGGAAAGGGCAAATCGTAAGGTTTAAAACATTTTTAAGGGTCACCCTAGGGGGGGCAGATCCCAACTGGGACATTGCCATACCTGCGGTGCTAAGCACACTTAATCACTCGTATCATGTGTCTATTAAAATGACACCGCACGAGGCACTGTACGGTATCCCGGCCCGAACGCCTTTCCACATCTTAAAGCCTACAACTAATTTATCAAATCCTCTAAAGGATGTATGGATGCAAGCATAAGTCGATATAATATAATTCGTAAGAATTTAGAAGAAGCACAGATCATAATGAAAAAAAATCATGATAAAATAGCTAAGCCAACTAGAACATATGCCGTGGGCGATCAGGTATACATACAAGTATACGTGCGTAAAGGTTTAAATTATAAACTGACACCTAAGTTTGAAGGCCCGTTTAACATTTTAGAAAATTTAACGGCCAATAGAGTTAGGGTTCAAAATGTATCCAAACCCACTGATGTGAGAATAGTCCCATTGGCACATATCAGAATCTAAAGAAAGGTAGATGGAGTGAGGGAAAAAATGGTTGTATTTATGAAACTTGTATAATAAATTATATATATATATCTATTAATCATATTGTATGTAAACCTATTTTTTTACGCGAGTTATTACATCTGTTTTACTCATTGCAGGTTTTCAAAAATGAATCTGTTATTGTTAGGAGTGATATTGTGTATTCAGACATCTTTGTTGTATGGAAAGAGCGCTAGGACTAAAGACATAGAATTTAATCATGGCTCGATTATCGAGAGAATCGATGATGTATTCATCGTGTCAAGTAATATTGTTATCGAAGTAGATATGCATGCTATTTTCTTACCTGAAGATGACGTCTCTTTAACTTAAAGAATGACCTGATGAGGTTTGGTATTTCCCTTAAGGAAATGCATGAACGTAATTTTCATGCTAACTCAGAGATTTCACTAGCTCAAACGCTAAGCGTCGCGGAAATGTTGTCTTATGACATACAAAATAAAACCGCCGAGGCAGAAGAACTCGCTCGTGACCTGCTGATGTGGTCTGTGCGGCACAATACTCTTGAACGCCGCAACCCGCTTATTCTAGCTGGACTAAACATCTTAGGATCAGTTGCGAATCTAGGCTTAGGAATCTCAAATCGCCTCAAGATAAATAATCAAAATAAAAGAATTGAGTTTTTGCAACACAAAACGGAACTGGCCTTATCAGAACTTCGCAGCCAGTTATCTTCGATCAATCAAATAATGAATATCGTTAATGAACATTCAATAATATCGATCAGGTCATGGAAGTTCAACATTTGCTGGCTACTTTAGCTTACTATAGTTCGAAAATAGATCATATCCGTGTGAAAATATCACATTTTATTGAAAAGTCAAAAGATTACGTAGAAGCAATTACGTTAGCAACAAAGGGTGGTGTTATCTCCTCACCTCATGCCTATTAAAGATCTGACGTTAACTTTGGAAAACGGACGGGAGAAGCTAGGTCTTATATTCCTTTATTAGATGCCCATAAAGTAGAATTATATTATAGCCTAATATCAGTCAGCGTTGAAAATTATAGAATTATGATCACAATTCCTTTTGATTCTTCCGATGCTTGGCAATCATACAAAATAGCACCGTTTCCTACTTTTATGACGAATAAACTCAAATCCAGTAATATCCAATTTAACGGGGCATGTACTGATTTCTTCTGATAAGAAATCATTTACAGTCATTAGAGACTTAGATAAACTCACTCACTGTTCAGAAGCCATGAATAATAAAATTTGTACAGCTGACTCTTTTGAATTCTATCCTATATCAACGGATTCATGTGAGTTAGACATAGTGCTAAACGGCTCTCTCTCTCATACAAGCGAAGGTTGTCTGGGGAAACTTTATCCCTTTTACGGTAATAAATTCAATTACAGGATGAATATGGTTCCTGGATCCGTTATGATAAGGCCGGATCGACGTCGTGTGTCCGGACACATCCACCGCCCATGCCCCTATCTTCGTAGCAGCCGATGGTTGTACGGGACATCTACAAACTATACCGTTAGAGGGGTCAACACGATAATACGTGAGAAGGCGTATTTCGCGAACTACACGTGGCTACCACAATCATCCCATCACTACCTCTCCCATACAACGCGCGAGTAGCTCATCGTCTGACGCAACTGGCTGAGATGACCCACGCGTCATCGACTTATGCAGGTGGAGAAAATCTTCGCTACTACATTCTGCTAGCCGTGTTCAGCGTGACGGCCATATTGGTTATCGCCGTCAACATCTTTGCTTGGCGAAGGCTAAGGCGTAAACAGAAGGATCTCCAAGGGAACGTACTGGCCCGTCTGGATGACGTACCCGTTAAACTCAAGTCGTTTGCGTTTAGGGCCGCCTGAACCTGGCCACTTCAGTTCGTGCCTAGGGAATTGTCTGGAATTGTGTTGTGTGTGAAAAGCGGTCCGTATGCTGGCAAAAATGTAGGACAAGAATGACTCACGCCTTTGCATTGAACAGTTAAAAAGTATCTCCAGGGCACCTAATAAAGCATTATAGCCCAATATTATACATTAATATATTCCTAAAGGTATTTTTCGGGCACCTAATAAAATATCAGCCCTATATATTGAATTTCTGCAGAATTACATTGTTATACTATTATACAATTATATTTATCTATTACAAAGAGTGTCAAGTACTCTTTAACAATTATCCATGATCATGCTATAATCATTATTTAGTAACCATTATTCTTAATCAGGTTACCTGTTATCATATTAATCATGTTATACATGTTTTTGATTTTTACTTTTTATTATTTTTGGGTACATAATCATTATTATTACCAAACATGGATCTATATTTTCCATGCATTTATCTTTGTTTATGAATATGTCAACAAGGGTATGTAACAGAACCTTTTTCTGCATTTAATCACTTAGGTCATGTTACGAGCACGCTCCTATGGACAATGTTTAAAGTAATTTTTTTTTGTTATTCAAGGCTTGAATAGGTAGCAGTCCGAGCCTAATGTAATAATTACATTATTATATAATTTACAAGATCTGTAAATATAAACCAATGACCTGGGGTCATGGCATTAGGAGGGTTCTACGTGACCAAAGCAGACCTAGATTACGCTATGCGCTGTCTGCAGTAGCCTGATCTAGCTCAAAGCTTTGTCAACATTTTTATGTTATGATAACTTTGCACAACAACTTCCATGGGAAGCGGTTGACCTGTTAACCTACGCCGGAAACTTGTAACTTCCGAGCCGGCAGACTACGTATGTGTTTTTATATGAATTGCTGAGATAGCTAATGTTCCGCTATCGACGCGATGCTTTAGAATGGCAGTTCCACGCCAACGATCAAACATATCGGTCGTCCGACCGAGCTGCATCTCCTAGTATGGAGTTACAGAATAAGTTGTTATCTTGTCAACTTGCCTGTTTGAATCATCTCCTCTAGTCAAGAAAGAACCTCTCTACTAAGATATCCAAGGGAGATGAGAGGAACCAAACATTACTTACGGATGACAGCCGTAAGGAAAGAACAAAAAGTCTATCGCCAAGCGATAAGACATAAGATATAGACATCTTCGGAGTGAGGGAAAGAGCCAGCAGGACTACCCGAAGGATAGCAAACCATCGCAACATACCAAATAGGATAAGAAGAAGAAGAAGGGAGTATGCTGTTACCCAAAGGAAGTGGAAAAAGAACAGAGGGAAGGTAACAGCAGCCATTCTAGATGGGAAGGACCCCCTAGCAGACCCCTCCCTTCTGCCAGGGACTGAGGAATTCTGGGGGCGATTGTTTGGGAGAGAAAGTCCGGCGAGTTATGGAAACCCACACGAGGGAATTACAATCTTCCCGAAAATATCGATAACGGAGCCAGTATCAATTGAAGATATTAAATGGACAAAAGGAAAAAACCAAGCTGGGATCGGCACCTGGACCAGACGGGGTACGACCAGGCGAATTGAGATCTGCCGATGACCGAAAAATTATGTTGCTGTATAATACCATCTTGAGACACAGCATAGTTACAAAAAATGGCTGCTACGGGGGGCAGACCACCCTCATCCCAAAGAAAGATAACCCAACCGACTCGAGTGACTTTAGACCCATCACAGTCACCTCAGTCGTCACTCGGGGGCTACATAAAATACTGGCTAAGCGGCTGGCGGACCGGATCCCGACTTCAGCTAGGCAGAAAGGATTCAAGGCAGAAGACGGGGTCGGCACTAATCTACTGATTCTCTAAGAACTGATCAGCAAAGCCAAGGCCAATTCCACGAGCCTTTACTTAGGATTCGTCGACTTCAAGAAGGCCTTTGACTCGGTTGGCCACAACGCCATTTTAAAAGTCCTAAAAGAACGTCAGCTAGATACGAATTCAATCGAGTATCTAGCAAACTACTATAAGAAAACCCGAACCAAGATCATTAACGCGGAGATCCAAGTAAAGAGAGGCGTTATGCAGGGAGATCCTCTCTCCCCCATAATATTTAACATCGCCCTCGAAGCGGCTTTGGACAAGCTACCAGCTGGAATTGGGGCCCAGCTGGAGACGGAAATGATAAAGTATATAGCCTTCGCCGACGATATCGTTGTGGGTGGCAACCTCGAGAGAAAAGCTGACAGCAGGATTAGAGAAACTTTTAAAATGAAGCAGGCAAACTGGGCCTCGAGCCTGGACTGGAAAAGTGTGCCACCCTCGGGATCGTCAGCGATAGGACGAAGAAAACCTGGTACCAGGATGGCCGACCAATCACGTACCAGGGAACTGAAATTCCAGCAGTAAAGCCCGGCGAAGTCTACAAGTACTTAGGAATAGAAGAGGGCGCTGACACAAAGACAAATGGGTGGGAAAAAGGTTATACGGAAATTAAGAAACTGCCTCTGCCATCTACAAAAGGCCCCGCTGAAGCCCCAACAAAAACTCTGGGCTCTGAAGAAAGTGGCCATACCACGAATGAAGCACATGGCAGTAAACGGACAGCTCAAAAAATACCACCTAAACCATCTAGATGCCGAAGTTAGAAAATTTGTAAAGAAGGCCCTACACCTCCCAAAGGACATCCCAAATGCGGCCCTATATACTTCGCTGGAGGAAGGAGGAATGGGGATATTTAACTTCAAAACAACAAGTGGGGCAGACTCAAGTCAGCACAAGACCCAGTGGTGGCTGGACTGGCAAGAGTTAAATTCGAGGCAACATCGGAAGAAGCCACGCAGAAAAATGTACAGATGCTGTGGCAAGAGAAACTCATCAATTCAGTTGATGGATCTGGTCTGAGTGAGGCATAACTGGATTGATGCCGGAACATCACTAGTCCCTGGAGGCAGGTTCTGCAACCTAGTTAAACTCAGACAAGGAGTCCTGTCCACCCCTGCGAGAAGTGCAAGAGGAAGAGATGTGCAAGGACTTTGCGACCTGGGGTGTGCTGCATCATATTTTACACGCTGCATCATATTTTACAAAACTGCCCTAAGATGCAGCCCTGGAGAATAATAAGACACAACAACGTCATGAACTGGCTGGCCACCAAGTTAGAAGACCGAGGACACCAGGTAGTGAAGGAGCTGCACATCTCGACCTCCCAAGGTCTAAGGACCCCAGACTTAACAGTCTGGAACAACCAAGCAGCCCGGGGATATTAGATGCCAAATTGTCGGGGACTCAAACGTCGGCTCGCTGGTCCATCTCGACGATTTGAAAATAAGGAAGTACAATACCCCCGAAATAATTAGCAAAGTGGTGGATTTAACGGGCCACACTCCGACAGTGGGAGCCATCACCATAAACTGGAGGGGGGTGGCCTGCAAGAGAGCAGTGGCGATGCTCAAGAAGTTGGGCCTCAGAAATAAAGACCTTAATATCATGATCCTTAAGGCCATGGAGGGAGGCCTGTCCATATATTCAAACTATATGGGCATGGCAGGAGGAGGAGATGTTACATGATTGGCGCCCCGCAGCAGATTCGGCCAAGCGACGTTCCTCCGGCTCTGTGCCGTTGAGTGGAGATCGTGCCGGGACGAGAGGCAAGTTGGATGTCACCTGGAAGCCTCTCGTGATCTGTAAATAGTATAATTAGCTTAGATTTAGGAAAGCAAATGAGGTTAGCGCTAACCATAGAGTTAGGAAACATTTGGGGTGTAGGTAGGTAGGTTAGGTTAACCAAAAAAAAAAAAAAAAAAAAAAAAAAAATTGAGGCTTCCATACAATTAGCAGCGTTAACACGTCTCCCATCTTGCCAAAGGAGGTATTTAATCCTAATCCAAAAAGGTACATTTTCAGGATTAACCTCCTTGAGGTTAAAGTTAATCCGGAGAATGGACATATACGAGCGTACTGTTCAACTATTTGCTTTTAATCACAGTGACTTCATTTTTAAAGTAATATATGCCATGAGTATGTATGCTTACGTTTAACGTATATATATATATATATATATATATATATATATATATTATATATATATATATATATATATATATATATATATGTGTGTGTGTGTGTGTGTGTGTGTGTGTGTGTGTGTGTGTGTGTGTGTACAGACATATATATACACACATACATATGCAAAATTTAATTGTGGTTTGTATATATATATATATATATATATATATATATATATATATATATATATATATATATATATATATATAGTGCATATGTGTGTATATAGTCGCCCTAACTAAATTTTGCATCAAGCAAGTCGAAAAATGTATAGGAAATCCCAAGTAGTATTGTGTTTTAATCTCCGAGTTTTGCTTTTGTACCGACGAATGAGGGAGGTGACAGACAACCGAGACAATTCTCTTATTACTGTGACCACGGTGTGACCCGTGGTCACTTCCCTTAATCACCCATACGCGAGGAAATGGCAGCGCCGCTCAAAAAGTTTGCCAAATCTACCAAATTGATCACTTCAAGTCTCAACCTTTTGTAGCCAGAGTATAGTCATGGACTGTGTGAACAGCGCATGGAGATTTGAGTGTAAATAGGTAGTAATTCAATCGTAAAGCGGGCCGTTACAACATGACGGTATGAAAATCACCAATGTTTGGACCCCAGCCTTGCTCATCGATGTCGCAATACAATGGGACACCAATGTAGATGAGAAAGAAAGAGAAAAAGCTGATAACTATCAAGATCTGAAAATAGAAAGAAAGATGTGGGATATGCCAGTGGAAATTGTACCCATAAATTATAGGGACACTAGGCATGATCCCAAGAACCCTGGAAAGCAACCTGGAAAACCTATGAGCGAAGTAG
The DNA here is from genome assembly GCF_015104395.2 of Macrobrachium nipponense. Taxonomy (NCBI): domain Eukaryota; kingdom Metazoa; phylum Arthropoda; class Malacostraca; order Decapoda; family Palaemonidae; genus Macrobrachium; species Macrobrachium nipponense. The sequence goes on along the minus strand of NC_087213.1, from coordinate 76,296,673 downwards.
CTCCAGGACTCGTGCAGAAGAGTGCGCTCCTGGAAAAAGTGCACATAATAAGAAAAGTGATGGATTCTTAAGGAGGCAAAATGCAACCCGGAACCCCACACTATCAAACCACCCAGTCGAATAGGACGACTGTGATTGACAAAAATAAAATAATTAAATAAACAAATAATAATATTAATAATAATAATATTTTTTGTTAAAGATGATGGCAGCATCAGTGGAATTGATTTTATATATGGTCTTCAATTCTTCTTATTATTCTCTTCTCATCAGGGCTGATATTTGCTAATAGCTGGCCGATGTTCATATCTTGGTTAAAGAAATGTTTTTCTAAAAATACTAATTTATTGTTATGATAACAAAAGTGATTAACAAATCTTAGTAATGGAATTCCAACGTTTCAACCGTATCATCGGTTTCATTTTCAAGGAAAGGTGAGCGTGAACTGATTGGAATGGGGTCGTTCGGCGGTATTTATTGTGTCCCAGGTGCTCTGTCCTGATGGGCGCTGCGTTTTCATTGGCTGAACAGAGATTAAGTCCCTGAGTCAAGCCGTCTTGCAGAGGTGGAAGCTCGCACTGCTCTTCGCGTGCGGACGCTGGAGACTGGGAGCATAGTATTGGGCAGGGGCACCTGATTGGTCCGTTCCGATCGGCTCTATGGTGCCGGCGGGCAGCGCCCTACGTGCCACCGTCGGGAGGAGTGAAGTCTCTTGAGTGGTGTTAAGGCTGGGTCTCTCCTTCCCGATGTGTAGGGCCTCTAAGAGGCGGAGGCGACGGTGGTCTGCTGCCTTATCGATAATACCAATATTAGGAATAATGTCCTTCCGAGTTATCCTGGTATTGTGGACGTTTTTTGCATGATTATGGATGGCGCCTTCCTGAGCGTGGCAGGATATCCTCTTGGAAAATCGCATCGTTGTCATACCAATGTAGGCGCCGGGGCATTCCTGGACAGGGCATTTGTATTGGTAGACAACGTTAGTTTTTTTCTTGAGAGGGTCCTGCATCACAGGGGCTGGGTTGTTTTTCATAATCAGGCCACTGGTCTTCTTGCTCTTGTAGTAAATTATTAGTTTCACTTTTTTCGCAGGGTCCGTGGGGGAGACATTCCTTTCGATGATGTTACGAAGGGCTCGTTCATCCTCTTTGTATTTCTTGTGAAATGCTCCCTTGTAAAAGAGAGTGACGTCTTCAAGGGCGACGGGGCGAGGCTCCTGCTGGTACCACTTATCGATGTTTCTGCGAATGGCTTTTTCGATGTCCCGGTTGGAATACCCCGTTGTTAATTAGAACTTGGGCAACACGTTTAATTCAGTGTGCGTGTCCTTCCACGAAGAGCAGTGTGAGAGAGCTCTCTTGATGAAGGCGCTGATTGCAGTGCGTTTGTATCTCTCTGGACACTCGCTCTCGCCGTTCAGGCACATGCCCAGGTTCGTGGGGTTCGTATACACTTGTGTTACGAAAGCGTTCTTCTTGTTGCCCGACGAGAACGTCAAGGAAGGGGAGGCGACGGTCACGGCAATGCTCGATGGTGAAGTTGAGTCTGCTGTGGTCGTGGAAGGCTTGTCGCAGGCGCTCTATTTCTTCCACCGTGTTGGCACTGATGAAGGTGTCGTCAATATATCGGACGTACATAGACGGTTTCTCGATGGTGGCGAATACCCGACGTTCCACAGTACCCATGTAGAAGTTCGCGAAAAGTACTCCGAGGGGAGAACCCATCGCTACGCCGTCTTTTTGCGTGTACATATGGCCTCTGTGGGTGGAGAAAGGGGCCCTTTTCGTACATATTTCAAGGAGTTTTTGGAGGGCCATGCTCAGGGATGTTTAATGGGGGCGTGGAGTCGTCTCTGTATACACGATCCAGAATTATCTGGATTGTTTCATCCACGGGGACGTTCGTGAACAGGGACTCCACGTCCATCGATGCAATAACTCCTCCGGACGGTGTCGTTTTCAGGGCTTCTATAAACTCGGCAGAGGACTTCAAACTGTGGTCATCTGGAACGTAAGGAGTCAAAATAGCATTCAATTTCTTCGCAAGCTGGTATGTAGGAGCGGGAATTTGGCTAATGATGGGGCGTAACGGGTTCCCTGGTTTATGGGTTTTAACATTCCCGTATATATAAGCCAAGGTCGTAGTCCCCTACGATCGCAGCAAGTGAAGGGCATTGGAAGTTGGCATTGACAGTCTCAATAATCCTATTGGCCTCACGTTTAATGTCATCTACCGGGTTTTCTTAGTTTTCAATTCTCTGGAATTTGCTGCTGTCTGACAGTATCTCATCCAACTTGTGGTGGTATTCCTCAGTGCGGATGAGTACAAATGCAGCGGTTTTATCGGCCCGACGGACGGTGACATCCTCTTTCGCTCGGAGTTCTTTTGCTGCTTCCCCTCAGGCGCCTGTCGATCACATCACTCTTGTAATCCACCGCGTTCCGTGAGGGCCTCGGCCAAGAGGAGGGGCTGCAGGGCGTCCGTGGTTTGTATGGTGTCTTGATCTTCATGCTTGTGTATGGTGTCCAGCAGGTACTCGATCTCAAGGCGTTTCTCTACCTGGGCCTCGGTCGGGTAGAGAAATGGCAGTTGAGTTTCCCATACGCAGAATTCTGTCTTGTTCGGCGGTAGGTACATAGTCGGTCAAATTAATATATTCTTCTCTCTTCTGCGGGAGCCGTAGTTTTCCTCCGTTGAGGGAACCCGTTACGCCCCATCATTAGCCAAATTCCCGCTCCTACATACCAGCTTGCGAAGAAATTGAATGCTATTTTGACTCCTTACGTTTCCAGATGACCACAGTTTGAAGTCCTCTGCCGAGTTTATAGAAGCCCTGAAAACGCACCCGTCCGGAGGAGTTATTGCATCGATGGACGTGGAGTCCCTGTTCACGAACGTCCCCCCCCCGTGGATGAAACAATCCAGATAATTCTGGATCGTGTATACAGAGACGACTCCACGCCCCCATTAAACATCCCTGAGCATGCCCTCCAAAAACTCCTTGAAATATGTACGAAAAGGGCCCCTTTCTCCACCCACAGAGGCCATATGTACACGCAAAAAAGACGGCGTAGCGATGGGTTCCTCCCCCTCGGAGTACTTTTCGCGAACTTCTACATGGGTACTGTGGAACGTCGGGTATTCGCCACCATCGAGAAACCGTCTATGTACGTCCGATATATTGACGACACCTTCATCAGTGCCAACACGGTGGGGAAGAAATAGAGCGCCTGCGACAAGCCTTCCACGACCACAGCAGACTCAACTTCACCATCGAGCATTGCCGTGACCGTCGCCTCCCCTTCCTTGACGTTCTCGTCGGGCAACAAGAAGAACGCTTCTAACACAAGTGGATACGAAAACCCACGAACCTGGGCATGTGCCTGAACGGCGAGAGCGAGTGTCCAGAGAGATACAAACGCACTGCAATCAGCGCCTTCATCAAGAGAGCTCTCTCACACTGCTCTTCGTGGAAGGACACGCACACTGAATTAGAACGTGTTGCCCAAGTTCTAATTAACAACGGGTATTCCAACCGGGACATCGAAAAAGCCATTCGCAGAAACATCGATAAGTGGTACCAGCAGGAGCCTCGCCCCGTCGCCCTTGAAGACGTCACTCTCTTTTACAAGGGAGCATTTCACAAGAAATACAAAGAGGATGAACGAGCCCTTCGTAACATCATCGAAAGGAATGTCTCCCCCACCGGACCCTGCGAAAAAAGTGAAACTAATAATTTACTACAAGAGCAAGAAGACCAGTGGCCTGATTATGAAAAACAACCCAGCCCCTGTGATGCAGGACCCTCTCAAGAAAACTAACGTTGTCTACCAATACAAATGCCCTGTCCGGGAATGCCCCGGCGCCTACATTGGTATGACAACGATGCGATTTTCCAAGAGGAATATCCTGCACGCTCAGGAAGGCGCCATCCATAATCATGCAAAAAACGTCCACAATACCAGGATAACTCGGAAGGACATTATTCCTAATATTGGTATTATCGATAAGGCAGCAGACCACCGTCGCCTCCGCCTCTAGAGGCCCTACACATCGGGAAGGAGAGACCCAGCCTTAACACCACTCAAGAGACTTCACTCCTCCCGACGGTGGCACGTAGGGCGCTGCCCGCCGGCACCATAGAGCCGAATCGAACGGACCAATCAGGTGCCCCTGCCCAATACTATGCTCCCAGTCTCCAGCGTCCGCACGCGAAGAGCAGTGCGAGCTTCCACCTCTGCAAGACGGCTTGACTCAGGGACTTAATCCTCTGTTCAGCCAATGAAAACGCAGCGCCCATCAGACAGAGCACCTGGGACACAATAAATACCGCCGAACGACCCCATTCCAATCAGTTCACGCTCACCTTTCCTTGAAAATGAACCGATGATACGGTTGGAAACGTTGGAATTCCATTACTAAGATTTGTTAATCACTTTTGTTATCATAACAATAAATTAGTATTTTTAGAAAACATTTCTTTAACCAAGATATGAACATCGGCCAGCTATTAGCAAATATCAGCCCTGATGAGAAGAGAATAATAAGAAGAATTGAAAAGACCATATATAAAATCAATTCCACTGATGCTGCCATCATCTTTAACAAAACATGTTTAAGAGAGGGTCTCCTACCTTCAAATAATAATAATAATAATAATAATAATAATAATAATAATAATAATAATAATAATAATATAATACTTTATTAAAAGTAATGGCTACTTCAGCAGCATTACACTTGTAGAGATTTTTCTCTATTTTGCGAATAGCGGCTTTTTCAGTGCTACTTAAACAGGCTAGTAGAGCGCCTATAGAGGTCATGGTAAAATACAGGGTCAGAATAGGTGTATATATTTGAATTTTACAGATAAACTATGATACCATAATCATCAAAGTCATTAACGTTTTTCTCTCTCTCCTCTCTCTCTCTCTCTTTTCTTAAAGCGAGCTTTCGTCTGGAGCTGCCAGAGCATCCCCACCTCGGGCTGGGAAGCTGAGGTTGGACTGATCTTGGTGCGGTGTCCGTCCTCCTTATATCTGTGGTTGACAGCAGGGGGTCTGCCCCATGCTTGTCTCCTATTGGCTGGTGGCGGTGAGTCTTTTTGTTTTCATTGGCTGCCTGAGCCAGGTCTCAAGCCACTTTCTTCGGGCCGATGGTTGCGTTGCAGCATATCCTGCAGCCGCCTGGACCTCTTAAGCGGCGCTGTAACATTGATGGGCGTTGCGCTACGCTGTGGGACGTCACGGCTACTTTGATTCCATCGGCTGCAGGAGTACCTCGTTCGGGGCGTTGTCATCCATAGAGTTGTCATGATCGGTGGTGTCATTGTTGGTGGCAGGTCTTCTCGTACGTAGTAGGGAGGAGAAATTCTTCCTGCGTCGTATTCAGAGTAGGTTTTATTTGCTGGATGAGTAGCGCCTCCAGCAGGCGCAACCGTCGGGCATCAGGGGCCTTCCCGATGATCTTCGTGTTCTTTATGATGACATCTCGGGAGATGCCTCGTGATGTTTGGTGCGGGCGTGATTCTTTATAGCCCCCTCTTGGGCGTGGCACGAGAGTCTATTCGACAGTCGCATAGTAGTCATACCTACGTAGGCGCCGCTGCATTCGCGGACTGGGCATGTATACTGGTACACTACATGCAGACGCATGTAGTGTACGTAAGGGGTCAAAATTTGGTTGAGGCGTTTAGCCAAGGCGTACGTAGGGGCGGGCGTCTGGCTGATGATCGGCCAGAGGGGGTTTCCTTATTTGTGGGTTTTTACATTGCCATATAAATAACCCAGGCTGTAGTCTCCTTGTATGGGCGGGAGGTGCACAGCATTTGTTGCAGCATTCACTGCGCTGATGACTCCGTTAGCCTCCCTCTTGATGATGCCCGCCCCTACGTACGCCTTGGCTAACGCCTCAACCAAATTTTGACCCCTTACGTCCCGAGTCGGTAACAGCCTGCAGTCTTCGGCAGAGTTCTTAGAAGCCATCAAGGACGCCCCTGGTACCGGGATTATCGCCTCGCTGGATGTAGAGTCCCTATTTACGAACGTGCCTGTCGACGAAACCATAGATATAATACCTTGATCGGTCGTACACCGGAATCAGTCGACGGCGCCCCTCAACATACCGGAAGCCTCGCTCCGTATGCTGCTGGAGATATGCACGAAGAAGGCCCCTTTCTCCACCCACCGTGGCCAGATGTTCCGCCAAAAGGACGGCGTGGCGATGGGCTCCCCACTGGGGGTTCTCTTCGCTAACTTTTATATGGGCACCGTGGAGGAACGGGTCTTCGCCAGGATGCAGCAACCCCGCAGATATGGACGTTATATTGACGACATCTTTGTGCAAGTCGACGCCAGAGGATGAGGTAGAAGCCCTCCGTCAAGCATTTCAGCAGTGTAGTGTGCTGAACTACACAGTCGAACGCAGCTCCGACGATCAGCTCCCCTTCCTCGACGTCCTTGTAAGCAAGACGGAAGACGGTCTCCGTACTTCATCTACACAAAAAAGTAAAACCAATTTAGGACTTTGCCTCATGGAGACAGCGAGTTGCCCCGCCAGATTCAAAAGCACTACCGTCAGGGCCTTCGTCAGGAGGGCCCTCTCCCACTGCTCAACCTGGGCAGGACACTCACCAGGAACTCGACCGCGCCTCCCAAGTACTTGTGAATAACGGGTACTCAAATAAATTAATCAGCAAGGAAGTCCGCACAGCCCTGGAGAAATAGTACGGTAGTGAGAGCCGCAGCCCCGCCCACAGGATAATATCAAGCTGTACTACAAAGCCTTCATGAGTTCCCATTACCGTGAAGAAGAGGACGCCATTAAGAAAATTATTTCTGATAATGTATCCCCGACTGGACGACACCAAGAATATCGACCTAATCATATATTACCAGAATCGGAGGACGCGCGATCTTATTATGAAAAATAACCCCTCTCCACAGGTACGAGAACCCCTGAAGCAGACGCATGTAGTGTACCAGTATACATGCCCAGTCCGCGAATGCAGCGGCGCCTACGTAGGTATGACTACTATGCGACTGTCGAAGAGACTCTCGTGCCACGCCCAAGAGGGGGACTATAAAGAATCATGCCCGCACCAACATCACGAGGCGCCATCTCGGAGATGTCATCATAAAGAACACGAAGATCATCGGGAAGGCCCCTGATGCCCGTCGGTTGCGCCTGCTGGAGGCGCTACTCATCCAGCAAATAAAACCTACTCTGAATACGACGCAGGAAGAATTTCTCCTCCCTAACGAGTATGAGAAGACCTGCCACCAACAATGACACCACCGATCATGACAACTCTATGGATGACAACGCCCCCGAACGAGGTACTCCTGCAGCCGATGGAAATCAAAGTAGCCGTGACGTCCCACAGCGTAGCGCAACTCCCATCAATGTTACAGCGCCGCTTAGGAGGTCCAGGCGGCTGCAGGATATGCTGCAACGCAACCATCGGCCCCGAAGAAAGTGGCTTGAGACCTGGCTCAGGCAGCCAATGAAAAACAAGACTCACCGCCACCAGCCAATAGGAGACAAGCATGGGGCAGACCCCTGCTGTCAACCACAGATATAAGGAGGACGGACACCGCACCAAGATCAGTCCAACCTCAGTTTCCCAGCCCGATGGATCGTCTCTGGGCAGCTCCAGACGAAAGCTCGCTTTAAGAAAGAGAGAGAGAGAGAGAGAGAGAGAGAGAGAGAGAGAGAGAGAGAGAGAGAGAGAAAATCGTTAATGACTTTGATGACTATGGTATCATAGTTTTATCTGTAAAATTCAAATATATACACCTATTCTGACCCTGTATTTTACCATGACCTCTATAGGCGCTCTACTAGCCTGTTTAAGTAGCACTGAAAAAGCCGCTATTCGCAAAATAGAGAAGAATCTCTACAGTGTAACGCTGCTGAAGTAGCCATTACTTTTAATAAAGTATGCTTGAGAGAGGGTCTGCTTCCTAAGTACAATAATAATAATATAATAATAATATGGTGCACACCCCACTCCCATATCTTATTGTTATCCAAGTAACGAAAACAATTACGCAGAATATTGACCTCTAAATAAGAACCACTGAAAAATTGGAGAATACAAAAATCGGAACACCTAAAAGAAAAAAAGCTTTCTACAAGATAGGTCCTCCATAATGAGAAAAAAATCCCGGAGACTTTTTATTTCCTGATTTGGAAAAACTTTAAGGAAACAAAACTGCGATACTAACATCACTGTAACTAATGTAACGTATTACTTAATACCTATAACACTCCAAAATAAATTAACAAAACAATCTTTAACCGGTCGGACCTCCTACCATTACACTTATTCCTTCTTACATTCATTTTTGTAACATGCATCAACGATCGTGCCTTACCTCCACATCAAAGAAAAAAGTTAAATCAAATTTCTATTGGTAAATTCACAGGCATTCAAGTTAGTTTCCATGTTTGTCAACTGCTGCACTTCCTGGAGCACGGCCATTCAATACTGAACACAATAACACTTGTAAAAATCACTTACCACGCGTGATTGACGACTTCCGTTTGCAATTACGGCGTTCGAAATCGACAGCCTTTTGTGTACGTCTCTCGCTTCCACCCCTAACCATTTAGCAGGCACGCAGCCATTGCCCCGCCCTGAGCCTTACCTTCAACGGTTCCCTGCTCTGCTAAATTTATTGGAGACGTTACCTTTCTCACAGTAACCCCAGGAGGAATAAAAGTAAATCTGACGATCCAACCAAATTCAAAACCCCATAGTCCTGCCCGTCTCTAAAACTGTAAGGGGTAACCGTAACTATTTTCCCACCTATGCGTCAGTTAGTCCCAGCATTCTCTCTCGCCTCTCTTCTTCTCATAAGAGCGTCGGTAGAATCGCAAAAAACAATTGAATTCAACTTCAGGTATTGCATACACAGCAGTCCCTTTTCTCTTTTCATTTTCTTCTTTTTTGTTTACTTCCTATCCATTGCTTTTTTTTCTTTTTGCCCTCCGAATATTCGCAGTCGTCCTCTTCCGTTATTAACCAGTAACTTCCGTTTTGACTTGATCTTTACGACATTTTCCGGAACTTCCCTTTTTTCATTAGCCTTCGCTCATTATCAATTTCCTCTCCGATTGTAATAAGGTTTCACCATCCTTTCTTGTTTTCTTAAAACTTTCCATTCCCTTGGTTTCTCTTAAACTTTCTCTTTCACAACTTTTTTCATTTTTCGTTAAGTCATTTTACAAATGTGGCTTTTAAACATTCACAGTCACTTGCTCGTCATCTCTTAACGCTGATAAATCGCACTTCGCAACCTAATTTTTCTAAATCTGCCATTTTCAAGAATGTATGAATCCCCCTGAAAATTACCTGTCCAGAAGCCCCCTCCCACTGCCCCATAGAAAAATCAACAACACTGTCAAAACACAACCAATCATTAACTTAAAAATCTTCCGCCGGCAATGTCCAGCTCAGGGTTCCGATTTTATCATTTATTAACTTGAAATATCCCTTCAAATGTAACCAAACAAAAGATGGTACAAGGAGCGTTACAACCGCACTTACTGTCCAATCATGATAACGCAATGAATGCTTCTGGCTACGAATTGCATGTTGTAGTTAAATTAAATGGAAGCGATATGCTTTCCTTTAATAGAGAGATAAAATACACAAAGACATGACTACCTTTACTTTATGTTCTTTAAAAATTGAAAGCACAATTTTCCATATTGCTAACCTCATCGAAGTTATTCGCGGGATTATGGGGCCCACCTTTTTCCCCTAATTATAAAAGAAAAAGTTGAATTAGAATTTTTAAATTAGAATTTAATTACAATAAAAAATTTTCCATTTGTCACTCACAGAAACATTACTTAAAAAAGCAGAAATTCGTACTTATTTGACACCTGTAGTATCATGAAGAATTTCCATTAAAATATAAAACTAAAAGCTAATGAATGAAAGGGTGATTCATGCTTTATGACATACGAAAAGGACTGACGTTGAAAACGAATCGTTTCCAGAGCTTTAGCGAAATGAATATTATCTACATTCAACATACAAAAAGCTGGCAGAAATAATGATCAGGCAAAGACGCAAATAGTCTGTAAATATACCCCTAGCTACTGCCCACTGCCGCATTATCATATTCAAATAATCTACCAAGAGTCACTGAAGGAGAGTTGAGTTTTCTGCTAGGGTCTTCAAGAATTTTCCAAATTGTTGTACAAAATTAGAAGTCTAACCTAAAAGCCACCAACGCTTATTTTCCCGTTAACTGAATGTCAAAATTATTTAGGGGATCACAATGTGCCATTTAGTCATAAATGTTAAGGAAAAATCAGCATCCCACATCTCCAGTTATTTACAGAAGCAAAAAGAAAGTGTTCTTTGACAGTTAATAATCACAGAGCAGTTAATACAGCAAATCGAAAAACCATATTTCTAACCTCACAAATGTCTAACACCATTCCAAATATTTATTATGATAAAAGATTTATGCATTCTTTCCAGTGGGATTCCCCTGGGAACTCTTAAATGCATGTTATGAACATTCAACTGACAAAATAGCCATCATCTATAGTAGTTAATATAATCATACATTTAGGACTGGCGGAACAAGACCAATTTCAGGATAAACTTTAGCCTAAACAGGTGCACATAAAAGCAACACTAAAAGCTACGGTTTCTTTTGAATACGCTTCATATTATTCCCTTGATATTACCAGTTTTCTAGGAATCAATTTTTTACACGAAGGATAAGAACATATTGAATTATATGAATGAAAGAAATTCCAAATATAAAGCCTGCTATCACCAAAAGGGATCCGGTGACTACGATGTGTGTAAAACACATTAGGTACACAATTAGGCGTGCGCACTGCTAAGAACTATATTTTATCACTTGAATATTTCACAGTTGAACACGTAGTCTACTTCGGAGTGAATTGGCTTAAATCTAAATGATGAAATATAATTTCCAAGCAAAACAAATCTAAAGCTGAAATCAATTTCACAAACACAGTACACGTAAGCTCCAAGGGGGTGCGATACAAGAAAAACTTAAGATTTGCTTTCAAGTTCCCTATTATTCTACCTAAGATGAAAAAACAAAGATAGAAAAAACAAAAAAAAAATTCATTATTGAAATTATGAGAAGCAATTTTGTCTGCGTCCACTAAAAATAAAAAAACTTGCCTTCAAAAAATATATAAAGTGCTGTCAATTCAAAGTTCAATATGATGAAACAGATATACTTTAGTTTAAATTCTCTTCATAAACAATAACTTGGACAAGCATAGGAAGTGGAATTCCAGCAATACTAGTATATCACCAAAACTCAATTCCTAATTTAACTAAATAAAAATAAAATACTTAGATACAGAAATAATACGTACACGTAAAGTGCGTCTATAAAGAAATACAAAATGTAACAGAATTTACTATATTTTAACCGGCTACATTAGTGAACCCTGCCACTACCCTTAACCTTATCAACCCTCAGGTTCCAGGGCACCGCAAAAACTCACCAAAAAGGTCGAGAGGGGTCAAAGGCACTGCCTACCATTCGTCAACTTGTCAACTGTCAATGAAGTTGTTCTTCCCATGGAATCGCTTTCACTCTCCTTTCCAGCATGACAAGGGTTCAATTGCTGTTCTTTTGACATTTGGCTTGGAACTGACTATTTCTGTGTCTGTGTGTTGGTCGTTCTGTCTGTCTGCCCTATCTAGTCACCTCTCTCTCTCTCTCTCTCTCTACTCTCTCTCTCTCTCTCTCTGTGAAATGGTTAGGTTTATAGAATTGTACTTATTTCGTTGTGCACTGCTTATTAAGATATGAAAAGTTAACATTATTAGTAATGGAGTTAATATATCATCAGATAAGCATTTTATCATAACAACAATAAAAGCTACTCGTGTTAACTGTAAGAATTTTGTCTGGGAGGGCCTAACAAGCAACGGAAATTAGATTCTTAGCAAATTCGTGGGGATTACGAAGCGAAACCCTCTAAAAGATTTCGTTTTACCGCCAAATCTTGATTATTAAACGTCCTTAAAAAAAAAAAAAAAAAAAAAAAAAAAAAAAAAAAAAAAAAACTAAACTGATTCTCAAGATTTATACATAAAAAAAATCCGTAAAATTCTGCCTTAAAAGTTGAACTATGACTGAATATTAGGTCACTTTAAAAAAAAACATTTGCTGAAAATAATGAACACCTCAAGTTTTATCAAAATCAGAGAAAACCTAACTATTAGCCTTTCGATTGACCTTGAACCTTTAAGAAAAATATAATTTATCGTAAAAACATACCATCGACACACTGCCGAATTTTATTACTGACCAGTAACCTTAATAAAGAAGTTAATTTATTTTGGGGATTTAAATGAGAAGCCTAAACGAAATACAAGAAATACGATGTGGCCCCAGATTAAATATTATTAAATTTTGGATCCTGCGAAATGAAGGAAGAGTAAAATTTTTACTATATCATTACTATCTATCATTTTTATTACCTCATTACTGTCTATTTAAACTTTTACTATATCATTACTACCTTTCATTTTTATTACCTACATTACTGTCTAAAGTTTAGCATTACTTCATAATCCCGTCCCTCCCAATATATATATATATATATATATATATTATATATATGATATATATATATATATATATAATATATATTTATAATGCAGCACAAATACCACAATCGCTTCATGAATATAACGAAAAATTACTTTTGCTTACTTCTCCTATTTCTACACTGCATTCGACTCATTTTATGTAATACCTTTATTATTCAATTACCCATGAAATGCGTAAATTATACAGTTATCATTTGAAAAAGGAAAACCCACCCTGTGGGTAGGGGTGTAAGAATACTACCAGGTCATAGGTCCTGCGTGTCGTAAAAGACGACTAAAAGGACAGCTGCTGCCTTCCAGTCTTACTGTTTTTTGTAAAAGGCTAAGCCCACCGCCAATAAATGTGGAAACTGCTGCCTTGCAAGTGGACTTTTTAGTCAAAGGCGAGGCCCACCGCCAATGTGAGGAAAGGCACATCAGGCAACCGACCCCTTATTAGTGTACGGATAACGGTTTTGGAAGATGATTTGATAAAGGAAAACAATTAGCATATAAAATCATTTGGGAATAAAAAGTCAAAATAGTTAGCATACAAAATTATTTTGGGAATAAAAAAGACAAAACAGTTAGTATATAGTTATTGGGAATTTTGGGAAAAACAGACTGAAACTTAAGACAACAGATGTTCAATGCTTCTCACTGCTCTTGAACGAGAACGACAATGATACAGAGGCTGAGTAGTTACAGCCCACATTGAAAATTTTATACGGAACCAGAGAAGAAAACATGCACTTCTAAAAATCTCCCTGAACATCACAAATAGGCTACTTAACGGAGACAACTGAGCCAACCTGCACGAGCACTGAAGATAATAAAATGTACACATACATGGTTAGAAAACGACAATTTTTCATTACTTAAGGGACAAAGATTCCGGCAACTAGATTCCAAAAAATTCTAATACTCTTTAAGAAATTCTCTTGAAATCAACGATCTTCGAGTAGCTTCTATAACTATAACCTACCTTTCAAAAGCCTGCCGGAACCAAGTCCACAACAGCAGATTTTCTGAAAAATAAATAAAATATGACAAGGGTGTTAAACTTCAAGTAACTTAAAACTCAGAGTCATACACTTAACCAAAATCAAGTAATATGATTTATACTACACATTTTCATTAGAAATTACTAGCTGTATAAACAATGGAGAAAAACTTCGATAAATATTTGTTTTAAAGTGTCCTTAACCTACCATTGAGAGTAATAAATCCAATGATTAAACGACCAATAAGAGTTAATAAATACGATAATCAAACGCGGATATTTCATTAAGATCCAATATACAAATAACGAAATAAAATATAATGAATTACCTACTCGAAATACATAATCACCTGCTTTCTAAAGCAACCAAAATACGAAAACCTACGGATGGTGCTCAGAAAAAACACATCTCGGCAATGAAAATAAAGATGAATTCCATATAGTTTTCCTTTATTATACACAAATATTTTCGTAGGCATGTGTGCACATAAACAACAACTAAAACAATACTAATAACCTCCTCGCAGTAAAATTAATACGATATCCCATAAAAAAGCAATACTATTTAATAATTAAGAAAGAATGAGAGAGAGGAAGAGAAGAGAGAGGAGAGAGAGAGAGAGAGAGAGAGAGAGAGAGTATAGCCGGTGCAAAGGCATCTGCGAAAAGATATAATTGGTAATAACAATTTCAAGAGCAAAAAAAAAAAAAAAATAAAAAAAAAAAAAAAAAAAAAAAAAAAAAAAATTTAAATAAACATCAGATCCAGCCCACTGGATCACGTTGCAGCCAACGAGAAAAAACGTCCCCGGATCTGGAAACAGTGTAAGTAGTCAAACTCCTCCATTTATCAACCTTATTACCGTCAACAACTCTCTTATAAGCACGAATGCTGAACATATATTGTGAAAGTTTAAATATAATTTATAAGCCAATTATGAGCTTGCCTGTGTCACCTGGGATGTTAATCATTTTTTTTCTCATTATTTCTCCAATGATTTAATTCCACCTATGGCCTGGTCCTGTTGGGGGGTTTCGTCTTTCACAGTCTGAGATATCATTGTTAATTTACATTCTTTTATACTTTCAGAAAATAGAGAAACTTCAGAAGATAAAGTAAAACGATTGGAAATACTTATTACGAAATAGGCAAAATACGGAAAGTGAATAGGCAACCAAATAAGGAACAAAACTAATTCATATTTTCACACGATCTGTATTATCTAAAATTTACACAAGGGCCCAAGTATTTCAGGAAACTAAGAATTACGTACAGTAACTTTAGCAGTAACCGGCTACCGCAAAGGAACAGCGCGGGGCGATGGCACGTCGATGCCCTTCGCGTGCCCAAGCATGACTCCCCAAGGCAGAAGAGACGCGTCAGGGCGCTGATTTCCTCTCAGCCCCCTCATTTTCCCCTTAGGCAGGTCACTGGTTGATTTCTCTCTCCCAAGAAGGTTTTACCAATCGTTGGTCAGACATACCCACGCCAAAAGTCAATGGCGTTGGGGGGGGGGGGGGGAGGATTATAGTTCCACATTGGCCAAGTGCATTTCGCGCTCGGCCACCATTCCGGCGGTCCGAAGTCCGATTCTCGGCTCGCCAACGCGGAAACCAGAGGAATTTATTTCTGGTGATAGAAATTCATTTCTCGATACAATGTGGTTCGGATCCCACAAAAAGGGTCCCATTGCTAGGTAACCAATTGGTTCCTAGTCAAGTAAAAATATATCTAATCCTTCGGCCAGCCCTAGGAGAGCTGTTAATCAGCTCAGTGGTCTGGTAAAACTAAGATATACTTAACTTGGGGGGGGGGGGGGGGGGGGGGCATTATTTTGAGGGTGGCTGTTCCCCAGCGACCACAGGTCACGGGACCCAGCAGAGTGCCTCGTTGTTCAACTTCTTCTAGACATTTTACACAATGAGCCCCCCCGGGAAGCATATTTCTCAAGTCTGGAAGAGTATAGGGATAGGGGAAATTAGGACCACCAATCAAAGTGCGTGAGCTGATCCATGACCTCACAAGCAACGCCTTTCAGCTCAGTCGCATGGTTGGTTTGGTGTTTGCTTCTCACCTCGGTGGTTGCGGGTTCTCTCGCCCATTCCATTGAGGAGTGAGAGATGTGTATTTCTGGTGATAGAAGTTCACTCTCGGCGTGGTTCGGAAGTCACGTAAAGCCGTTGGTCCCGTTGCTGAATAACCACTGGTTCCATGCAACGTAAAAACACCATACAAACTAACAAACAGTCGCATATCCATTACTGCCAGTCACAATGCCGAAGAAAATCTTCCCAATTCACCGTTTACGGCTTATATGACCTATACATTTAGTCAGATATATTTAAACACAATGCAACACTAATTTAACAACAATATATTCTTCAAACGAGATACATCGTGAAATATATCAAGCGTTATTGGCTTCTCCCTCTTGGTAATAGTGCTCAGTGCCTTTTAATTCCTGCCTGCTCGCAAAGTCGATATTTACTGCATAAATAAAATTTTCATCACGAGTTTTTTCTAAATTATATACAATGATGTCTGACCTGTTTGTAGACGAAAATAGAGAAGGGTAGTAGGCTTACACTACGGATTTCTATGGACATATGCTATTTCGTAGTAATACACATTACTGTGCATTGTATAAAAAGAATATACTGGTCATTACTAGGTCATGACAAGAATCAAACTGATATAGTGCCTACTATTTACAGGGGACACAGTATCAACTTCATTCATTAAATTAATTCAAGAGTTAATGTGCCCTTAAGGAAACCTAAAGAAATCTACAATATTGTTGTTTTGGTGATCTAAGTTAGCCTACTGTAACAAACTCCGGAATATATATATATATATATATATATATATATATATATATATATATATATATATATATATATATATATATACACACACACACACACACTGGCATTTATAGATCCTATTACAAAGCCTTATTCACATTGTGTTTTTCAACGTTACAAAATTCATTTGCTACACCACTACTTTCACGTTGAGTTGACCGTGAATTCATGGCAAGATTTCCTTTTTTATGTTATTTACAAGCCAGGACTCGCATTGAGGTTTCCGCGTTTAAGAAATTCATTGCTAATTCCACTAATGGCATTGAGTTTTCCACCCGTACATAGCACAAATCTACAAGACCAGATTAAACTGTAATACAGAGATTTACGGCAATTGCCATCCAACTGACAGTTCCGTTACAGCTTCATTGAGCTGTTATTTACCGGGATCTAACTTGATTTACAACAGCAGAAGAAACATAAGAGTATATTTGGAATCCTAGTGAAAAGTTCTATCAGAATAATGCTTCATTTTTCTCTATCAATGATAATAAAAGAAATTAGCATGGCCGATTGAAAACCATCCGCTATAAAATCAATACAGTAGTTTCCCGTCTATAGTGAATATACATACACAAACATAATCCGACGATCATATGTGTGTCTGTGTATAACTACATACATGTGCGTGTGTGTGTCAATAAAGAGAGAATGTGGAGACGGGTGAAACAGCACAAACGTTATATATGCTGTCACTTTATCCTCATTTAGTATGGAATACACACTGGTTTGAGGGTTATATACTGCTGCAACAACGTGTTTCGGTGAATAAGTGACATCTCACGACCTTACAAGCGCTCTTAACAGCATAGAGGTATTTCTGTTAGGACTTAATATGCAATCATGTAACGTACTGCACAATATTAAATCACAATGGAAGAAAGAACAAGATAGAATTTTTTCAGCCAAAGTACCAAAATAAAATTCAAAAGTCTTAAGGAATGCATTTCAAAACAAGCTCGTGACTTAGTCATCACTTTATATCATTTATAAGAAAATCTGGTCAGTTTTGTAATTTAATGATTGATTGATTTCACTTTGAAAACGACATTATAATTTTTAATGTCATTGGTGCCAAGGTAATTTACAAAACGGCATTAACCTAATAAAAAGGCAGTACGCAGCAATTGCACTTTACAAAGAGCAGTTATAATGGTGGTTCCCAGGTTTGATGATTTATTTCAAATACAATACATACTGCTTAATATAAGCCCACGAATCTGATCGAGCAATGTACTACTAAGTTGGAAAAACAAGTCTGATACCAATAAAATATTAACTCTAATCACATAATTTTTTATAAAAAGAATGCCACGAACAGGTGCACGAAAATTAATCTACTGAAATTAAAACATAGAACTGAAACAAAGGTAGGATAAATTATGGTTGGTACGGTAACCTTGGATATTTTTTTTTTTTTGGTTAAACAAAGCTGACAGCAGCCTTTGTAAAGACAAGTCCCCCGCGATGTTCGAGAAATTTGAAACAAGGCAAGAAGGTAGCTGAGCGTCCGTTAAAGGTTGATATTGATGGATTAGACCCCCAAAGAATTGTTCTGTGGGCGTGGAAGGATTTGGGTATTGGAGGAAAAAGGGCAAGAGGAACGGACGGGTAACAAGCTTAATTGTGAGAGTCGCAAACAGAAGTTGAAAAGCCCGGTGTGCAATTATATGCTAATTCAAGAATAAGTCTAAACATCGTTTGTGAATTTCCAGTAACAGCAAAAAGGGTGTTTAGCAATGTCCCTTTACATAAGCCATTTTACTTTTTCTCCTAGTGAAACACCAGTAATAGTTACATTTTTAGCAAAGCAATATTAATAACAATACATGTTCGAAAAAACCGTTCACAAGCCAATCATTACTCTACAAAGGAATCTTTGAAGCTTTCCCAGATCAAGATAAAATCCTGATTAGCAAATAACGTAGCTTAATTTTAAAAAAGGATAAGAAATGTCCAAGTCCAGAATTTACGACATTTTACTAATCACGGAAGGAAGCTTTAAACCAATGTTTATGCAACGATAATTATAATTCAACATTATATGAGCTTTAAACAAATGTTTATATAACGATAAAATTCAACTAAGATTTTAACAAATGTTTATATAACGATACTTATGATTCAAAAAACTCAACAAAGAGAAGCATGGAGGATGCAAGGTCAGATTCAAGTTCATGGCAATAACAGAACAGAACAGATCTAACCATGCTCGAAGTATTCCCTATAAATAAGGAAATAACCATTCGTCTTGGCAACAAAATTGAAGAAAAAGCTGAATTTGTGATAAAACTGTTTCTAGTCAACATCTGTCAATATAAAAAATTGAAGTGATACTACCAACATACACAGAAAAAAAGAATCCTGAATGTGTTTCACTGAAGGAGAGTCCTCCTTCCACTCAGATAACCAACCACACAGTACTCTCAAAACTCTACTTAACAAGATTCAATTTTGTGGACGTCAGAAATTCCTATACTACTATTCTGACCAGTAGCCTTCCTTTGACAACAGACAAATTAACAAAATGCTCTTCCAGATTCTTGAAAATGCCTATCAAAATCACATGAATGCTGATAAAATTTATGAATTAAAAAAACCTTGGAAGTGTGTCCATAAATGATATGTGATCATAGAGATGACATGAGGAATAAAAAAAGAATATGAAAAACAAAAATATACATAAAATAACATTAAAAAATCTATATAATTATTATCAAAACATATTAATAATATATTCATATATCAATAAAAAAAAAACTCAATCAAAGAGTTGGCTTCAACGTGGAAATCACTACCAAAGGTTCTTCTTGAAGCTTCCCCAGATACTTCAGAAACTGTAAATGGCCAACTGGGTATACACTCAGCCTACTTGAACTGGAAGTTCAAAACATCAATTATAGATATATGTGATTTTTTTTCACTTGGAATGCGAGCCAGATCACTACTGAAGCAGAACTCGAGAGTGGACAGAAAAATTCTACATGGAAGTTTCATGCAAAAAAAAGGTGTAGGGGCAAGAACCTAATTGGAAACATCTTAGGTGATGGCCTTAAACATTTAGGGATTAAGGAGATAATAATAAATGCTGTCAAAAACAACAACTAACAGTTGAGTAGGGCTACTTTATAAGATACTGGCTGACCCAACCAGGCGCTGCCTGGGAAAATTCTGAATGAAACCAAAAAACTCTCTCTCTTGCTCCTCCCTATCACACACACGCACTCTCTCTCTCTCTCTGTCCCTCATCCTCCACTCTAACACCTTTTCTATTCTAATATCTCTCTCACTTCCTCTCCCTTGCTCCCTTTCCTGTTAAGGTAGTTGCTTCAATTACAATGCCCAACATTTTAGACATTTTGTATTTCACCCTTCTTCACCCTCACACCTCCTCCAACAGGTTGAACTTGGCCTTTATGGTCATCAGGATTGCCGCTATTCATCTCAGCAACCTTGAAAATATAGATTAAGAAAAATATCTGTCACTTTTTACATTTTATTATTCACCCCTTCTCAACCAACCTTTCCTATCAGGGCTGAACTTGGACTTAAAGGGCATTGTGAGCGTCACTATTCATCTCCGCAACCTTGACCACCTTTGGTGCCAAATGAGGTATGATAAACCCTTCGAGTAACTAAGTCTACGGGCAGGTCCA
Organism: Macrobrachium nipponense; assembly: GCF_015104395.2. Classification (NCBI taxonomy): domain Eukaryota; kingdom Metazoa; phylum Arthropoda; class Malacostraca; order Decapoda; family Palaemonidae; genus Macrobrachium; species Macrobrachium nipponense. The sequence goes on along the minus strand of NC_087213.1, from coordinate 76,276,536 downwards.
GCCCCGTTTCAGGGAAGCCCTTCCAATCCTTACCCCCTTTGGTGCTCATGATGTCTTGCCCCCACAGTATTCTTTTCTAGATAGTAATATGTATACCAAGTTTGGTTGCAATTGCTCAGTTTGTTTCAGAGTTAAGTTGGAACATATACATACATTACATACATACATACATACATACATATATATATATATATATATATATATATATATATATATATATACATACATAAATAGTTATTTCTATGTGTATGTATGTATGTGATATATATATATATATATATATATATATATATATATATATATATGTGTGTGTAAGTGCTACATAATACAAAATATGGAATGTTATTCCATATATAAAAAACTAAAACTATGATTAATTAAAACCAGTGACCCAAGAGGTCAACCAGTTTGCTTGCAGGAATGTGATCAGACCAGATATGATAAAGAAGGCTAAGATGACGTGTTGTAATCAGTCAGTCTAGTTGCCGTCATCTGTGGTCATTCATTTGTTTTGCAAACGGTAGTCCAAACTTCCTGCTTGAGACAACCACAGTAACCTATAACTCAAACGGCCTACGTGACTTGTAATCTATGTCATCTGAGTGTATGTTCGTATGTTCGAGCTACTGTCTGCTTCCTTTATGATTTGTAAACCAGATTGTAAGTCAGAATTCAATCAGTCATCATCATTAGAAGACCTGTACAATTTTATCTGATCTTCATCATGTAGTCTCAGAGAATAGAGATATTTTTGTACTCCGTGTTTTCTACTAGAAACCTCACATCAGAAAGAAGATACTGAATGAACTTAGAAATTATCATCATGAGTTTGAAACATCTCCTCGTCATAACCGAAATCCAAGACACTCCAATGAGTATGGAGAGTCATAACAACACGACCTTAGCGTACAATTATCGCAGGTCTAAATATCCTCACAGTGCACCTTATTATACAAAGGCATCAGCCCTATATATTGGTGGTAGCCTTCAGCGTACTCTTCAACGTCTTCCAAAAAATAACCAGAATAACGAATAATGTATGATATCAGAAGTCAACAACGGCGAAAGCAAGAGATTCTTCAAGCAACTGGGTATCATCGTTTAGTGAGCGTATTCAGCAGTGCATACCTTCAAGAAACAAACCGGACGTGTCTGCTTCCTACGGCAGCGCAAGCTTCGTCCTAACCATAAGAGATGTCTCTCATTAGAATCATTCAAGAAGGCATCACCGTTTATTGAGCGTTTCCAGCACTTCAAGAAACAAACTGGACGCGTCTGCAGCATCGGATCTTCAAGGAAACGAATCATTCAACAAACAAACACCGAACGAGCAGAACGCAAACTGAGAATTCAGGTCACTGTGGAAAAGCGACATCGAAGCCAAACGCCGTGACGTCACCTAAACAGCAAGATCTTCAAGACCAGCAAGAGAAACTAATCATTCAACAAGCAAACAACGCTAAGAACAAGGGTCATCCGCTAAACAGAGAAGGGGCACCAAGGCCGTGTGTCGTTATCGAAACACCTCGACTTCCCAGAAAATCAAGCTAAGTACAATCTTTTTTATTCATTGGGAGCAACTCTGAGTGTTTCCTTTGTAGGTCGAAATTTTGTTGTTCCTGTGGCTGAAGTTACGAGACATTCTTAATCTTACTTTTTTACAAAAATTATCTACACCATTGGGATTTTGCTACTGCGAGTTTTTATCTTTGAGTTCCTGTTTCCAGAAGTTCTCCTGAAATATCATAATCATATACTGTGTTAATCTTATCATTTTGGGTGATTATTAATTCTGTACGTAACAAATCATATTAAACATTGAATATGCGATTACACAATGGACGTCTGTATTTATACAGATATGTGGATAGGGTCGTTAGGCACCGTAGTGATAAGAAAACACACAAAACAAGTGGAACACCCGTACAAATCTGGATAAATTAGAGGTAACACTATTTCGGGTCAGGACAATAAAGGCTCCTTTGCAAGGTCCTGATGGCAGTTTTAGCCTTGATTTTTTTTTGGTTATATGCGTAAAAATCGAATCTCAATGACTCAACTTAACTTAAAAAAAAAAAAAAAAAAAATATGGCTGGATTGCAAGGAATAACATGTCTGTAAAAAACTTTCATTAGGTTAACATGCTTAACATTCATATAAACAAATTAACAAAATATGTCTAAATGCGCTGACCTGGATCCCTCACTATTTCAAATTTTAGCAAAGAATGAAAGTAAACCACAGCAAGTACATATAGTAGTTAATAATAACACAGTAGAGATAACTTGTCTTAATAGTAATCACTCAATTCATAATAATTCAAGTCATTCTTATGTTCATTGCTTTCTATGTAACCAACAGCAACATAATACTAAAAACACACAATACATTGTCGATGATAATAAAGAGAAAAATCCTAATTATTATAAAAAGAAACAGGTAAACAGTAGTCCTAAAAATCAGAAAATGAAGTTTTTATGATAAAAACACAAGTTTAATGTATACTTACCTGGCAGGTATATATATAGCTATTCTCTGTTTCCACCTGGCAGAAATTTTCAAAAAACCTCGCGGCAAACGCTAGTAACCTAATAGTATTGGCAGGCCAACCACCACCCGTTACCGTGGCGCTAGCGCTAGGAACCGTTCCCATTGGGCCAGATTTTCTCTGAACCCTGTCTCCTGAGGGGAGGCGGGTGGGAATTAAATTATATTATCCTGCCAGGTCAGTATACCTTATTAAAGCTTTGTTTTATCATAAAAACTTCATTTTAATGTATGACACTTACCTGGCAGGTATATATATAGCTGATTGACACATTTGGGGGTGGGTCAAAGACAGCAACATTCTTAGAGTATAAAAATATTATTAAATATTATTAAAACTCTAGGTTCCTTACCTGCTAGGTAGCTGACTTCATAGGTCCTGCCTCTAAGCCTGCTTAAACCTTAGTAGCTCTCAACAAGGAAGTGTCCTGTATGTTGAAGAAGCTAAGACTGGGAAACTGACAACTGGACGTGACCAATGTGTTGACAGATCCGTACAGCCCTCTTATGCCACGGCAATTCAGCTAGTAAAAGATCATTTACCTGAACTACACACACATCACCGTATAATACTCAACAAGACTGAGAAAAAGTAACCGCACACTTTTCTCAGACGACCAATAAACACAAACACCATCACCTAATAAAATCAAACTAGCTTAAAAGAAGGTTATGGGGTAGTAACTCCTTTGCCCAATACTGTACCAGAGGACACTATGGACCTAGCGTCTGCATTATCAAAGGTTTTGTCTGAACATCCCCTAAGATAATGAGACGCAAATAAAAATTGAATTAGTTCTCCAATATGTGGATTTCATAATTTCCTTGAGGGCTAAATTCTTTTTAAAAGCTAATGACGTCGCCACTGCTCTGGAACTTCATGAGCCTTCACTTTCAAGATACCAAAGCTCTGCTCTTGACACCAGCATATGAGCCTCTTTAATTAACTCTCTCATGAAGAAGGCTAGAGCGTTCTTCGTCATGGTCTACTGGGGTCTTTAACTGAACACCACAGAAGCATCAGACTTCTCTGATTACCTCTTGTTCTTTCCGTATAACACCGCAAGGCTCTCACTGGGCAGAGAACTCTTTCTTGCTCGACCCCACTGACCCACCTAACTCAGCCAAACCCCAAACTTCAAAGGATCTTGGCCAAGGATTAGCTGGATTCTCATTCTTAGCCAAGAAAACCCTTCTTGGAATGAACCACTTGCGTTGCCATGTCTCCATCCCACCTTCTTCGATATGGCCTGAAGCTCACTAACTCTTTTTAGCAGTTGCCAATGCTACTAAAAAGATAGTCTTCTTAGCAAGATCTCTCAGAGAGGCTCCTCTAAAGGCTCGAATTTGCTAGAAGTTAAATACTTCAAGACCACATCAAGGTTCCAAGCAGGTGGCCTGCATTGTGATTGTTTCTTCGTACCAAATGACCTAATCAGATCTCGAAGGTCTAAGTTATTCGAGATGTCTAGGCCCCTGTGTCTAAACACTGGAAGTTAGCATACTCTTATAACCTTTGATTGTCGAAACTGACAAGCGTAAATCCTTCCTCAAGTATAGAAGGAAATCTGCGATTTGGGTCACAGAGGTACTGGATGAAGACACTTTCCTGGTTCTTACACCAACTTCCGGAAATTTGCCCACTTCAACTAATATACTGTGATTGTGGAGGTTTCTTCTGGCTCTAGCCACTGCACTGGGCCACCTCTCTAGAATATCCCCTCGCTCTGACCAGACGTTCGATAGTCTGAACGCAGTCAGACACAGAGCGAGGGTATTCTTGTGAAACCTGTCGAAGTGGGGTTGTCTGAGTAATCTACTCTTAGAGGAAGAGTCCTTGGCGTATCCACTGTCCATTCCAGTACCTCTGTGAACCAACTTTGGCGGCCAACGGGGCTATTAAGGTCACCTCGTTCCTTGGCTCTCCCTGAACTTCTTCATCACTTTCCCCAATACCTTGAACGGAGGAAAGCGTACAGATCTAAGTTGACCAATCCATCAGGAATGCGTCGACCGCCACTGCTTCCTGGTCTGGGATCGGAGAAGCAATAGGTTGGTAACCTTTTTGTTCTGGCTGTCGCAAACAGTCTACTAAAGGAAGGCCCCCACAACTTCCACAGGCTCTGGCAAACCTCCATGTGCAACGTCCACTCTGTCGAGAGAACTTGTTCTCTTCTGCTCAACAGGTCCGCACCCACATTCTTTCTCTCCTTGTATAAACCTGGTGAGTATTACGACCTTTTCCTCTTCCGCCCAAAGCAGAACGTTCCTTTGCCAGATTGTAAAGGGGAAAGGATGAGTTCCTCCTTGGTTTTCGGATATATGCCAGAGCCGTGGTGTTGTCCGAGTTGACCTGCACCGTCTTGTCTCGAATCAACTCTCTGAAGTGCTTCCAAGCCAAGAAAAATTGCCATCAGTTCCTTCCTGTTTATGTGCCACTTTGTCTCTTCCTTGCTCCAAAGTCCCGACCATCTTGAGGGCCTAATGTCGCTCCCCAACCCACGTCCGACGCGTCGGAAAATAAGACGAGGTCTGGGCTCTTCTGCTGAAGCGACATCCCTCTCGCTAACCTGCCTGGAGTTAGCCACCACTTTAATTCCTCCTCTACTTCGGCTGGAATTAGAAACTGGAAGGAATCCGGTTGTAATTTCCTTGGCCATGAATCCTTCAGGAAAAAAACTGTAGAGGTCTCATGTGCAGTCTTCCTAAAGAAATGAACCTCTCTAGCGAAGAGAGTGTGCCCAGTAGACTCATCACTCTCTTGCTGAGCATCGGTCCTTCTTTAGAAAGTCCTGCACCCTTCGAATGCATTGGGCTTGCCTTTCGGGGGACGGAAAAGAAAACCCGAAAAGTCACTGCCGATATCTGAATCCCCAAATAAAACTATCTGTTGTTGGGGATCTAATTGAGACTTTCCCATATTTACTACAGACCTAGGTCTTTTGCTAAGTCCAATGTTTGACTCAAGTCCTCCAGACATTGACTTCTTGATTGGGATCTTATCAACACCGTCTCCAGATAAAAAGACACTCTGATCCCTCTTAAATGTAACCATCTCGCCACATTGGACATCATCCTCGTGAAAACTTGAGGGGCTGTGCAAAGGCCGAAGCATAGGGCCTTGAACTGAAAGACCCTGTCCTGAATCACAAACCTTAGATACTTCCTGCTTCCTGGATGAATCGGAATATGAAAGTATGCGTCTTGTAAGTCCAGGGTCGCCATCCAGTCCCTGGACGTACCGCTGCCAGTACTGAATCGTTCGTCTCCATGGCCTGAACTTGGTCTTCCTCTACGAAAAGATTCAGTTGACTTACGTCCAGAACTGGCCTCCAACCCTCCCGAGGACTTTGCAACAGGAACAGACGGTTGTAAAATCCCGGAGATTCGTGGATCCAGAACAGGCTCTATGGTCCTTTCTTTCTCCAGCATGGAAGCTACTTGCTCCCACAGAGCCGCTTTCTTTCACTAAATCGTTGTAATTTGCCCCGAGGGCTCTCGGAGATGTTGCGAGAGGAGGGTCTCTTCAAGAAAGGAATCTTGTACCCTTCCCGAGCTACGTTGACAGCCCAGGGATCTGGCCTTCATATCTTGCCAAACTTCCCAGAAACCTTGAAGTCTGGCTCCCACTGTCGTCTGGAGGACTGAGTTCTCATTCTTTAGAGGGGGTCTGGGCTCCTCTTTTAGAGGGAACTCTCTTACCCCTAAAGGCGGGTCGAGCGAATGTTCTTCCTCGAAAGGGCTGTTGCGAAGGCCTAGTATCCTTTGGAGTCTTCTTCACCAACTTGGGTGGTAAGAACTTCTTACTGAAGACGAGAGAAGATCTTGAGTGGCCTTCTGAGAAAGAGAGAGCTATATCCCTAATCACCTCTGAAGGAAACAGCTGTTTCGAAAGAGGAGAGAACAGCAACTCCGATTTCTGAGAGTTCGAAACTCCTTTAGAAGCGAAAGAACACAACAGCGATCTCTTCTTAAGTACTCCTGCTGTGAATAACGAAGCCAGTTCATTCGTTCCGTCTCTCAGAGCCTTGTCCCATGCAGGACATAATGCTCTTAGACTGTTTCTAAATCCTGCGAGTCCTCTTCTTCTAGGGAGTTCGCTAGTGCTCCCAAGACCAATCCAGGAAATTGAAGACTTCGAAAGTCCTAAAATCCCTTTAAAAAGATGGTCAAATTCTGAAGACGTCCACCAGACCTTAGCAGACTGTAACGCCTGTCTGGCCTGTCTGCGTGAGCTGTCTACTATACTGGAGAAGTCCCCCTGGGAGGAGGCAGGTACTCCCAGGCCTAGACTTTCTCCAGTAGCGTACCATACTCCTGATTTAGAAGCTAACTTAGCTGGTGGAAACAGAAACGAGTATTTCCCCGCTTCTTTCTTCTCCTTCATCCAGTACATTCACCCGTTGAAGGCCTTCTTCGCCGAAATTGACATCGTCATCTTCAGGAAAGAGGACTTCTTTGGAGTCTAGTCTTTGGAGAACTGTGATAAGGGGGATAACGGAGCTGTCGGTTTAAATTCCCCCTCAAAAATAGCCATAAGACGTGAAGTTAGAACCTTATAATCTGAAGAAGGTTCCGTATTCTTTCCCTCAATCAATTCCAATTCTTCTTCTGCTGAAGAAATGTCTTGGAACTCATTGTCGTGTTGACGCATCGTTGACGGAATAGCGTCCTGCCGCCTGCGTCCTGCGGCTACCGAAGAATCTGCGTCCTGCCGCCTCTCGGTGTCCTGCCGCCTGTCCTGCGCCATCGTGCGACGCCCTGCTTCCGTGCCTGCGTCCTGCCGTATCGTAGCGACGCCTGCTTCCTGTCGCCTGCGTCCTGCTCCACATTCTGCGTCCCTGCGTCCACAATTAGTTCCGCGTCCTGATGTTTGCGTCCTGCTTCATCCGAAAGCATTCTCTTCCTGTGTTCTGCGTCCTGCAAAACCAGCGATCGCTTGTCTTCCTAGCGCTAGTGCGCCCTGAGTCCTCGGCGAACGCGTCCTTGTATTTTCGTTTTAGAAGATTAATAATGGGAAGGAAATCGTCCTTACGCCTCGAAGATGCTTGCTCAGGCGGATCCCAGGACTTCACCAGAACTGCCAGCTTGGACTGCATTTCCCTTAAGAAACCCTTCGTACTATCCTCCTGAATGGTAGACGACGCACGAGGAGGATTACGAGCGGGACTGCGACCTAACGGAGAGCGATCTTGCACTCTACCCGACGGAGAAAGACGAGGGGAAGATACACAAGAAGACGGAGGAGATTCTCCCATCGCCATACCAGGCCGAGAAGGACGTATAGCGCCAGTGCGTCCTGAGTCTTCTCTAGCACGAAAAATCCTTCTCCTCTTGATCGGAACTGCGTCCCCGTCTTCTGAGGAGGACAACACCTCCGGACTACTCCAAGTCTCCCGATCTTTTGCATGTCTCTCGAGAGCAGCTGATGTCCTGAACGTCCTCTTGAGGGGGCGAGACACCACTGCGTACCGACGTTCTCGTTCGGAAGTCGAACCTTCCGAGGACGCACACTTCCCAGTTACGCCTTTTCTGCGGCGAACTGCAACAGCCTGGGAACTTGCAACAGGACTGTTCGAAGGGACGCCTGACCGCGACAAAACCTCTCTCGCCTCCCTTCGACTGTCGACATGCCTTCTCCCTTGGGTCTGGGAGCTTGACAGAGGTCTAGGTCTAGGAGCACGAGAGAGACGATCAGACGCCCCTCCACTACACTTTCACTGACATCGAAAGCACTAACTCTATCTGTAAGTCGCTGTATCTGGTCGCCCATGGACGCAAGGGCAGCGAACACCTTCACAATATTTGTATCGTTCGCCTCCTCCGATACAGCAGCGGGCGCAGGAGATACCTGGGGAGAAGGAACTACCAACTCTACATTAGAAGGAGCTGGAGAGGAAATACATTCACTCCTTTTACTAGAAGAATTTGACTTCTCACTACAGAGAAACAGATCTCCTTACACGATCTTTCTCCAGTCCTCTCAACATATTTCATAAATATCTTCCATTCCTTCTCTGATAGATTCTCACATTCAATGCATCTATTCTCCAAGTACACACATTCTCCCTACACTTCTTACAAATGGTATGAGGGTCGACCGAAGCTTTCGGCAATCTTACCTTACACCCCTCTTTTACACACACTCTAAACATACTTCCAGAATTCAGACATCTTAAAGAACAATCCAAAGCGAATGCCAAGCTAACGTTTCCGAGTACAATACCAAAAAATCCATGAAAAGAAAATCAGCAACGAGAATGAAAATCCTAGCAGGGAACCACCAACAATGTTGCCGGTTTTGGCTGGCAGAGAAAATCTGGCCAATTGGGAACGGTTCCTAGCGCTAGCGACACGGTAACGGGGTGGTGGTTGCCTGAACTACTATTAGGTTTACTAGCGTTTGCCGCGAGTTTTGAAAAGTTTCTGCCAGGTGGAACAGAGAATATAGCTATATATATACCTGCCAGGTAAGTGTCATACATTAAACAAACAAATCGTGCTTCAGCAGACTTGGTTACTGTGTCATCTAGTCAAACGGTCAGGGTCAGTCAAATCTGCCGAGTGTTGCAAGCAGAGCACATTCCACATAAGCGACTTTAGCGGGGGGGGGAGAGCGATGTTGAATCATTTATGTCAAAACCTTTTTGAAGTAAAAATCAATTTTCCTATGAATCACACGACCGTATCAAGTAATCAGAGCAGGTTCTCGTAATTTTAATACAATAAGTTATTATAAGTAGTGGTGGATTACGCCCGACTGTACGTGCCGTAAAATTAGAATATCAGCCATTTACATTATTATTCCTTTAGTCCACGTAATATCCTGTATTTAAGGACTTACCGTTTGTTGTTCGAACTTCCCTATTGAGAAGTCCGGAGTATGGTTCAGTAATTGGCAATAACGAGTTAATTGTCGTAGCGTGACTTAGTTTCAGTACAGGGCGGGTAAGCGCACGCTAACAGATGCCTCTGTAGTTATAAAACCATTGATCTGTATCTAGTGTAATTGTAAGATAGCCATCTATGGGTATTCAAAACATTATCTTACCTTCTGCCAAATAAGGCGTGTTTATCAAAGGAAAATTCTATAAACCTTCTAACACATAAAAATCTGTTTTGGACAAAAAGAGACAGTTAATCAAATAATAACTTATATAGAGGAACCAATCACTTGTCTCATAAATCGTGACATTGTTCAAGCGACCCAACAGAATTCTCCCAACCCGCAGTCGCAGTTTGCACACAAAATCTCGAGACGCATGCACCCTCGAATGTCTTAGTGCGTGTAAAAAGACTTTGCTGGGATCTGAAATTTTAATCCTTCCCGACACTCTGAAATATAACGATTTCCGCGAACAAAGCACTATACACGGTTGACTCACAGCAACAAGTTAATCTAGTGATCCACAAAACCTATACATATCGTGGATATGGAAGTTATAAATATGATATTGTTATGATACAATAAAGTTTGTTTTTCATACTTACATGGCAGATATATAATATAATGCTGTATTCTCCGAAGCCCGACAGAATTTCAAAACTCCCGGCACACGCCAGTGGTCGGTCAGGTGGTTAGTACCCATTCCCGCCGCTGGGAGGCGGGTGTCAGGAACTATTCCCATCTTCTATTCAGATTTTCTAATGCCACTGTCCCCGAGGGGAGGTTGGGCGGGTACTTGATTATATATATCTGCCAGGTAAGTATGAACAAACTTATTGTATCATAACAATATCATTTTGTTCATGACACTTACCTGTCAGATATATATATATAGCTGATTCCCACCATTGGAGGTGGGGAGGGACAGAATAAAAGGATTTTTGGGAAAACATTTCACATGCAGATGATAGACATCTTGGTTCCTTACCTGTTAGCATAGCTGACTTCGTGATTACTGTCACCCAAGTCTGCTTTTGCTTTACTAGTCTCTCCAGCAAGGACGTGACCTGTATAGCTGGTGAGTTCTAGATGATCTGACAACGGGGCGTGACCACAATGTGTCTAGACCATATTGACCATACCATGAGGGCTAAGAAGTAAAATAAATAAAAATCACCACCTGACCACCTAGCCAAAGTTAAGGTGTTTTAACTAAGGCTTAAGAGTTAAGAAGTCCGCCATTGGCGGCGACTCAACAAATAAAATTAAGAGCTCTTCCTACCATTTTCTACAGGGTAGGATGAGTGGTACTTCTGCCCCCAAGATTGTGTCTGCGGACACGTATGGCCCTAGCGAGCAGCAGATCTCATATGACGTCTTCACATCTCTCAGGGAGTGTGAAGCGAACACAGAGTTGCTTCGCTAAACGCGGTACTCAGGATGTAACTGAGTGCCATACTCTGTTGAAATGCTTCCGGAGGCCCGCGCCCTCACCTCGTGAGCATTTACTTTAAAAGGTTTCAAATCTTTGTTCAAACATGACGAATGAGCCTCTTAGAAAGACTCCTTAAAAATAACGCCAGGGCGTTCTTCGACATGGGCAAGTCCTGGTCTATTTTTACGGAACTACCGCAGATTGTCCGAATGACCTCGACTTTCTTTAGTTTTATCAAGATAAAACTTGAGAGCCCCGACAGGGCACAGGACTCTCTGTGGCTCTTGCCCAATAATTTGTGCCATCCCCTTGATCTCCAGCCGGCCTCTGGGCCAAGGGTTTAGAACGGGTTTTCGGTTCTTAGCAGAACGGAAGGCTTAGAGGACACCGAATTATGTCCTCTAAAGCCAAAACCTCTGATGATGGCTAAAACCTCACTAACCTCATTGCCGTAGCTAGAGTGGTTAGAAAATTAGCCTTTCTGGTCACGGTATTAAGTTTACAGAAAGGAGAGGTTCGAAATGCTTTGACATCAAGAACTTCAGACTACGTCTAAGTTTCATGCCGGAAGTTTCGATCTAGACCATTTCAAAATTTCCGCAGAACCTCAAAGATCGTGAAGGGCTTGTTGTTTGGACAGATACCGAATCTCTGAGCCTAGAGGCCGTCAACATATTTCCGTATTCTACAATCGTTGGGACTGTTAGCATTATCCATAATTCAGACGGAAAGGGAAGACTGGTAAAGTAATTCACAGAGGTGGAGGTGTAGGAGCAGTCATTCTTCCTGCACTATCTCCAGAATCGGCCACTCCGATTGGTACACTGCAAAATATGCAGCACTACTTTGCTTTGGCAATGAGACTTGTAATTAATCTTGAAGATCCTCTCGCTTCTCGACAGTCTGAACGGCATCCAGACTCAGAGCGGGAGAGGTTTAGGTACCTCTCGAAGTGAGGCTGTTAGAGTAGACCGATTCTCTCGGGAAGGGTCCTTGGAAAGTGCCCTCTGAAGGACGTTGACCTCTGTGAACCCAGCCTCTCGAAGGCCAACATGGGGCGATCAGCGTCTTTCTCGCTCCCTCTGACGCCAGCGATTATCTTATCATATTTCCTAAGCTTTTGAATATGGGGAAAAGAGACTAACCAACTATCCCCTCCCCATTCCATACTATATGATTGCGTCTATTGCTACCGCTCTCGGATCGAGAATAAGGGAGCAACGTAGAGGAAGCTTCTTCGTCTTCAATATTGCGAAGAAATCTAGGAAAGGACGTCTCCAAAGTCTCCACAACTCTCGAACATACTTCTAAGCGAGGATTACTCAGACGTCAGTAGTTGCTGCCGTCTATCGAGAAGAGCCGCACGGACGTGCAATAGTGTAACGAACCTCTTGAGGATCGTTACTTCCGTGCCTATGTCGATTAAACCATCTCTCTCTTCTTGGGATATAAGAGAGCTGCGAAATTATCTGAGATGATTTGGACCAATCGACCAAAAACATCACTCTTCGAGGAACTGGAGAGCCAACCAAATTGCTTCCAATTCTCTTAGATTATGTGCCAGGACCTCTGTACCTCTGTCCGGATGCCTGGCACCCTCTCGGTATCACCTGAGGTGATCCTCAACCCATTAGAGAGATGTTTAGAATTATTTCTAGATCTTTGATGTTATTTCAGTTCTCCTGTAGGAAAAAAACTGTAGAGGTCTGAATTGCAGTCTATTCAGGGAAACAAGCTTCTCCAGCGAGGGAAATGGTCCCCAGCAGACTCATCCTTCCCTCACTGAAGCATCGCTTCCTTCCTAATAAGCTGCGCTTTGCATAAGCAGGAGAGCATTATTATAGTGCTATGCCGCGGTAGACTCGTACAGAATTCTGTTACAGTGCGGTAAGCAGCGCTGAACAGGTCTAAGAGATATCTCTGTTGAAAATTTCTTAGCAATAGGAAGTCGTGTTTATTCATGATTACTAGAAATCCCCATCAACCCGAGGCGAAAGTCATGATTGTAGGGTAGAGATACGTTTCGTCAATCAAATCCCGCGGGAGAGAGAGAACGTAACCGTCCGTGCATAACAGCGAGCTACTGATACTGAGTTGGTGACACTGTGACAGTCACAGGCAGCAGGCAGCAGCTTATGTTCACCTTCTCGCAGTCTTTATGCCGAGTTGCCAGCTATTCTATTCACTAAGGAATAGATTTTACATTATTTGAACAGAAACTCTCAAGTTGGCATATTTAAGAGAAACAGAATTCACTAAATACAGAAGCTGATTTGTGTGTGTCGTAACATTACGCTTAATTACCAAATGTTAAATCGGAAACTCCTGGAAAGTTGCCTGGAGTACCGATTTAAATATACTGCGTCCTCCACAATGACAGCAACCTCTCGTCTCGCACTATTCTGCCTGAGTTACCAGCTACTCTCTTCTACGAAGGAATAGGTTTGTTACTATTATCGATAAGGAAATTCTCAAGCAGGCATATTTAAGCGAAATATAATTCGCTAGATGCCGACGCTGAGTTAGTGTTGTTGTAACAATACCTTTTAGCGTTGTCCTTACAGCGGAAACTCCTGGAAGTTTGCAGGAAGGACCGATTAAAAACATTTACAATAACCGTCTTTTCGGTTGCCATCTGTAGAGGTAACCATGATATGCGTATATGAGACTTGAACCCTACATTAGTAATATGACGCAAAGATAAAATACGTAAGTATTGTAGTCACTTGAACTAAAATTCTCTACTACATTTCTTCCTCGACGAGGAAGAGAGAGAGAATGGAAATTGACTGTCTTCGTTCTCTTTGCCAAGAGAACGAATTAACATTATTCGAATGGAGATCAAGTGAGAACCGAGGATCGAAAAGGACAGTTCAAGCTTCTTATGATATTGGACATAAGACTTCATGGACGTAGTCTACAAGTCTTTTTCCTGGATGAGCCTCCGACTAATGAATGAGAGCTCTCTCGAATTTTGTTAATGAGAGCTTATCCGACTTAAAGCGATAAAATGTTATGAACGATCTTTGTCCATGAGAACTAACCATTTACATGACAGAACGTAATCCAGGATTCGAGCATATAGTTTCCCCGATTCCCGCAGAAATCGAGGAAGGGGCAGGATTCCTAATCAGAGACTGGGCTTACGACAGGTAGGACCTTAATGTTCCCCTTCGGCAGCGCAGTCCCGAAAGCAGACGAGGCGTTTTATGACACCGAAATCTGCTTACAGTTTTTCTGGAATTCATCAAGTCATGGATTCTATTGAACGCTCCCTTCGTAGTAAAGCAAAGTAGAACATCTGAAAGAACGTCCTGGTAAGTGCTCTGCTGAGCGACATGACGTGTAGGATGCCGAACGTCTTCAAAGCGTCCTCGCTAGCGTCCTGGCGAGCGTCCAGGAGGTGTAAGACATCGAGCGTCTTCCAAAAAGCTTATCAATGTTTATGACGTCGAGCGTCTTCCAGAGCGTCTCTTCGTGTAGGATGTCGAGCATCGGCAAAAGCTTCCTCACGTCTCAATGCGTAGGACGTTGAGCATCTTCAAGAGACGTCCTCGCGAGAGTCTTACCGAGCGTATTGGTGCCTAGAACACCAAGGGCATCTCAGAGAGGATCTTGTCGAGCGCCCTGATGCATGAAAGGCCAAAAGACTTGACCATACCGTAGACTTAAAGTGAATTCTCTACTACATTCATCTTCTCACTAAGCATCTACTCTATAAGCCATGCTTTCGTAGCATGAGAACTTATATAATAAGATATAGTGTTGCTGCTCGTTAGAATTCCTTTAATAATGTTACCCTTACCTACGGTAATCAGCATTGAAAGGCTGGAATATCTTTCTTATTGAACGTTTCTTAGCAAAAGGCAGACAATATTTATTTATGTTTGCTTAACTATCCCCTCAATCCGAGGCGCTAAGACCGCGATTGATTGAGGGGAGAGATACGGTTAGTCATTCAATCCCGCAGGAACCGACCTCTCATGACTGAGCAATAGATGGTTACTGCGTTGGGAAGCGATAGCAGCCTCCTCCGTTAGCTGTCTGGCCTTACTCTTCCAGAGTTGCCAGCTACTCCATTCAATAAAGGAATCTTATAAAATTATTATCGAACTTCAGGAAGTTCTTATTAATGTATATTTAAGCGAAACAAGACTTCGATAAATCTAGAAGCTAATTGGGTATTGTCATAACATCCCTTTAAGCGTAGTCCTTCCTAGGAAAGTCCTGTAAGGATACTGTAATAGAGCTGCACAGCAAAGAAGTAACTACGGTGTGCTTATGATTTGACCGTCGTATTATCATACAGCAGATACTCTACTACCTTCTTTCCCTCCGAGGCAGATAGAGAAAGGAAAAAACTTTTACTATCTTCGTTCTTTTCGTTAATAGAACGATAGAAAGAGTATATATATCTCCTTAAGGAAGGAAGTTAATCCAGGAACTCTTTAAATCTTCGTAATTTCCTCATAAATCGCGGAAGAGACAGAATTCCTGTTCATCTCTAGGGTTTACGGAAGAAGGAAGTAGATATTTCCTATCCGCCATCATACCCAAACGTCGATAGATTCTTATTAAGAAACCAAGGTTTCTCCCGTACGTCTTGGTAAAACTTCGACATGACTGTTGCTTATCAAATACGGAGGCGTCCCGAAAAGCGTCCTCAAAAGCGTCCTGCCTTCAAGGGGAGCGCCGCTCATGAAGCGTGCTAGTCATAAGCCGATGTACGGTGATCGTCGTCCGACGAGTATTATGACGTTCGACTTCGCAACTCCTGACACGGCGGCCGCTTGTGCGACATCTTGCGTCTCTGTCACGCTCATCGACACTTCCAGAAACGCACTCAAAAGGACGCCTTTGTTTTGCCTTGTGCGAGGATGAGAAAGCGACGAGCAAGGAAAAGGAGAAGCAAGACTGCCTGACTTGAACAAGACAGACAGCTCCTCAAATCCTTCCTTCAGTAAATGTGTTTTGCACTTCTTTTGGCGAAAACGAGGCCAACCGAGAAGGGCTGAACCTGTGAGAAGACGAGGGTACGCCTTCTTCCTTTTCACAGTAAGAATGATAAGGCGATCTGGGCGCTTAACAGCGTTCTTCCTATTTCCTTCTTCTTTCTCCCATGTATTGGAAAGTCGTCAAATTGTTAAGGCGGCGATTACAATCGCACGACAATAGAGAGAGGAGGCGTGAAGCGTCCTCCTCAATAAGCTTCTATTTAAAGGGCGCGAGTCCTTCCGAGAGCTCCAACCCCTGTACGGGAGGACGCCTCAGAGGACGAGAAGCAATCCTTCAGGATTCGTGCACGTGCACCGTCTTTTGGCAGCCTGAGAGCGTCTTCAGGTCTTGCCGAAGGGACGCCAGATCGGTGGGGGTTCCTCGTAACCCTCCTTCGGCTTTCGACATGCCCTCTCCCTGTGGTCCTGGGAGTCCGACAGAGGTCTAGACCTAGAGGCATTATAAGGCCGATCTGACGCCCCTCCACAACATAGGGGCACTAAATCAACATCACTACCTCATCAACACTGATTGGAGAGCGAGCACCTTATTAGATTCCGATTACTGATGTAATCCACCATAACAGAAAAGAGCCATTACCTATCACAGACACTTTCCTCTAGGCCCGTAGGCCATACCACAAGGTTAGGCAAAATAAAGTTTTTTACTCTGTTTACTAATCTTGGCGAAAACTTCCTGATTCTATTACGCTCTAATTTGCGTACATACGAACGAATCATACATCTCCTTTCGGAATCAGTCAATTAATACACTAATTACATTGATGACACGTCGTGCATATTAAGTGAGAATATATCGAAGTTTCGTTATTCTCACCTACCCCTTGCGGACAACAAAGTCTGAAACTAGTCTAACGAGAATCAGACTTCCTATGTCAAATTAAAATCAATTTATGATAGCCGTATGCCTAGCCGCAAATCCAAGTTACTTAAATAACCAAAAAGAAAACACCAAGATACTTAAGCGGCCATGAAGTTCCAAACTATCCTAGACGGAGGTAATGAAAACAGGTGTGTACATTACCGGCGACAGAAGAAAATCTGAATAGAAGATGGGAATAGTTCCTGACACCCGCCTCCCAGCGGCGGGAATGGGTACTAACCACCTGACACGACCACTTGCGTGTCCGCCGGGAGTTTTGAAATTCTGTCGGGCTTCGAGAATACAGCTATATATATATCTGACAGGTAAGTGTCATGAACAAAATCTCATTTTTTACTGTTGCTAAATTTAATCACGCCCAAACAGTGTGGACGAATCCCTCTTATACTCTATCTAAAGTAAATATCCGCAAAGTCATTCAAGCAGAGGTGATTCAGCAGAAATTTTTTTATTCTTTTATCTGAATACCAGGATTTTGTTCACTAGCGAGTGATCTCTGGGGGGAAAACGGATGTCATTGAACACAAATACGGTCTAAGGACAACATAAAGCTATGTACATACCTTTGTATAGATCCTTCAATGAAATTTCAAAATAGAGAATAAAGACGAAGTTGAAAAAATGTTAATTAGGAGTCATTAGGAAATCAAATAGCCCACCATATAATTTTTCCCTTAAACGTCATGCCAAAAAAGATCGGACTTGGCGATCGGTGTAGATTTCTGTCGCTTAAAACAGGAGGAAACGATTCCCGATCGTTTTCCAGTGCCATGTACCAACGATATCTTATCTTTATTAGGTAAGAATAAATTTCTCACCAGCTTGGACTTACTTAAAGGCTTTCACCAGATACCATTAGCTATGTGAGTGTACCTCATACACCGCTTTCTAATACCTTAGAAGTACATTCGCATAAACTAGAGCTAGTGCTACAGAGGCTAAGACAAATAATCTCAGAGTAAAATATCTAAATGTGAGTTTTAAAAACCAAACATGTTTATTTAGGTTTTATGTGTCTAGTCAAGGTCTTAAAGTGGTCCATGGTAAGGTGTCAGTTATTCAACTTTCCGGTGCCTATTAACATAAAGGGGGATACAGCACTTTTGCGCTGTAGTGGGTATTACAATCATAAGTAAATATGTAACTCTTCAATCATAGCAGCTCCTTTAACAGATCTTACGAAGAAGGGCGTAGATTTTATAATGGTCTGAAAAGCATCAACAGGCATTCGATATCTTAAAATTGGAATTATGCCGCTCACCTACCTTAAAAATCCCTGATTTAAATAAGGAATTTTTTTTTATTGCAACAGACACCTCAGACCAAGGGGTAAGAGGGGTACTACTTCAGCAATATGATAAACTGTTCTTTCCTATAGCTTTTTATTCACGTAAACTAAAGCCCTCTGAAAGTAAATATGCAGTAATAAGCGAGGAAGGGCTATTGGAATCATTAACTCACTAGTACATTATAAGTTCATAAAATCTACGGCTAACCCTGTTGAAAGTCCTTACTGACCATAAGTCCCTTGCCGAGTTTTTTTTTCAAAGGCTTTAATCACAGTCCCAAAGGAACTCTGGTGGCATATGATCATTCAGGTCTTCGGAGCCAAGATACGAATATCTACCTGGGTAAAGCAAATATCATAGCTGACACATTATCCCCGCAATCCTGCACCATCCTGCAAAGAACCATTAGTTGGACTAAAAGATATAGAAACATCCGTGCCTATTGTTGAAACCGTATCTGAACAAGAAAATTCTTTAACCCAAGAGATCGTGAACACTGAATATCTGGGTTGGAGCGCTGAACTGTTACAAACTGAACAAAGCAAGGGTCAGCAGCTAGGCAAAATAATAAACACTTCGAACGGAAACCCTAAAGCAAAAGTATATTTAAAGTATGTGTGGCATAGAATTATGTAATCAAATGAATATTATATGTAGGTCCGTGACGAGGAAAACCCGAAGAACACAGCAGGTGACTAACAACCAGGTAGTAGTAATAATCTCTTTCATACCAATTGTTCTAAACTGGTTGCATTCCAATCCATCACATGGTCATCCAGGGTTCTCTATTATGTCACAGAAAGCCAAATCACTATATTTTACTGGCCTACAATGCTTACAGATATAAAAAGCACATAACTAATTGTAACATGTGTCATGAAAACAAGGGACACACTAAGACACCTGTCAGTTTAGGGGCCTATCCCGTGCCAAATCAATCCTCGAAAGAATACACGTAGATTTAATAACAAGAGTTATGAGTCTGACAGAGGAAATAAACACCTCTTAGTGTTAATAGTTGCCTTGACACGTTATATAGAATTAATAGCACTAAAAGACAAACACCGCAATTGAGTGTGCTAGGAATATTTATGAGTGCTACATTAGTAAACATGGAATTCAACACATGATCATCTCTGAATCGGGTGGTGTAAATCAATAATAATTTCCTTAATTTGTTGTGTGAATTCCGTGCATTAAGAAAACCAATAATGATATTGTTATGATACAATAAAGTTTGTTCATACTTACCTGCCAGATATATATATAGCTGTATTCTCCGAAGTCCGACAGAATTCAAAACTCCCGGCACACGCAGTGGTCGGCCAGGGTGGTATACCCATTCCCGCCGCTGGGAGGCGGGCATCAGGAACCATTCCCATTTTCTGTCAGAAATATTTTCTAGTGCCACTGTCTCCTGAGGGGTAGGTGGGTGGGCACTTTGATTATATATATCTGCCCAGGTAAGTATGAACAAACTTTATTGTATCATAACAATATCATTTTGTTCATGAACCTTACCTGCCAGATATATATATAGCTGAATCCCACCTTTGGAGGAAGGGGGAGACAGACTCGGATTTTGGGAAACAATTCCATTTACATGATTGATATCTTGGTTCCTTACCTGTTAGCATAGCTGACTTCGTGAGTACCGTCACCCAAGTCTGCTTCTGCTTTACTAGAGACTCCAGCAAGGTAGTGACCTGCGATGCTGTTGAGTTCTAGAGGATCTGTCAACGGGGGCGTGACCACAAAACAACTAGATCCCACATTATAGACCTCCAATTTTTTGGGTAATGCATTCCTAGAGGTGCCAGCAAGGATGTGACCTGTATAGCTGGTGCACTCTAATGAACTGTCACGGGGAGCGTGACCACAATGTGAACAGATCATATAGGTGTTTGATTAGACACCGAATGCTGTTAATGCTTCACTGGAGGTGCCAGCAAGGACGTGACCTATGTAGCTGGTGCGCTCCAGATGATTTGTCTACGGGTACGTGACCACAATGTGACAAAAACATTTTACCCTATTATGAGGGAGAAGCCAAAAACATTACCACTGACCTAGCCTATCTGGTTAACTTCGTATAACCAAGGCTAATGGAGGGAAGTTCCGCCTAAGGCGGCTGACCCAAGACCACAATAAACTAAACACCTAAATAAGCATAATAAGCTAAAAATAAAAATAAAAAGAAATAAAATTAAAAAGTCCAAACTAACATATTATTTCATAAATGATAGGAAGAGTGCTACTCTCTGTACCCAATATAGTGTCTGCTGCAACATATGGGCCCAAAGAGCAACAGTTCTCGTTATGTAGTCCTCACCTCCCGAAGGTAGTGAGAGGCAAACACCTGAATTACTACGCCAAAATGTGGCATTCAAGATGTCATTAAGTGCCATGTTCTTTTGGAAGGCTACGACGTAGCAATAGCCCTCCACTTCATGCGCATTCACCTTCAACATTTTCATATCACTGTCTTGACAGGATGAATGCGCATTTCCTTGATGGTGTCCCTCAAGAAAAAAGCCAAAAGCATTCTTCGACATTGGTAAATTTGGCTTCCTTACCGAACACCACAAGTTTATCCGAAAGACCTCTACAATCCTTAGTCTTCTTTAGGTAGAATTTTAGAGCCCTGACAGGGCACAGAACTCTCTCTGGCTCGCGCCCAACGATTTCGGACCATCCCTTTAATTTCGAAGGTCCTATGGCCAAGGGTTGGACGGATTTTCATTTTTTGCCAGGAACGTTGGGCTCAAGGAACAAACCGCGTTATAACCTTTAAAGCCCACGTATTTGCTAATCGCTTGCACCTCGCTGACTCTCTTCGCCGTCGCCAGAGCAGTCAGGAAGATAGCTTTTCTAGTAACATCCTTCAGGGAAGCCGTATGCATTGGTTCGGACTGGACATGAGGAACTTCAGAACTACATCCAAGTTCCAAGACGGCAACCTGGGTTGTTGAACCTTCGTTGTTTCAAAAGATCTCAAGAGATCGTGAAAGGTCTCTGTTGTCCGCCAAGTCCAGGCCTCTGTGCCTAAAGACAACTGAAAGCACACTCCTATCACCCCTTGATTGCAGAGACTGCAAGTTTTAGATCCCTTCTCAGATATAAAAGGAAGTCAGCACTCTGGCTCACAGAGGTCGTGGTGGAGGAAATGCCGTTCTTCTTGCACCAACTCCTGAAGACTGCCCACTTCGATTGGTACACTGCATTGGATGAAGCTCTTCTTGCACTGGCGATAGCTTTCGCCACTGACCTAGAAAAGCCTCTCGCTCTGGCCAACTTTTGGATAGTCTGAATGCAGTCAGACTCAGAGCGGAGAGGTTTCTGTGGTACCTCTCGAAGTGGGGCTGTCTGAGTAGATCTGTCCTTACTGGAAGCATCCTCGGGAAGTCTACTACGAAGGCCATGACCTCTGTGAACCAGTCTCTCGCCAGCCAGAACGGGGCGATCAAAGTCATTCTCGTCCCTTCCGACGCCGCAAACTTTCTCATGACTTCCCCTAGGATCTTGAACGGGGGAAAGGCGTACAGGTCCATCTCCCCCATCAGTCCCAGAGAAGTGCGTCTAATACGCCACTGCCGCTTGGGTCGAGTACTGGGAGCAGTACAGTGGAAGCCTCTTCGTTCTGGACGTCGCAAAGATGTCCACTAGCGGACGTCCCCATAACCCCCACAGCTCTTGGCATAACCTCCTGATGCAGAGTCCCACTCGTTGGCAGAAGTTGACCTCGTCTCCTGAGGAGATCTGCCCGGACGTTCTCTACTCCTGCTACAAACCTTGTAAGGATTGTGACGTCCAGTGCCCTTGCCCACAGCAAGATCTCCTTTGCCACAGGGCAAAAAGGGACCGAGACTGTGTTCCTCCCTGCTTCTTCAAGTACACCAGAGCTGTGGTGTTGTCTGAGTTGACTTGGACTATTCGATGAGAGACTTTTTCTTGGAAAAACTGGAGAGCTAAAAAGATGACTGCCATTTCCTTTAGGTTTATGTGCCAGGACACCTGTTCCCCTCTCCAGGTGCCTGACACTTCCCCCTTCCCCCCCTAATGTTGCTCCCCACCCCGTGGTGGACGCGTCGGAGAACAAAACACTAGGTCGGGGCTCTGAAGCTTGAGAGACACGCCCTCCGACAACTTCACTGGATCTAGCCACCATTTTAACGTGATGTTTTACCTCTCTTGAAAGTTTTAAGACTCATATCCAGATTCTTGTTTTCTTTCCAATTTTCCTTGAGAAAAAATTGTAGCGTCTGAGGTGCAGTCTCCCAAGGAAACAAACTTCTCCAGCGAGGAAATGGTCCCAGCAGGCTATCCATTCCCTCACCGAGCACGAATCTTTCCTTAGGAAGGCTGTCACTTTGTCTAAAACATTGCTGCTGACGTCCCTGGGACGGAAAAGCTCGAAAAGCCACTGAATCCATCTGAATCCCAGATACAGGATGGATTGTTGGAATCAGATGTTGACTTCTTGAAATTCACCAGTAGTCCCAGGGACTTCACCAACGATAAAGTTTGTTTGAAGATCCTTCAGACACCGCATTTGAGTGGAGGCCACGAATGAGCCAGTTGTCCAGGTACATAGAGACTCTGATATTTGCAACGATGAAAGCACCTCGCCACGTTCTTCATTAAAGTCGTGAAGATCATAGGGGCAGTGCTCAATCCGAAGCAAAGCGCCCTGAATTGATGAAACTGCTCCCTTTTAGGACAAACCGAAGATACCTTCATCGACTGTGGATGGATGGGGACGTGGAAATACGCGTCTTGAAGGTTTAATGAAACCATCCAATCGTTTGGTCTTAAGGTCCCAAGAACGACTGAGGTGTCTCCATCTTGAATTTCTGCTTCTGTACGAACCGATTCAGACTGCTCACATTCTAAGAAACTGGTCGCCAACCTCCTGACTGTTTCGGCACCAGGAATATCCTGTTGTAGAAGCCTGGGGATTCCAGGTCTACGACCTGTTCCACTGCTCTCTTTTCCAACATCTGCTCGAGCAGATCGAAAAGGATTTGTTGCTTCTCCTGATGGTAAATAGGGGATAAATCCTTGGGTGCCTTCCTTTCTATCCAAGCTTTTGCTATAGTCGAAGCCTGGCTCCTACTGGTGGCTGAAGGATATCTGGTTCATTTCTTTCCTCTGATCTTAGCCGAGACTCTGCCTCTGGAACGTGTACTTCCTCAAGAAGATGTTCTCGAGGAAACTCCACCTTGAAAGGGCTTCTGCTTCTTGAACGGTTGCGCCCGTGCCGACGTAGAAGAAACAACTTACGTTTTGCCGACTGAGCTAGGAGGTCTTGGGTAGCCTTCTCCTTGTAGACTGACAGCCAGATCTTTGACCATAGCCTGAGGAAAGAGATGGCTCGAAAGAGGCGCATACAACAATTCTGCCTTTTGAGAGATAGAGACCGCCTTTGCAGTAAAACCACAATAGGCCGCTCTCTTCTTCAAAATCTGTTCTTCAAAATGCAGTGCAGAATGCGAAGCCAACTCCTCCGAACCCTCCCTGACGGCCTTGACCATGCATGCAAGCACGCTGGACAGCTCCTCGAGGCTAAGCGAATCAGGACTACGCGACCGGTTATCCAAGACCCCTAAACACCAATCCAAAAAGTTGAAAACTTCTATCGTACGGAAGAGTCCCTTCATATGATGGTCCATCTCAGAAAGGCTCCAGGGCACTTTCGTCGTCGACAAAAGGGACTCTTCGGTGCATCTACCAAGGTAGTGAAGTCACCTTGGGAAACGAAGAGGGGCTCTAAAACTTATCTCCTCCCCTGTCTCATACGCAAAGACCTGCCTTACCTGTCAGTCTTGAAGGGGGAGGGGGTAGGCGAAAGTGTTCTTTTTTCGGGCTTTTCTTGACTCCATCCAATTCTGCATTTTCTTAAAAGCCCTTTTTGTTGATAATGAAGTAGCCATCTTCAACAATCCTGGAGTCTTGATGCCTTAGACGATAGCAATTGTGAAGGAGGCGACTGCGGGCTTCAGGTTTTAAACTTCTCTTCAAAGGAGGTTCGAAGCAATTGAACCAAAAACCTGGTAATCTGAAGATTACTGTTGATGATTGTCTTCAGTTAATCCCCGACAAGGTTTCCTTCTGAGATTCCATTAACTATCCTCCGAATCTCGGCGAATGTCTGACAAAAACATTACGTCGTGCGTCCAGCTGCGCGCCATGATGCTAGCGTCAAGCCGAGCGTCCAGCCCGAGAGTCCTGCCGAGCGTCACGCTTGGCATCCAGCCAGCGCCCGCCCCAGTCGACGTCAGCTGGCGTCAAGTCTCGCTGCCGCCTTAACGTCGTGCTCTGCAGACCTTCGTGCACGAAATCTCGAAGGCGAGGTAACAGGAGAAAAGAGCGAGGCGATGAGGAAGGAGAAGGAGACTGCCTGGATCTCTTGACTGGCAGCGTTATCATCCTTCCTCCTGTGACGTGAATTATCCTCTTTCTCTGCAACTAATAAGGCAATTTGATGTTGCAAATTCTCAATCTTCTTCGATTTAGGGCTGATCCTGTGAGAAGACGAGGGGCGAGGGGAAGCCCTCCTCCTTCTCACATGGACCGCCACAGGTATATCCTTAGCGCAACCAGGGCGCTCAAAAGCATTGTCGTCACAAGACATCCTCTCCGGCAACGATAGCAACACAAGAAGAGAAAGGACATGAAGCATCCTTCTCCCTAAGACCAAAGGTGCCGGTCGCCTGTGCGACACCTTGCACCTTTGCTCTCTTTTGCGGTGGAGAGTCTTCGAATTGTTCTGGAGACGACCGCAAAACAGAAGGGGCTAATGGATGTGCAGCGTCCTCCTCTGAGGAATCAAAGGCGGCGGCCGCCTGTGCGGCATCTATCGTCTTTGTCCTCTTCAAAGGGCGCGATTGCTTCCGAAAGCTCCAACCGCTGCGCGGGGAGGACGATTCTGATGATGAAAAACACACTTTCAAGATCCGTTTACGAACTTTGGAAGCCTGGGAAGCGCCCCCAGGTCTTGCCGAAGGAACGTCAGATCGGTTGTCCGACCCCCCTTCCGCAACACTCGGAGCATTATCACTACACACCACTGCACTATTAACACCTTCCATGCTTGCACTTTTGATTCCAGGCTACGCAAAGATTCAAGAATCATTGATAGGGTATTACCCTCCACAGACACTAATGTAGGGCCCGAAGGCATCACAGGTTTAGGAGGGATAAATTCCACTGGATGTGTAACTGGCGTTACACTCCTTCTTACCCTATCTCATTCTATTTTACACACATATGATTCATACGCCTTCCACGCAGAATCAGACATACTCTCACATTCATTGCAGCGATCATCACACACACAAACATGTTTCCGACAATTCGCGCACACTGTATGAGGGTCTACCGAAGATTTTGGTAGCCTCACCTTGCATTCTTCCACACAACATACTCTGGCGCTAGTCGAACTAGATAGACATCTCAAGTTAAGGAAAAAATCAAGCAAATTCAAAACCAATCCACAATTAGCGTATGCCTAACCACCGATCAAATCAAAATAACCAAAAATCAATCGGGATACTCCAAGTGACCAAAAGAGTTCCAAAATCCAATGACGGAGGTGCAGAAAACACTTGTTGGCTGCACCGGCGACAGAAAATATCTGACAGAAAATGGGAATGGTTCCTGACGCCCGCCTCCCAGCGGCGGGAATGGGTACTACCACCTGGCCGACCACTGCGTGTGCCAGGAGTTTTGAAATTCTGTCGGACTTCGCGAATACTAGCTATATATATATCTTGGCAGGTAAGGTTTCATGAAACAAAACCATATTTTATCACCCAGAGTCAATCCGTTTGGTAGAACGGATAAATAAGAAAGTGTCAATGTCCTACGAGTTACACTGTGATATTGGATCCGAACTGGATTATAGCGGTTCTCGCAGTTTTAAATACCTTTATCATTCATATCTTGTATCTATAGAAATGATACCGCAAGTAGCCTTATACGGTACGCCGCTAGAACACTTTTCCACATATTCAGGACAACCATTAATTTATCAAATATAAAAAAAGTATGGATACAAGTGGAGTCAATATAATATACTCCGTAAGAAGTTGGAAGGGTTACAAATTATAATAAAAAAGGAATCACGATAAAATCAATAAGCAAAATGTAACCATATGCAGTAAGTGTTTATAAAATATCCAAATATATATGCGTAAAGATTTGAACTCTAACTTAACGCTTTAGTTTAGTAGTCCATTCAGTATTCTAGGGATATTAACGACAAATAAGCTAAAAGCTCAAACACATATCAAAACCTACTGGCATATTGTCTGTCCCGGTGGTTTATATTTGTAGTAAAAAAAAAAAAAAAAATTTTAAAGTCAGGAAGTCTAGAAGTGAAAATGTATATCTATGTGAATAATCCTATATGGATCTTACAGGGTAAATAATCTATATAAAAGAAATCGCTGGCGATATGATAACCGAGACGGCAATCTGCCACAAGGCCAGCGCTATTTTCGGCGATTTGATTGCCCTGGCTGAAGACGACGGAGAAGGGCAATCGACGCCAACCCTAGACTTCAAGGCTTCTCATGGGTGGTTCAAAAAATTCCGTAAATGGACTGGCATCCATTTGGTGGTGCGGCATGGGGAGCGGGCAGATTGGACATGAAAGCAGCCGAAGCCTTTATTAAGACGTTCGATGAGATGATGATCAACGAAGGCTACAGTTCTCAGCAAGTCTTCCACTGTGATGAGACTGGACTTTTTTGGAAAACAATGCCTCGTCGGACGTACATCACACAGGAAGAGAAGAAGCTACCCGGGCATAAGCCTATGAAGACAGGCTTACACTCGCACTTTGTTCGAACGCCAGTGGGGATTGCAAGGTGAAGCCCCTATTTGTATATCATTCAGACTCCTCGAGCCTTCAAGGCCCACAAAGTGCTAAAGGAGAAGCTTCCGGTGATGTGGAGGGCTAATGCGAAAGCCTGGGTAACGATCCTTTTGTTCACCAAGTGGGTAAATCTGTGTTTCGGCCCGACAGTGAAGAAATTGTTGGAAGAGAAGCGCCTCCCTCTGAAATGTCTGCTGGTGTTGGACAATGCCCCTGCTCACCCTCCTAGCCTCGAGGAAGATATCCTAGTGGAGTATTCTTTTATCAAGGTTTTTTATCTTACGCCTAACACCACCCCTCTCCTCCAGCCCATGGACCAGCAAGTGATATCGAACTTCAAGAAGCTGTATACAAAACATCTTTTCAAGAGATGTTTCGACATCACCGATACCACAAACCTCACCTTGCGTGAATTTTGGAAGGAGCATTTCAATGTTGTCATATGCATCCAACTCATCGATCAAGCTTGGCAGGAGGTTTCGAGGCGAACCTTGAATTCTTTGTGGTGGAAACTCTGGCCTGATGCCGTATCCGCCCGAGACTTCGAGGGATTCGACGTAGGCGAAGCTGGTGCAGATTCAGAAACAGTTGACGATCCTGAAACTGTTTCGCAACCAGATCTTGACGAGATCGTTGCATTCGGCAAGTCCATGGGGCTGGTCGTCGACGAGGATGACATCAATGACCTTCTCGAGGAGCACCAAGAGGACCTCATGACGGATTACCTGAAGGAGTTGGAGGCCATGCAACATAACGTTGTTCAAGAAGAGTTCTCTAGCAGCGGCGAGGAGGAGAACGACCCTATGACAACGGCAGAAATTAAGGATGCTCTAGCTGTTTATCATAAGGTGCAATCATTTGTAGAAAAGAGACAACCCGAAAAGGCTTACACAGGTCGTATGCTTGCGCAGTTCGATGACGTTTGCATGAGTCGTTTCAGGAACATTGTGAAAAGTAGGCAGAAGCAATCTTCCTTGGATAGTTATTTTTTAAAGAGGCCTTTAGTAGGAGTAAGCAAAAAGGAAGATCCAATTGATACTACAAAAAAAAAACAAAGTTGAAAGTGGTGAAGAAATTGAAATTTTGTAGAAAAAAAAAGTAAGGTATAAAAAAGTAAAAAAAAAAAAAAAAATGTAAAAATCAAAAAAAGAAAAAAAATTTAATTTCAAGTTTTTCGTAAAGTTAAGTTTATGTTTCCTGATATTCTTAATGTGTTTCGTTAAGTTAAGTGTACGTACTACGTAACAAATTTTCTGCCGTTTGTCCTCCTCCTCTGTCGCCACTTTCGGAGATAGCCTCACTCAAAAGGTAAGGTTCCACATTTTACTACGTATGTACGTACAGTATTTCTTGTATACCATGTACACTAATACACTTTATTTACAGGAACATATTAGTAGTAGGGTATGTATTAAGTTAGGTATTGAATGGTTCAAATTGTTGTATTTCATTGTTTATTGGTCAATTTAGTTTTATTATAAAATTTACTGGGGTGTTTTTGTAGGGCTTGGAACAAATTAGGCAATTTACATGTAAAATGCGGTTCAAGATACGGAAAGCTCAGGTTATGAGGGCCGCCTCGGAACAGATTAATTTTGTATGTCGAGGTACCACTGTGTATATATATATATATATATATATATATATATATATATATATATATATATATATATATATATATATATATATATATATATACTATATAAGCGAATACCACGGGAAATGATAGTCAGGAATCCAAGCGCTTTCGTCTTTATTCAGACATCGTCAAGGAGCTACTCAGGAATCCAAGCGCTTTCGTCTTTATTCAGACATCGTCAAGGAGCTACTGAGTAGCTCATTGACGATGTCTGAATAAAGACGAAAGCGCTTGGATTACCTGACTATCATTTCCCGTGGTATTCGCTTATTTATGAAGTCACGTGCATCTACTGTGATTTTTAAGCATATATATATATAGTATATATGATATATAGTATATATATAGGATATATATATATATAGATATATATATATATATATATAGATATATATATATATATATATATATATATATATATATATATATATATATATATCTATATATATATATATATATATATATATATATATATATATATATATATATATATATATATATATATATAGACTATATATATCTATATTTATATATATATATATATATAGACTATATATATATCTATATATATAGATATATATATATAGGATATATATATTATTATATATATATATATAGATCTATATATATAATATATATAGTATATATATATATATATATATATATATAGGATATATATATATATACATATATATATATAATATATATATATATAGACATATATATATATATGATATATATATATTATATATATATAGATATATATAGATATACGTACATATACATACATAGACATATATATATATATATAGAGATATAGAGATAGATATATATAGTATATATATATATATATATATATATATATATAGATATATATATACATATATATTATAATATATATACATATAGATATATATATATATATATATAGATATATATATATATAGATATATACACAATATATATTATATAGATATATATATATATACACATATATATACTATATATATATATATACACATATATATATTATATATATATATTATATATACATATATATATATATATATATGTATATTACAGCACATACAGTATGTATAGTATATAATATGTATATAGTGTATATATATATATTATATATATATATATATATATATATATAGTATATATGTATACACACAGATGTAGTATGATATGTATGCATATATGTACTATATGATTATGTATGTATATATATATATATATATATATATATATATATAGTATATATATATATATATATATATATATGTATATGTATGTAGTATATATATATATATATAATATATATATATATATATACGAATATTATATATATATAATATATATATATCATGTATATATATCATATATTATATTAATAATATAATATATATATAATATATATATATATATAATAGTCAGGGCCACCCATACTATGTTGGTTTGCTGTGAGCAATCAGACCAAAGTCTCCCATCAACACCAATCCGCAGTGGCCAGGCGTGGTGATGGAAAAATGGCTAAACCCCAGACATGAATACAACTACCCCATCTCGGTTCCCAGTTCCCAGCAGCAGTGGAACAACTGCCCAAGGTTATGGGCAGACACGTCCGACTGCAGGGGGTGCTAAAAATCTCTTGACTAGAACACTGAACCTTACAACGTACAATATCAGGACTCTGTCTAGGGAAGAAGTTCTGGCTGTGTTACTAGAAGAGCTGAAAGAAATAGACTGGGACATAATAAGATTGAGTGAAATTAGAAGAACTGGGGAATCTTATACGTTTAGTGTTTAAAGAGGGTCACATATTTTGCTTCAGATTGCTGGTAAAATAGAAAAATTTTATAGTATTAGTGATAGAACTGCAGGATTGATTACCATACTAAATAAGAAGTATAAACTGAAGATTATTGAAACGTATGCACCAACAACATCCCATGCAGAGGAAAAATAAGAAATTTTTTATGAAGGTCTGTAGATATCTTTGAAAAAACTTAAGATTTTACATTTGTTTTGGGTTATTTCAATGATAAAGTAGGTCAAAAGAAGTGGGGAATCAGCTGTAAGGAAATTCGGAGTAGGCACAAGAAATGACATTGGAGACATGCTTGTAGAATATGCTGAAAGAAACAATCTAAAAATCATGAACACCTTTTTTTATATAAAAAGGAACATAGAAAATGGACATGGAGAAGCCCAAATGGAGAAATGAAAAACAAAATATATAATACATAATTTTATTCTTAGTGAAAAAGTTAATTTAGTTAAAGATGTAACAGTATTAACCAAGTTAAAGTCAAGTGACCATTGACTGTTGACAAGTAAAATTTCTCTAGATCTAAGGAGAGAATGGGAAAAAAAAATTTGAAGAAAATAAACACTCTTGTAATAAAAGAAAAATCTGATGAGTAGTTTAGCGATACAAAATATATACTCCCAGCTTTATGATGAAATGGAATCAAGTAAAGAAGAAATGAATAGTAATTTAACAAAATTTGTATTGGAATCAGCACAAGAGATAGGTGGAAAAGTTCCTAAACAAGATCAAGACAAACTGTCAGAAAACACCGAAAACTTAATTTTAAAAAACGACTGAAAATTATGGTAAAATCCAAGAGAGATGAAATGGGACTAACAGAACTAGTATCCCAAACAATAAACAAACTAAAAACCCAAGACTTTCGTAAACACAATCAGACCAAAATTGAGGAAACCCTAAAGAAGTGAAGCAGCATCAAGTTGATAAAAAGACTTGGAACAGAACGCCAACAGATATTTGCTTTAAAGGATGAAAATGAAAATATTATCAACAAAAGAGATGGAGTGATCAAAATTGCTGAGGATTTCTATACAATACTGTACAATAGAGATATAGGAAATAACTTTGTCAATAGGAATAATGAAACACCTGAGCCAATACCAAAAGTAACATTCAACACATATCCTACAAAACTGGAAAATCATATTTTCAATTTCAAAATACAACTAACCCTAGGATTTAAAGGAAATAATTTCCCATTCCTTTTTCCGACAAGCTGTTTCTCATTTGCAAGGAGCAGCTCCAATAATAGTCAAAATGTTAAGCATGGCTACATTATCACTTTTAATGGCTGAATTGCAGATGAAACTCCGTGATCTGAAAACTTCCACATCAGCTACATTGACTACCAAACTACCTACCTATACTGTACAACAAGACATGCACCTCTACCTATTGTTAATGAAATTTCTCACTTCCTGGACGCTGACACCATTCCTTACACTTCTCCCACAGCATTTAGTAGGTTATCCACACCTTCCGAAGTCTTCCTCTTGACCCATGAGTTAGGCTTTGCATTAGCCAAACCATTATCCTTCAAGCGTTCCACATACACGACACGTAAAACTGAAGACTAGTACTAGGTACTACCTACTAGCCTACCTACAGCGCCCTAATTCCCTCAGTCGTCGACCCTATTTACTACCTTTCCTTTGATTTTGTTTATGTATGACAATGTCTTTTATGTTTCTAACATTTATCTTCTTTTGTTTACGTCTTGCATTCATCCACATATTGCATATAAACAGGTAGCAGTTACTGACAGTCTGACACACACACACATAGGCTACTACCTATAGCTAGGTTAGCTTAGGCCTAGAGATTGTTACTTACAATTCTGCTCCGGAGGACCCCAAAGATGTCACAAGAGGCCTACATTCGATATTGTACGCCTTTCACTACACTTGACTTGGAAACGAATTCACACTTACAAATACGAAATTGGTTAAATAAATGTATCGTAACGATAGTCGATATAGATTATTACGTTCACTACACGTCACCTTCAATCCACACTGCCATTATATCCAATTGAGCATCTAAGATCTAACATCATTAGTTCAAAAAATATAATCACGTCAGCCGAGTGTGTAAAAAAGGAAATTTCATGTATTTTCTGTGATATTTGACTCATCCAGTCCAAAACCAAGAGTATATACACGAATTCATTAAACTTATATTTTAGTTTTTTGGCCATTCTGCTCAGGTGTGTCGTCCGCCTGTGTCTCTTGAAATGTAAATGTCAAGTCTGTCAGTTAATGACAGTTGTTATATGTGTTGATTATCAATGTGTTTTCTCATTCGTGTTGTTGAACTATTTAATTCGCATTTCGATTGCGTACGACGTGTCCTTTTTGGCGGATGTGTTAGTAAGTAATACTGACCAGTTTCATGTTTTATAGTTGTGTTGTAATTAAGTGCAACTTCTATGGCAGTCTTCTCTGCCGTTTCCCTAGTCGTGGGGTCTCATTGTCTCATTGACCATTGTGTTACGTTAGTTGTTTGCTATGTCATTGGACATGCTTTTTGAGGATGTTGTCGTTCGTTTTATGTGAACCAAATATAACATACATTGTGTATGATAATACACGGAATATGGCTACCAATTGCGGGCTATGCAGGCCAAGATCTATGGTGGGTTTTGCTTTTATTTTAGCTTCTGGTAGCTCGAGCCGTAAATTTTAGTATATATCGGTTTGGTCCATCGATAACATTAATTAGTTCGGTATGTAGAAAAGTAAACGGATACAGAAAATAAATGAGAGTATTGTGAAAAAGTATTGCCTGCAATGTTTTAAATAGGTAGGCAACTGTCATGGTTACCTTAGACCTAACAAAATGATAAGAATTTGTAGCTATAGTTCAGACGCCTCATCTTCTGAATAAAATTAATTTAATATATCCAGTGCTACCGTAGATTGGCGTGGTGTGTGTCTCTGAAACATGTTAAAGTTTACCAGTAGCATCAAAGTAACTTAGGTAGTATATAGGCTAGTATGTACATTATGCCTAACCTAGTTCGTCACCTAGGTGTCATAGTGTAACCAAGTCTGACTTCAACGAACAAAAAAGGCATTAAATGTAATTTCATGTAGAATCGTGTAAATTTCGTGCTTTAAAGTCTTGTGGCAAACATTTTGTCTATTCACTGATGCTAGTTATAGTAAATTACCTAGTAGGTATCTAAATCATATAGGAATTCAAGAATATTGAAGAGCTTACTATGTATAGAATTGTGTAGATATATTGTAGTTACACAAGCACCATGAATAACATTTTGATTTTGACAAGTATAAATTTTTCATCAGAATTTTTAATGTAATTATTAAGGTATAGGTACATCAATTCCTTAGTGGCATAGCGAGTATTCCATCAGTGGGGTGTTGCCTAGGCGAGGCCAAGATATTTTTTTGGGGCCAAAGAAAATTATTCTTGAATATATACATCTGTGTGAATGAAGGAAAATGATAGTAATATATTACTAAACCTGTATTTGAAATTACTATAGAGTTGAACTGGAGGGACCAGGGGGACCACTAAGAATCTGACTTTGGGACCCCCTGCCCCTCCATAGCGATGCTACTAGAGTTATCTAAGTGGTATTGAAAATAAGTAGTTTTTTGCATAGTCTTCATACAAGAGTGTAGATGCCAGAAATAGTAAAATGATAGAGAAAGTATACTTTTACCTCTCATGTAATACAAACACACCCAAATGATAGAGAAAGTATAGTTTTACCTTTCATGTAATACAAACACACCCATATTAATTAATAGCGCCTCAGCAGCCTGGTTGGTATGGTATTAGCGTCCCACCTCGGTGGTCGCGGGTTCGATTCTCGGCCATTCCATTGAGGAGTGAGAGATGTGTATTTCTGGTGATAGAAGTTTACTCTCGACGTGGTTCAGAAGTCACGCAAAGCCGTTGGTCCCGTTGCTGAATAACCACTGGTTCCATGCAACGTAAAAGCACCATACAAACAAACAAACAAACACCCATATTAATGGAGCTACAAGTAATGAAAATCAATTTAATTTCTCAATGATTTTCAAGGGGATAAAAAGTACTAGGCAAGTACAATCATATCAATGTTTTAAAAACATAAATTATTTCTGAATCCGCAGCAAAAATAGAAAATTATAAATTTATATATATATATATATATATATATATATATATATATATATATATATATATATTATATATATATATATATATATATATATATATATATATATATATATATATAAACCTGATTTTTTCGTATCTTGAACTACGTCTTACATGTAAATTGCCTACTTCGTTCCAAGCCCTACAAAACACCACAGTAAATTTTATAATAAATCTAAATTGATCAATAAACAATGAAATACAACAATTTGGACCATTCAATACCTAACATAACCTTTATTGTAACTTTCTTACTCCCCAGCGCATACTCTAACCTAAAGTCAAATTCACTCAAATCCTCAATCGTCTTTGCAATCCTAGCATTCACACTTTCTTTGTTAATCATACACCAACGGCTGACGGTCTGTCCATATAACAAATCTTACCCCCATACAAAAACCCTTTCAATGCTTTCACACAGAACCTTATAGCCGCAAGCTCTCTCTCAACTAAAGAGTACTATCGCTCTGCTTTATTAAAGGCTTTACTTACATACACTACCACTGTCAATTGCTCTTCTCCATTCACCTCTTGCAACTGCACTAAACATCCCTCCATACTAAACTCACAAGCATCTGTGTACGGCTCAACTTACTCACATCCTCGCCATAATCTGGGAACGCCAAGGTAACATCCCTTGCAGCCTCCTCTTTCAATTTCTCAAACACTCACCATTCACTCATCCCACCTCAACTTAGTGCAATTTCTCTTCCCCGTCCATTCAGTCAGCAGCTTTCCTATCCCCGAACAGTCCCTAAAAAACTTGCTTCCAAACTCAGTCAAACCCAAAAAACCTTTCAACTCACACAAAGTCCCAGGACATGGAAATTCTCTTACCTTTTTGTAGTTAAACTCACCTTGCAAGCACCTTCAAACTGTTAAACTCACCTTGCAAGCTACCTCAGACTGCGTAATGGATGACTGACCTTCAAGATCCAACTCACCAACCAACGAGGAAAATAAAGGGAAAGAAGTAAAGGTCTCTCACCACAAACTCAACCATGGAGCAATATTTCCAAAAATCCTAAACTACATTAATCACACAACACGCCCCACATGGTCTTAAGATCAGAACACACACACACACACACACACATTCACACACACCTTAATCAGAGATATAATCAGCCATCCATACAGGAAGTCTTCTATTTCTCTGTGGACGCTGATTCTCCCGTTTCTCTTTGGCCACTTACTTGTGGTTTCACTGATTCTTCTGAGACTGAATCATCACTTGACATTTTGCTTGAGCCATCAGATAGGGAAGCTGGAACTACAACTGGTCGCATTCCATCCACGGAAATGTTGTTCAAGGAGTTTACATGAGTAACCATCCCTTTACGCCATTTAGTACAACGGGTGTCTGGGGACTTCACCCATACCTCCTCTCCCATCTTAATTGAAAGGGGCGTATCTTGGCTGGTATCTGCTCCTTTGGGGACTACTGAAGGGTATCTCCACTCATATCTGTACACTGCATGCTGTGGAACAGATGATTCATCCTGTCTGGACCTTGGTGTGATATTGTACGAGAATACTGCTTCAATAGGACTAATTCCTCCCCTCTCTGCAATAGCCTTGATGGTCCTATGGTGCCTTTCAACTATTCCATTTCCTCCCAGTCGATAAGCAGCCCAAAATGCCCTAACAGTGTTCCAATGAGACAACATATCTCCTAAACACTGTGACCTAAATGCTGTACTATTATCCAGTAATAGTTCACCAACTGGCCCTTTTTCCAAAAAGACATTATTCAACTCAGCAGATATTTCTTGAGCCTATTCTCTCTTTAACTTCCTCCATACTGCGAAACGACCTGGACCACAGTCTAACCACTGATAAATAGGGTATCTGTCTGTAATAAGTAACATCAATAGCTAGGTGGTGCCAGTTTCTTTCAACACTTAATTCACCTCCTTTGTGCACCACAGGAGCAGGATCAATAGTGTTCTGTCAGTTCCCATATGGTGTTTATTATGCAACTCTGTTAGGTCACCTACAGCACCTGCAAAGTGATGTGCATGCTCAACTTATTGCTTGCCAATCGACTCTTCTTGACTCTGGTCAGAATATCAGCTTTATTCTTCTCTGTAGGCACCATCTGAACCACAATATTTAAAGCAAACTCTGTGCTCCCAAACGTCTCTTGATTATCATCTCTGCAGCTCCCTTTGTGTGAACACGCTTCTCAGTACTTATTACAGATTTTAACCATGCTCCCACAGTTGCAGAGTTAGTTCTCAGTTCTATTGACTCAAGAACCCCATTTAATGGCCACATTTACCTCGTTCAAAACAGCTTCTAGTTCAGCAACATTGATTTGGTTAAAAGCATCCTTTTTTCTAAGCCAAGCAGTATCCTCAGCAACCTTGCCATTTATCTACAAAACTACACCCTAGCATATCTGTAACTTCAAGCACCTTATTACCTCTCTGAAACATCAACTCTCCTCCAGCTGCTTAGCAGTTGCAATCCTAAAGCAGCTCCTCCATAGGGTGACTCAGGGGACTTTGTTATCAACCCAAATGTATTTAAGTGTCTAATTACCTCATCAGCAGAAGCTATTGATTCATTCAGAAGAATGTCATTTACATATGAACTGGTTGCTCTCTTGATTTTTTCATACTTACTCAATAGTCTTCAGTATCTTTGACATAATTCGTGGTGCCAAGTTCAACCCAAATCCCATCTTGTAAGGCAAAATGTCTGGTCCTTATAGTTCACTAGTTGATATGGCCACAATTTTTCATCAACGCTCAACTGTAGGTAGGCAGACTTCAAATCCACAACAGACACATTCTCACCTGTTTGTCGCCGTTCACATAGTGTCTCACTGCATACATCAGTCACATCATCACCAGGGTGACACTTGACATTCACAATAAGTTCCCGAAAATCAAGCACTGGTCTCACCTTATTCTTTGTTGGTTGTTCCACTGCCATTAGAGGAATGATACCTTCTTTAACTTCTTTCCACGGAACTAAAATCCCTTCGACAATCCACCTGTCCAC
Source organism: Macrobrachium nipponense (assembly GCF_015104395.2). Lineage (NCBI taxonomy): Eukaryota > Metazoa > Arthropoda > Malacostraca > Decapoda > Palaemonidae > Macrobrachium > Macrobrachium nipponense. The sequence goes on along the minus strand of NC_087213.1, from coordinate 76,238,939 downwards.
TTCCTTCTTCCAACCCTCAAGGTTTTTATCATAACAACTTATTTTATTTGTCAATGTCACAGGTTCATTGTTTTTCAAAAACAACCTGACTCCATTTCTGTCCATCAAATACTGCATGAAAGTCTGGGTCCTCAATAACAACTGTTGGACAACCGTCATCACTCTCACCACTAAGTCTATGCCCAATTTCTTGACCAACTGAAGCAACACCAAAGGCACCAAAACATACCTTGCCTTGGGTCACTGTGATGCCTCCCAAGTGGTCAATAACAGCAACTCCTAACATCACATCAATCCCATTAACCAGCTGATCCGACACCACAGCCCTCACAGTTACATATTCACTGTTCACACCTGTCTTCACCCAATCTGCAACTTTACACTTATTATGACTCCCATCAAAAGCAAGTTTTTTAGGGACTGTTCGGGGATAGGAAAGCTGCTGACTGAATGGACAGGGAAGAGAAATTGCACTAAGTTAAGGTGGGATGAGCGAATGGTGAGTGTTTGAGAAATTGAAAGAGGAGGCTGCAATCCAAACATCAATTATAGGCAATGTATCAAGGTGTGCCTTTCTATCATCACAAGGGCAGCTACAGGCGCAGGAGTCACCCCATATTCATTTTCCTCAACCTGTTCTTGGCAACGACTGGCAATATGAGCAATTTTATTACACCTAAAACATCTCACCTGTGTCTCTTTAGTCTTTTATCATATGAGGGCCATCACATCAGAAACATTGACCCTTAAATTGGATAGACCTAGCCCTATTCTCAGGTTTCTCACCACCACCTCCTTCTCCACTCATCCTAACAGTCACAGCTACCACACCACCTTGCTTGTTTAGATGACAAAATCCTAGCATGATTGAGCAATTCACTCATTGCCATCATCATCACATTTGGCACTTGCTGTAAAGCAACACTAATATTATCCTGGAAACCATTGACAAAAGTTACTTTCACCGCATTTTCTAAACCAACCTTATCAAACTTAGCTAAACTGGCCAACCTCCTAATCTCACTGGCATTAAACATCAACTGGTTCTCCTGTCCAATTCATCTGAACCAGTTTTCTAAAAGCAGAAAATGCATCATCAGTAAATGCCACTTTCAGTTTTTCCTGAATTTTTGCTGCATTTTCTTGGTCTTCATCACTCATCTACAAATAAAGTGCTAGAACATCACCCTCCAGATACAATGGAATAAAACTGGCTAAGTCTGATATATTCTGTAGCTTAGCCACCAAGGTTACCTTCTTCAACCATGGTACAATGTCTCCTTTGCTGGTGAATGGCTTAATCATGTCTGCTTTAATTTTAGACGCCATACTTTCTTGGAATAGGCCTAGATAGCTTGTAGTTGAACTCACCTTGCAAGCTCGCTCAGGCTGCATAATGGATGACCTTCAAGATCCAACTCACCCACCAACGAGGAAAATAAAGGAAAAGAGGGAAAGGTTCATCGCCACAAACTCTCAACCATGGAGCCTGGGGCACAACACCTTACTTCCACAACAGCTGACTGACTACTGCCCAGATTTAGACAATCCCACTCACATGTAACTGAGGCAATGTTTCCAAAAAATCCTAAATTACATTAATCACACAATACTTTTGTACAAACTTTTCACTCTTCCTCACACCACCTGCACTTACCATATGTCCAAAAAGTTCCACCTCCCGGCCAACCATGTACATTTTCTCTCCAACCTCTTCCAAAGCTCCAGCACCTTCTCAGGCAACTCCATATTCTCTTCAACAGTTTCACTCGCAATCATAATATCATCTATAAACACAGTCACCTTCTTCTTATCAAACCCAGCCAAAACTACATTCATTGCTCTCAGGAAGGCAGCAGGCACGTCAGCCAACCCAAACTCAACCCTTTAAATTGGTAGTGGCAACTACCACTCAAAAAAGCAGTAACAGGCCTGCTCCCTTCCTCAAGAGGCATCTGATAAAAGCCCCTTACCAGGTCTAATTTGGTAAACACCCTCATCCCATGCATCTTGTACACATAATCAGACACTACATTCATCAGGAATCACTTCTTCACAGTTCACCCTTCTTTAATCCACACACATCCGCAAACTTCCATCCGGCTTTCGTACAGGGACTATGGGGGCTATTCCAGGCACTCTCACTCCTCTCTATCACTCCTACTCTCTCAAGCTCCTCACACTGCTGCTCTATCTCTCGTGCGATAGGCGTGGAAAAGTGTTGGGGACGCTGATATATGGGAGTATCATCTTCCAGAACTATTTTAAATTCTGGAAGTTTAGACCCCCCAAAATCCTCATCTCCACGGCTCAATACACTCCACCTATTTTACAACATCCGCATCAATCGCAACCTGTTGCCATCACTAACAATTTCATCCCCCCTAACTCTTTCTCTCAACTCATCATACTTCCAACTATCACCTTCTTTCACACTACCTGTCATCACCCGTTGCACCCTAATGTACCTTTCGTCATCCGCATTCACCAACGTGTATAGCAATCCTACACAGTCACCCTCATGTATACTCGCTTCTTCCTAGCGCTCGGCAATGAGGCCACAAAAACTTGCTGATTCTCCATGTCTATGACCCCTTCATACGCATGCACACTCGCTCTTACCAACTTACTCCCATACACACCTTCAACCACATATTCACACTTGTCACCGTTGGCAATCCTGAGAATACCTGGCCACGCAACTTTCACACTAACAACTTGTGTGACCTCGCACGGCACCTTCACGCTCTCTTTCACAACCAAAGGCACCCCTTTCCATACCTTACTGTCTACCCCCTCCATCCCTATCCAAGTACAACTCCCCCACGTACATTCCCTTTCATCTGCAACTGAATCATGTTCACACTCAGATGGCCCACCATCCCACACTCCTTCAAGAACTTATACCTTAACAACATATACTTATCATTCACTCCCTTGACCACAGAAAAGTCACTTTCATCCATCACTACCCCCTTGATTTCTATCCTTCCACGCAACCACAGGCATACCTAAGTTCCCTATTCCTCGTACCTCCCTTTTACATTTTCAAACATCACACCTACTCTGCAACTGATCACATCCATTCTTAAAGAGAACGTTGGCACCGCAGCCAGTATCGATCAAAGCAACCAAACACACCCCCTTCCATCTTACCTTCACACTCATGCACTCATGGGCTCTGTCCCTGAACCCTTCCTCATACAACAACCCTTCCAGCACATGCATCACCCTTACTGCCTGCACGACCTACCCAATTGAATCCCCTTAACATCTAGTTTCCCGAATTCCCAGCATGATTCATCCTCTTTCGCCTACATACACTAGCCACATGACCTTCCACTATACGTTCAACACATTTCGCACGCTGTTCCTTACTCATCCTAACATGATGCCCATTCTTTCCACAGTTGCTGCAAACCACATTCACACGGGTACCCAGACATCCACTAGCTACATGCCCTGTCTGCCCACATCTATAACATTTAATTTCCCTATCTCTCTGACACTCACTAACTAAATGTCCCGTCTTCCCACACCCAAAACAAGCTCCTAACGCCCACCTACATTCATTCTTCTTATGCCCTGGTTTCCAACAATTACAACACTTCTGCTCCCGCTCACAGCTAACTGACCCTAACCTTTCGACACACACACTCCTATCTCTCTTGGGTTACATTACTGGCCCTAACGCTCTTATCAACCACTCACTCTGTCATTTGCCTCTGCCCTTCTAAAACTGCCTCCCTATAGCTTTCTCCCTATAGCTTTTAAACTCAGGCGTACACTCATTCACTCCAGTCTTGACGCTGACACTTCTGCTCTCTTCTATACACCTATGTAATTCATAATCCTCAACTATCTCTAAGATGACATTCCATGTCAACCTCTCATTCATCCATCTTACTTTCTCCTTACATTTCAAATTTATAAACTCATACACACTCTCAGGCACAGTCACTAACAACTTCATCTTTAACTCCTTGCACTCATTTACTCCCTCATTCCCAAACTTTTTCCTAGCTAATGTCCCTAACTGGCATACATATGTCGACAACGACCCACCGATATTCATGGCCGCCTCAAAATCATTCTTCCTCCTATACCCAATGCTACTCTTTGCCCTCCTAGCCTGCTCCATAATCCTAGTCTTAACACTCATATGACACATCCCCTATACTCATCATTATTCCATACATACTCAACAAATATCCAGCCTATCTAATCTAAACTCTCCTATTACGTATCCCCATACTTTGCTGTACAATATTTCTCATATGCCTTAAAAAAATCCCCTATATCCGTCCTACCATATTCCTTTTATCGTGCACATCGGGGTACCTCTCTCAGATACACAGCCTTTCGTAATTCTCGCTCACTCTCACTACTTCCATCCTGACCCCTCTTAACCTCTTCTGAATGCAACGAATCCACTTCCATACTCACATCCATGCCCTTCCTACCCTTCTTCTTCTTGCCTACTTGTTCCCACCTACCACTATCCGAGTCACTCTCATCCTGTCCCTTACTCTCAGCCCTTTTCCCAACGTCCTCAGTCCTTGTCTCGTCCTGTCCATCATCCTTAACGATCTGCTTCCCTTTAGTCTTATTCTTCTTCTCAGCTCCCTTCTTACCCTTGTCTTCAGTTCTATCCTTGTCCTGTGTCTTTCCCTTCTTTTCCTCACTTATCACAAACACATCACCCTCTTCACTTGTACTCTCATCCACTCGCCCTCTCGTCTTCATCGCTTCAAGACTGTCACCAGACCCAGGAAGCCTACCTCTAACATCCGCCTCTCCAAGAAGTTCCCTAAACATTTCCTGCACAGTAATCATCACCAACTGCAGCTTCTCATCCATTTTCTCAATCGTTCGCTATTCAGCCCCTTTCACTTCCTCTTTCATTCTCTCTTCCACACTCCTCATCATCCCTCTCAACTCTTCCAACTGCCTCTTTTGCTTCTTACACTCAATCCTCAGCCTCTCATTCTCCACTTCCACCCTTTCCCTAGCTTCCCTTGCCTACCACAGTTCCTTTCTAAGCCTCCTAATCTGGTCCAACCCTTCCATCTTTACCTCTTCATCAGTCATACCGACCACACTGTCTCATTTGTCCTTTTACAGCCACACCGGCAGCCTTATTTGGGCGCCAAAAATATTATGTGGCGGGATCTCAAGCTAAGCATTTGTCGGAAGCAATAGATAAGGGTCTTGGATGTTTTGCGTATATATTATATTGTATTTTTATGTTTATTATTATTGTTAAAATAGTATGGGGAAGGCTTGTGCCTGTTTTTTTTTTCTCATCCTTTTACAGGATTGATTAACGTAAATGTGGAGAGCCACATTTATGTTAATCAATCCTGGCTTACAAATTTCCCCTAGCCACATGTTCCCCTTTACGTTACTTCAATTACTAAAAGGACACTTGGTTCAGCAAAGCAAAAACAAAATCTTAACACATTTACTCACCAGGAAACTTGACACAATCAGGACAAAAAGTTGTGCTTTCAACGCGGTATGGCTGTCGAAAAACAAACTCCACCGCCACTAGCAAACTGCCAAACACCAAATCAACTGTCACCAAAAAACTGCTGAACACCAACACAAACACCCAACAAGCACCAAGACTACACACCAATTCACAAAATCAGACACGACAAATCGCTTACCAGCTCAACAACCACAGATGGACACAAGCACGACAGAACTCGATTACTGAATCCCCAAAACTTATGTGAAATGCACACAGACGACTGTACTGACTAGCTCTCATTCGACGACTGTTTGTGGCTGACTCCGAATGCTCAGCGACCGAGCCACTCAACGAGCCAAAAAGCCCGCCAAACATGCAGTTCACTCGTTAACCACTCATTCATCATTCACACACTCTCTCTCTCTCATGCTCTCCCTCTTCTCAAAACGGGGGAAAAAAAAACAGGCACAAGCCTTCCCCATACTATCTTAACAATAATAATAAACATAAAAATACAATATAATAAATACACAAAACATCCAAGACCCTTCCTATTGCTTCCGACAAATGTGAAAAACCCAGCGAGACAAACAGATGAAACAATCAGTCTCTCTCTCTCTCTCTCCTCTCTCTCTCTCTCTCTCTCTCTCTCTCTCTCTCTCTCACAAGCAATCTTGAGAATGTTGTCAAATGTAACCAATTCATCAATTCCCCTATAGCCTAAATTCTGTACTCAACTCAGTCAACTCAACCCAGACTACTACTTCCAGTTCTCACACTGAAAGTTTACTTTTACCAAGAAGCAATATCTTTTAGTGTATGTAAATGCGAAGGTTTTCATTTGCGTAATTTAATTGGAAACAGGATAGGAGTACAAATTTTTTTAGAAATATTTATTAATCATCTGCTACACAATTTTTACAGTGTTGTTGCCATATTGTTGACAATATAATGGAGCTACTGCACTACAAATATTCTCACACACACTCACACACATTGATTGGCGACGCTTAGCTCTTCTTGCCCTCATTCTGATAGTCTTCATACATTAAATATTTTTAAAAACAAATGGGAAAGATTAATATTAGTAATAAAAAGTCCTCATACTTTTCACAATACAGTATGTAGTACCAAAATGTACCCAGTAAGGCAAAACACCCTGCTGCATAATCTATACTTGCTTTACAAATCTCAAGAGCAGAAATCTGGCATTTTCTTACATCAGTGACAATTTGGATCAGTTTAACAATGCTGAGGCATCCAAGGAAATCTCTTATACAGCTGAGAGACTGGAATTTTCCTATTTCCCAGGTACTCATCATACACATAGAAAGCTGGGGATACAGCAATTCAGTTTGATCTATTAAGTCTTTAATGGTAGTACTACTAATTTAAATGGTAAATCTATCCGTTCAGTTGAAATTTGCAAGAGAAAACTTAAATCATTAGAAAATTGAATAATAGTATTTACCAAAAAAAATTTCCATGCAAAATTTTTTACTTGAGCATATGCTAATCATTCCCCAGGTGAAGCGCATGTTTATAGTTTGCCACTTAAATGTCATTGGTTAGCAGCTTACTGGAGTACTAGAAGACTTTTATTATTCCTCAGTATTCCAACCATCTTTCACTGCTGTTTTTGCAGATGTCTCTGCTATGGGACTCAATGCTTTCAAGCCTCCTCTAGCGGTTGCAGGGTATCGAGCACCATACTCTTCTGACATCATCTAGGAGAATAAGACTCGTAGTATAGCAACATAAGTACACATTTCTTTTGCCTCGCCTTTATTTGGTGTGAAGACTAGAAGTCTTGAAAGCTCTCTCACAAGATGTTCCATTCAACTTAAGGTTAGATCCATGTTTGATTTTAGGGCTTGGAGATGGCATTGCTCATCTGAAAGTGGGATGCCTGTTATAGGTAGGGTTGACACCATGTTCTATGAGTATGGTCATGAACCAGTGTCTCCCTGTTCCCTTCTTAGATACATGGATTGTGCAGGACTCTTATTCTGAGGAAAGCTGATAAGAGTTACTAGTGCCTTCTGAGGTAAGCTGATAAGAGTTACTAGTGCCTTCTTAACTTGTTGTATGTATGATCTCAGGTTTGTGTGTGTGTGTGTGTGCAGACAGAAAGTTCACGTGGGACAGGTCACCACTGTATGGTGTGGCTGGGTATTTTGATAATCTGTATGCTTGTGATAATGCAGAACCTCAGGCTCCTCCAGAATTCATGTTGTACATGTGCACAGTGCAGACAAAGGGTTCATAATTGAAAGGTTGCCACATCACAGTACTGTTGGGTATCATGACAATATGTATGCTAGTGATTGTGTGACCTGTAGTAACCCTAATTAATAGATAGCAGAATACTTTGTACCAATGCTGCAACCATTTATAAATAATGATTATGCTTAACTCAGTATGGTGTCATGTGCATTTAATCATTGCAATGCACGGGCATGCTCAGTGATTCACATTTTTGAAAGGAAACTAAAGTAAAGGTGTGTAGGTCGCAAAGCCCGCACTAGAAGCATCATAAACGACACTCCCTGCCAATTAGTGATTTGCTACGCGGGGCACCCTCATGGAAGTCCCCTACCTACTGTGCCCTCTCAGCCTTAATGTCCTGCCATTGTATTTCCATTATCCTCTCCTGTGTGCGCTGTCGTGATTCCTTTTTTCAGGACACTCGCATCTTGGGCTGTCAACAAGACGCTGGCCGGAGTGCCGATCGAGTGCTGGAAATTTAACAGTAACAGCCCACCTTAGATGGAGGTGGAAAGCCCCAGCATATAAGGGGAGGTCAGAAGTCCCCCTCTCCCACAATGTGGCCTTTAGATATGAAAATTGGATCCATCCTCACTGTTCCCTTGTAATAAATTCAGTCTGGCTCAACATTAAGACATCACTCCCTTGCAACCTCCTTCGGAGTGTACTTGAAGTGTTGTAATCTCACTTGCGTAAAGTAACACAGATCTGTTAACCAGTTTGCATTTTAGTTTCTTTTGAGTGTTTTCCCTCTCAGCCTTCAGCATTCCCAAGTTAAATGTTTTAATTGTTTTTCAATCCACTGACAATACATTTGTATTGCAGAATAGGGGATTGAGAAGCTGTGTAACCGTGGTGCCCCTCTCCCCATCTTCCTTGTGGGATATAGCAAAGCTGCTTGGTCCTGATGTAGATGATAATAACATTGTGGCATTCCTTAGAGACATTACCATCTACAATGAAATTTTATTTTTGACGTAGTACGTTCAATGCCAAGTATAGTATACTATATATACTTGTAGTTGTGTATGCATATCCTGAATTCAAAGTAATAACTTTTTTATGGAGGATATAAATTTTTACTAAATATCAATTTTTACCACAGTTTTAAAATTATTTATTATTTATTGTGTTCATAAATTCACTGACATGCGTCTCAAACCAAATTAATTATAGTGCTGAATAATCCTTTGGATTCCAGTGCTTGGTTTCAAGCCTAAATTCCATATTCCATGCCATTCCATTCCCATCTTCCCTGTGAGAAGAATCAGGATTTTACATCTGAAGATATATTTAATTGTAACCTTATGTTACACGGTTCTGTTTAATTTTAGCCTAATTTTAGAGGTTTTTAAACCCAGTGTGGTTATCTTATCATAAGGTTATTTTAACCTAGATCTAATCTTAAAGGTTCTTAAATCCATTGAGAGTACCAACTGTGTAAGATCCTGTTTAATCTGAAGATACTCTAGAGCAGTTTATCTCATATTGATTTGCATTTGCCACTATTTGCTTTGTGAATTAAGTTGCAGTGCCACGGATTAAGCGCCTGTGTAAATTTTCTTCTGATATGCAGTTACATATATCCTATTAAGGCAATCCTTGATTTTCCCTTAATCTCTATTGAAATTGCCCTTTACCATAACTAACTTTTTTTTCTTACAATTATGGCCCTGAATCAGATGCATAGACACTAGAGTAAAACTTAAAGTCATGTTGCAAACACATTGCAAGCCACACTCCTAAAAATGGCTAACCATGCATCTGATATTTTACCATGATATTGACTGATATTGGTTAGTGTTGAAGTCACACCTCTTATGATCATAATGTTGCAGGCGATTGTTTACTTAATCTGAGATTATATTTTTTACAATGCAAATGTTGACAGTGTTAAGAAATTTACTGGAACTGCAGTACAGAAAACTTATTTTATTTTTAACAAGATATTGAAACAAGTTGATGGCGCTTCAATGGGGTCCTTACTAAGCGTTATTATATCTAATGCCCTTTTGTTCTCATTTGAGGAACAAAGGCTGGAAGAATGTCCCTTATCATATCATCCTATCTTTTATGGGCAATATGTGGTCAGCTTTATTGCCCTGTTTAGATCTCAAGAGGCAGCTGAAACTTTTCTAGAATATAATTTTGGCCTACACCTTAATTCATTATTCTCAGTTTAGCATGAACTTGAACTGAACATAGTTTTAATATGAGTATTTTTTAGAATAAGGATATTGACAGATCAAGATACAAACTTTTATAGCAGTTTTTCCTTAACCTTTAATTGTTCCTACACAGTATACAAACCTTCGGTCTTTACAGAAGGAATGTGTTTTAGCGCAGCTGTAAACTGCTGTTTAAATTTTAAACAAAGTGGTTAGGTAGTCAACTACCAACCAACTTGTGGGAGTCCCACCCACCCAGATGGTAAGCATTCACTTTGCTTTCAGCTGCTGTGCTATGAAGAGGTGTCTATCTACTTTCTGCCCTACTTGCCGTTTTGCTTTGTTAACTTCAGTTGTCCTAGTGGGATGGTTCTGTGTTTGTATTTTGTGTATATCTGTTGGATTATTTATTTGTTTTTATATAAAGAAATATGCAAACCTATGAATCATTTAAACATAAGCAGAAGGTCAGCATGTCTCCCCTGGTAAATTCTCTGAGACCTGCATTCGCCACTGCTTGTCATTGGATGTTGACCCTCACGTCCTCTGCATTTTGCAGAGGGCATAACTGTAGTGCTGACTCTGTGTGACAAGTGTTGTGCAGAGGAGGAAATACAAGAAGGAGGCCTCCAGGTGTTGCCCGATGGTAACATGCCCCCAACGACACCATTGGTTGCCAATCCTTCTTCTTCCATCCTTCTTCCTGCAGAACTTCCACACTTTGCTGTCACTTCTACAGGAGTACCCTCCCCTTCCTCGTCTTCACTTGCATCATCAAATGGAAGTCAGGGTTTGATAGCTGGTGACCAAGGCGACTTCTGTTCAGTAACTTTGATTCAATGGTGGGGAGGAATCCCTTTTTGAGGGAAAAAGAGACTGCCAACCCTAACTCGACTTGTGTTTCAGGAGTTAAGGAGAGCAAGGAATGCCAGGAGACTTTGTACTCTCTGGGCCTCCTGGGATTTCCCTCAATGCAGGGCTTGTTGAGCCATCTGAGGTAAGACAGGGCAGTTGTTCCTGTCTCAGCAGGAGCAACCAGCTCACCAGTGGCAAGTCGTTCTTGGTCACCTGTCATCATTAAAGAAGTTGGTTCCCCACAACCATTCACCTTCATTCCCTTCAGTGGAGAATAAAGGAGTTCTGGTCTCTGGCAAGGGACTCCATGTCCCTTCCCATTCCTCTCTTGGAGGAAGTGAGACGGGACTTATCCTGGTGGCTAGATGACAGGAACTTCATCATAATAGGAGTCTCTCTGTACACTCCCCCTCCCAAGATGATTCTGTTCTCAGATGCTTCAACCAAGGGATGGGGCACACACCTGGAGGAGTTGCTGATTTCAGGTGTATGGAACTGAAACAAGCACCTTCACATCAATATCTTGGAGCTCAAGGCAGCCTTCCTGGTTCTTCAAGAGTTTTAGGATCGAGTGATGGGATGCATGGTGGTGTTGATTAACCCTTAAACGCCGAAGCTGTAAAAATCAAAAACTCCCCCGAATGCCGGAGCCGGTTTTGAGTGAGCGCGGAAGCGGAAAAAATATTTTTTTTCAAAAAATCACAGCGCGCTTAGTTTAGAAGATTAAGAGTTCATTTTTGGCTCCTTTTTTTGGTCATTGCCTGAAGTTTAGTATGCAATCATCAGAAATGAAAAATAATATCATTATCATATGTAAATAATGCGATATATGGTAGCGAAAAAAAGAAAATTCATACATAATTGTATTAAAATCACGCTGTGCAAAAAACGGTAAAAGCTAACGAGTTTCTTTTTTTTCGTTTTATTGTACACTAAATTGCAATCATTTTGATATATAATACATTGTAAAACAATAAAAGCAACACCGGAAAAATATTATCACAAAATGATGTACGAATTCGTAACGCGCGGACGTAAAAAAATGTGGAAGGAAAGTTTTTTTCATAAATTCACCATAAATCGAAATATTGTGCTAGAGACTTCCAATTTGTTACAAAATGAAGGTAAATGATTGAATATTACTAAAATATAAGAGTTTTAGCTTACAATTGCGTGTTTCGACCATTTCGGTAGAGTCAAAATTGACCGAAGGTTGAAAATTTGTCACTTATCATTTTTTATATCAAAATATTTCAAAACTGATAAAAGCTACAACCATGGGTTGTTTTTAGTTGTGTTGTGCATGAAATTGCGCACATTTCCATATATAAAACTTTATGTAACGGCTAATTTTAAAATGGTGCAAACATTACCACAATCGCATGTATGATTTTTTTCGGAAGAGTTACCGCGCGGACGTAAGGAAAAAGTTTTTTCATAAATTCACCATAAAACGAAATATTATGATAGAGACTTCCAAATTGTTGCAAAATTAAGGTAAATAGTTGAATATTACTACAATATAAGCGTTTCAGCTTACAATTGCGTTTTTCGACCATTTCAGTAGAGTCAAAGTTGACCGAAGGTTGAAATTTTGGCACTTATCGTTATTTATATGGAAATATTTCATAACTGATAAAAGTTACAATCATGAGTATTTTTTTGTTGTATTTTAAATGAAATTGCGCACATTTTCATATATAATACTTCATGTAACGGATAATTTAAAACGGTGCAAAAATTATGTCTAAGTGACGAAATAAATTTTGAGATGTGTCACTGATACTTTTTAGTGCGATAAGAAAGAAATTCGCGCTTGCGCGCCTGCGTAACGATTGTAAACAAAACAACGCCTTGATCCGTGAACTCCCAGCATCCCCCAAGGCGCGTGATTCAAAATTTTTTGGCTGGTAGGCCTATAAGTATTTTTCCGCGAATTTTTAAAAAAACTTTTTTGAGTCGACGTATGGTATGTCCATTCGGCAATCGGGGGAGATTTTGACTCAACGTTTAATACGTCCATTCGGCGTTTAAGGGTTAACAACAAGACCAGAGTAGTGGCATATGTCAACAAGCAAGGGGCCCTTGTGTCTCTTTTGCTACACTTGTGGATGATGCAGGTGCATGAGGGGGCAGTAGCACACTCAGTAGAGCTATTGGCCAGATTTATTGCAGGCAAGAGGAATGTAGCAGTAGACAAGATCAGTTGCCAGGAACAGGTGATAAGGACAGAGTGGTACCTTCACACAAATATCACAGAAAGTGATATTTCCTTCGACGTTAAACACTTGAGGAGATGGGGATCAGTTACACTCGATTTCGTCTTAAGAGTTCATAGTCAAGACTCAAAATCTTTCGGTCTCTTGACACCAGATTCAAGACCTTTATGATTCCCTCCGTAGAGTACTTTGTTGCTAGTGATGCAGACGAGATGCTACTCTATCCTGTTAAGAGTGCTGCAGTACTACCTTAGGAGGAGGACTCAACGTCTGCGGCCTGAGTGTCAACAATGCTTTGTTAGTACTGGTTCGACCAAGAAAAGGTATCCAAGAACACTATCTCTTTCTGGCTTCATAAGGCATTAAAATGGGTGTACTTTGCGACTGGCAAGGAGAATACCAGTACATTCTGAGCGAGAGCTTATGCAGTCGGGCATTGGTCCGTCCCTCACACTCAGGAAGTATCTGTTGGTTCCTTAGGTACTGGAGGCAGGGATGTGGTCGCACCATACCACCTTCACATCCTTCTACCTTCAGGACATTGCTCACAAGTCCTTGGACACATTTTTCTTGGGTCCTGTGGTTGCTGCTTAAGATGTGTAACTTACCTAGCTCCTCTAAGAGGACTGGTAGCATCTCCCCTAAGGTCTTCTCTTCTTCTTTTCCACTGTTATCCCTACATTAAGGGGTCGATTGCCTGATGTTCCTTCTCCACTGCCTTCTATCCATGGCATCATCCTCCACCAAACCTGTTCTCTCCAAATCTTCCTTCACTTTATCGCACCATCTAACTCTCCGTCTCTTTCTCGATCTCCTTCCTCTAACAGGTTCCTCCCAAGCCCTCTTCACTCTCTCCTTGTCATCCATTCTCAACACATGCCCATACCATCTCAATCGTGACACTCTCATCACCTCTGTAATCTTTACTAAGCCTGCTCTGTTATTTCATCCTTTTCCAATCTTTCAAACAATGATATTTCCAAAATCCACCTCGGCATTCTCATCTCTGTTCTCTCAAGCTTTATTTCCTTTTTTCTTCTTAGAGCCCATGTTTTTGTTCCATACATTAACACTGGTCTTATCGCTGTGTTATATATCTTGACTTTTAACTTGATTGGCATTTACTTATCACATACCACTCCAGCTACCTTTCTCCACTTCCCTCATGCAGCTTTTATCCTACTGTCAACTGTCAGCCTCACACCCTCCCTCTTGGCTTAAAGTAGATCCTAAGTATTTAAACTTTTCTGCCTGTTTTATAATTGAGCCTCTCAGCAAAATTTCTTGTTTTATTCACATTCACCTTTAAGCTACCCCTCTCTAAAGACTCCTGCCACTCTCCAACCCTTCTCTGTAGGTCCTCCTCATTTTCAGCAGTAATCACCAGATGATCGGCATACAACAACTCCCACAGCTCTTCATTCCTGATCTCTTCACTCAACACATCCATGACCAGCACAAACAAAAATGGGCTTAATGCTGACCTTGGTGTAATCCAACACTAACATCAAAGTTTTCTGTTTTCCCCACAGCTGTTAGCACTTTTTTGCTCGTTCTTTTATATATCATCTCGACCACCCTAACCAACTTTTCTGGGACTTTTTTTTTCCTTAAATGCCAAAACATCATTTCTCTTGGGATTCTATCATATGCTTTCTCTAGTCTATAAATGCACAACAGAGCTCCTGGTTTCCCTCTAGCCTCTTTTACTGTAGCTATCTTACTATGAAGATGGCACCCACTGTCCTTCTTCCTCTCATGAATCCACACTGCTGTTTCCCAATCTTTACAATCTCATAATCTCTCATCCAGTATTCTCTCTAAAACTTTCAATTCATGCTTTGTTAGTTTAATTCCCCTGTAGTTACCACAATCCATGACATCTCCCTTCTGGTTGTATATACTATATATGCCATTAGACACTCCTCCCAGTCCCTTGGCATTTCTTCCTCCTCACATATAGCTTTTAGTAACCCCAGCATCCATTTCTCCCCTTCTGTACCTAGTAATTTGATCATTTCAGTTTGGAACTCCGATGGACCTGGTGATTTACCATTTTTCAGTTTCCTTAATGGTCTCTTCACTTCTGTATCCTGTATCTCCATCACAGGTCCCTCCACCCTCTGTGCTGCCCCCATCTCCTCTCTCCCATTTTCAGTATTTAACAATTGTTCAAAATACTCTCACCATGTCTTCTTAATGTCTTCATCCCTATGCAATATACTTCCATCACTATCCTTGATGACACCCAGTTTATTCACATCCTGTCTCTGTCTTTTCCTCAAGTTAGAAATGTTATAGGTATCCTTTTCTCCTTCTCTTGTTCCATTCCACCACTACTTTTCTCCTCTTGACACTATATCCACTGGTTCTTCCCACCAGTTCCTCTGCTTCCCCCCACTTATATTTCTCTCATGTCTGCCCAGATATTTTCCACTGTTAACCCTGTCCAAATTGTACGTTCCCCCTTTCCAGACATCTCTCTCTCACAGTCTTCCTAAATTGCTCCCCCTTTTCTCCTTCAAGGTCCCAAATCTTAATTCTAGATCTTCTCTTTCTCTTCTCGAGTTTCCTACCTCTCATTTTAAAGTCCATCACCACCAACCTATGCTGTTTAACACACACTTCTCCCAAGATCACTTTGCACTTTGTCACATTACTTTTGTCGACTCCTCAAACCAGGATGTAATCTATTTGGCCCTGCACTCCTCCACTTTCATAACTTATCAAGTACTTATCTAACTCTTGAAACCATGTGTTCATACAGGCCAATTCAAAACTGTGAGCCATCTCCAATAAGTAATCCCCATCTTCATTTCTAATTCCAAACCCATGGTCTCTGTGTATCTCCTCATACCTAGCTCATCTCTTTCCCACCCTGCCATTCATATCAGCTCCTATTATTAGTTTCTCCTCCTATTTCACTGTTCTAATGTCAGCCTCAAACTCATGTCTAAATAATTCTTTCTCTTGTTCTTGGCTCCCCATCTGAGGAGTGTATTCTGATATTATATTTACTACCTCGTTCCCTATTATTACTGGAATCTTTAAAAGCCTATCATTTACTCTCTTTACTTCTACCACTTTTTCCTTTCAGTTGTTACTTACTGTAATTCCAACGCCATTTCTTCCCTCTTGTGACACACTGTTATATAGCTTATACCCATTTCCTATCTCTCTAGTTCTACCCCCTTTCCACCTAGTCTCCTGCACACATAAGAAATCTATCCTCCTCCTCTCCATCACATCTATCTCCCTCAGTTTTCCTGTTAGAGTACCTGTGTTCCACGTATCTACTCTTATCTTCCACTAACTTCTTTGGCTGCAGTTGTGACCCCTGTGGTACCCCTTGCTGATTTATCACATCAGTAGGAGGATTCTGACATGTGTCGCTTACAGGGGACGCCCTAGCCACACTCATATTCCTTAAAACATCAGGCATGGTTTATTGTTTGGCAAAGGGGTTTTTACAACCACATGCACTTGCTGTCATCAACCCCAGTTATTGTCGGTGGGACTAACCTTTGACTAAAAGTACACCTGCAAGGCAGCAGTTTCCACATTTATTGGCTGTGGGCCTAGCCTTTTACTAAAAGGTAAGACTGCAAAGGCAGCAATTTCTGCAGTTATTGGTGGTGGGCCTAGCCTTTTACTAAAATGTAAGACTGCAAGGCAGCAGCTGTCCTATTAGTCGCCTTTTACGACCCGCAGAACCTACGGTGGTAGTATTCTTACACCCCTACCATAGGGGTTGCAAAAGAGTGTGGGTGAGTGAGTGAATGACTGGCCTCCCCTTCCCTTCTCTTTCATCAACCTTCCTCTCCTGTGGACACAGGGTAGGTTACCGAGCCGTCACATGCTGGAACTGGCATTGATGCAGGTGAATTTTACAATTGAGTATCCATTCTGTTATCTGTATGAAATAGATGTATAGGAGCAAGTCCTGCTCTATCTATAGCAAGGGGAGAGAGGGCCTGACAATAAACCAGACCCAATGCTTATACATTGCTTTATTGTCCCTTGACAATTATATTAAACCTAACCCCTTTTCGAACTACCAGTCACTAGTCAGTTCAGAGATGTACTCAGATTCCTCCCTCCAAGGAAGGAAGTCTTCCTTATGTAAAGACCAACGGTTTGTATATTGTATAGGAACCAATGACAAATTTTAAGAGGTAATTGTATTTTTCGTAACTATACAAACTTGAGGTCTTTACATTTAAGTCCACTTCATGCCACCCCTCATTCTGATACCTGGGCCAAAAAGCAAAGGGAATGCTTACCGTCTGGGTGGGTGGGACCCCCACAAGTCGTACGGTAGTTCTGTGGGGACCAGAGAGTAAGACAGGTAGCTGGGTATTGATGATTTATTACAGACGAACTGGGTTGACATAGATGGGTGCGGAAGGAAGGGTAGTGTCTGTCACGCACGCACGAACAAAGAAACAAAAGGGACAGGGCCCCCACTGTTAATGTGTTTCTTCACAGACGAAAGTAGTACATGAATAATATTACATAGAGGGAATGGATTCCCGACATATATACATCAAAAGAAAGGGCGTAAAATGCTCTACGGAATGGGTAAAGGAACAGTGTAGCTTCATGATGAGATGCAATAAAAGTATAGAAAAAGCATTGTTCTTACAAATACTCCCCCCAAGACAATGATTATGGAATATAATGATTTGATGAAAAATATCTTGGAGGCAGGAGGTGACCCTGTGTCCTTGTGACACTTGTTGTGGGGTGTCATTAAATGTCTGGTCCTTCGGCATTGCTGTCTGACAGGATTCCTCCCCTGGCAGTTGCTTGGGGAGTTCTACTGTTGGCTGAAGGCAACTAAGACTGTGGAGGGAGCTGCATTGTGTGCAGTGGTGGCATGGGACGGGCTGTGGTGACCCCCAGGTACAGCAGCGGCGTAGATTGGGCTGAGGAAGTCCCCAGCGCGGCAGCGGCGTCCGGTGGGCAGAGCAGAACCACAGGTGAGGCAGTGACGTCAGCAGATTGAGGAAGCCCACAGGTAGCGGCGTCGGCAGGCAGAGGAGGCCCACAGGTGCGGCAGTGGTGTCGGTGGGCTGAGGAGAACTACAGGCGATGGCGTCAGAAGGGCGAGTTGGTCCACAGGTGTGGTAGTGATGTCGGGCAGGCCGAATGGGCCCCAGGAGTGACGGCAGTGTCAGGGGGTTGAGGAGTCCCATAGGCAGCGACGTTGTCGAGTAGGCCCACATGCAGTGGCGGCAGCGTCGGGTGGGTAAAGCAGGGCCCCTGGGGGCAGCAGTGGCGTCGGGAGGTTGCCTGGGGACTCACAGGTGCGGCAATGGCGCCAGGGGAAGAACCGAGGAGGACGCGATGTCGGATGGATGTTCTGGACTGCTGCCTGATTTTGTTGGCTGACCAGCACCCAGCTACCTGTCCTCGAAAAACGCCAAAACATGCTGGGAAGCTGTGCCATGATGGGTCCGTTAATGCCGTTGGTGTCGTCCTCGGAATGGAGCTTTTCAGAGACCTAAACTGTGTTGCCATATTGAGTCAGCTAAAGGTTCTCTGAAGGTGAGCACCCATAATATAATTAGTCCATTAAAGGCTGGGCCTAAACCGCTGTGTCACCGACTCTGGGAGGTCACCAGCTGTGAGGACCAGGGAGCAAGAAAGGTAGCTGGGTACTGATAATTTATTACTGTTGTTGTTGTTTGAGATTAAGCTGGTCTTGTGCCAGCATAGGCTCTTGCTGCTAGAGCAGCCCGTACTGTTGTTGTTTGAGATTAAGCTGGCTTAAGGCCAGCACGGGCTCTTGCTCAAGAGCAGCCTGTAGAATACTTCTTGTTTTTTATTAAGTTGACCTTGTGTCAGCACAGGCTCTTGCTCACCGAGCAGCCCGTAACTGTAGAATACAGTTGTTGTTTGAGATTAAGCTGCCTTGTGCCAGCACGGGCTCTTGCTCGTAGAGCAGCCCGTATTAGAATACAGACGAACTGGGTTGACATAGATGGGGCGGACGGAAGGGTAATGTCTGTTACGCACGTATGAACAAACAAACAAAAGGGACAGGGCCCCGCTGTGAATGTGTTTTTTCACAGACGAAAGTACAGGAATAATATTACATAGAGGGAACGGATTTCCGACGTATGTACATCAAAAGAAAGGGCGTAAAATGTTCTACATATTGGTTAAAGGAACAACGCGGCTTGATGATGAGATGCAATAAAAATATAGAAAAGACGGTGTCCTTACAGTTCCTAACCACCTTGTTCAAAAGTTAAACGGCCGTTTCTAGCTGCGCTGAAGCATATTCCTTATGTAAAGACCTCAGGTTTGTAGTTAGGGAAAATACTAATTACTTTGAACGTTTCTCATATTGAATATCACCTCTGTGCTTTTATACTGCGTTTATACGTCATCCGCTATCTGACAGAGCTTCCACTGTAAAAGTAATGATACTTTGTCATCCCGGAGTAGCACCGTGCAGGGTCTACCTTGAAATCAAAAGAATTTTATAGTATACGAAACCATTACAATAAATGCAGAACTTCGTTTTCATGTAAATATTTTCAAATAGTTGCGCAAGTGCCCAATTGCTACTTTTTCTCCGTTTTGGAATTATTAATTATTAAGCAGCTTGTGCCCTCACCAAACACACAGACCCCTTCCACAGTTTTGTACATAGCATAGTCGACGTCCTTCCTTTCAGAATGGTGAATGTAACTCAGTTTTTAGCTTCAACAGAGTTAGTTACTGATGTAAGTTTTTTTCACATTTTATTTTATTTTGATTTAGCCTATTTAATTATTTATTATTGACCGTTATGAATATTACGTTTACTTAATATTTTTTATTTGTATAGTTTGTATTATTTTACAGCCATGTTGTCTTGAAAGATTGGCCATTGAACTTTAAAAGCTACTCTGGCTGTTAAACCTTTTATTTGTGCTATACTATATTTTATATCATATAGCCTTTTATGTGTATATACGTATATGTGCAGTTGGAAAAGGACAGATATACTGTATGCTCATATGTTCAGGTATACTTTATTTCAGTTCACCAGTGTTTCAAGACTTCAGTTGTTTCCTTTTAAGGTTAAATATATATATATGTGTGTGTGTGTGTGTTTATTATATATACGTGCACTTAAAATAGGAAAAAATTAAAAATAAATAACTCGAGCAGATCTTAACATAGGTCGCATACATTATCACCTTTTAGGACACTACTGAATTAACTGTCTTAACAATCGGTGGTAAATCCTGTGGCCTTATTAAATATGTACATATGTTTTTCTAAATTTTTTCTTTTAATTTTTTTTTCATAATACCTTGTATTTTTAACTATGTTTTGAATTATATATATATATATATATTAATATATATATATAATATATATATTATCTATATATATATATATATATATATATATATATATATAGATATATATTAAATATATATATATATATATATATATTATATATATATATCTGTGTGTGTGTACGCTAAGAAAAGCATTGTAACCTAGGTCCACATGACCACATGAAAGACGCTGTGGTTATCAGTAGTCGATCAACAGATATAAAAGTTTATATTTTCGTTTAAAAGTCTAAGGACTACAAAATTAATAAATCTATTTATAATCTTATACTTAACAAACACGGCATGTTAAATTCAAATTATAAGCCTTAGACACACACACGTACACACACAGCGCCTCAGTGGCGTGGTTGGTATGGTGTTGGCGTCCCACCTCGGTGGTCGCGGGTTTGATTCTTGGCCATTCCATTAGGGAGTGAGAGTTGTGTGTTTCTGGTGATAGAAGTTCACTCTCGACGTGGTTCGGAAGTCACGTAAAGCCGTTGGTCCCGTTGCTGAATCACCTCTGGTTCCATGCAACGTAAAAACACCATACAAACAAACAAACACATACACACACACACACACATATATATATAGTATATATATATATACACAATCATTTTATTTTGCTGCATACGTCCAAGGCTCATTGTTTGAATTTAAAAAATCCTTTTTGTTAAGTGTATATGTATGTATGTATGTATGTATATCAAAACTTGTAAAAGAGTACCAGTGTCTACTTCGGTAAATCTGAAGGGCCGTTCGGCCAGCAACCTCTTCCCTAAAAATTTCCTGCGAAACCAGAAGTCTGTACCCTTCTATGGACACCTCTCCAGAAGGGTAAAAGAGGCTTTTAGGAAGTTTTTAGGGATGTAGTTGCTAGCCTTACGCTCTTTTGATTGATCTAAGCAGACTCTGGTAATCTTTTTACAACTTACGATATGCATAATTACATACTTAACAAAAAATGATTTTTAACAAAAATTGCTTTTTAAGATTCAAACAATGAGTGATAGACGTATGAAGGAAAATAAAGTGAACTGTACATGTATGTCTCAGTCTTATAATTTGAATTTAAAATGCCGGTTATTTTTTTTAAGTATAAGACCTTGTGTGTGTGTTTTTTTATTTTTTTTTATTTTTTTTTGGTCATTAGTCTTTTGAGTGAAAATATAAACTTTCATATCTGTTGATCGACTTCAGATAACCTCGGCCTCTTTCATGTATCCTGCGTGGTCATGCTTTTCTTAGTATGAAATATTTTACACCATTTTTATGTTTTAATCATTTTGATGCAAGATTTCAAAAAATCTCACCCTAGTTTCCCATTTTAATTCAGCATTATTTCTAACAGGTCGTCTTGTATTTTATATAACTCAGAACTTTTTTAATAGACCAAATGTTCTTACAAAGTTGTGAAGGTTTTAGTGAAAACCGAAAATGGATTCGGTGTTCAGTACTGTACTTACTTTTATAGGAGGTTTTATTTTCCGGTTTTGTGCCATTCTCCATTGAATGAATATAATGAATTTTATGAGGCACTTTAACTGCAGCGTGTATATATAAAATGAATGGGTTAATGTCAATGTATAAATAAAAATGACGTGGCTAATACTATCCAGTTGAGTGAAGCATTTACTCCCCGACCCGGATCCACTGATGACAGTGTGAAGGAAGATATGTAGTTCATTGACAACGAGTCACATTTCTATATTGGGAGTCCCGTAAGCCGACGATATTTGCGAAAGTTTCTCAAGGGTTTTTGGTGTCTCAAATGGCCCTTGATTTCCTTCATCCACGACCTCCGCCTTGTCTTCGTGAAGAATCAGTGGTAAGCAGCTCCGTTCGCCCCGACAAATTTCCGAGCCGTCAGATCTGTCCGGATTTGTGTTAAAATTTGCAGCTGGTCTCGTGTTTCATCTCGATAACACGTCTCGTCGTGAGTGTTGCCGCCTCGCTTATCTGCTAAGACGGCTCTCGAGGGTCGCCTCTTGGGCCTCGGCGACCACCACCTCTTCCTCCACCTCCTCCTCCTCTTTTCCGGCGTCGTCTTCATCCTCGTTTGTCTTCCTTCCCTTCCCTTCCCTTCCCTTTATCATCCTTTTTACAACTAGGTCGGCATTATTTATCACCCGTAAGAAATGCGCCGAAGTTTCATCGGCGCAATCGAGTTTAATGTACAGCGTATAATGCTCTATGAAACTCTCAGTCGGCCTTGGTGGCCAGTGTTGCAGAGCCAAACTCACGATCATGACTAACTTTAACCTTAGATAAAATAAAAACTACTGAAACTAGAGGGTATGTTTAGTGATTGGAGGGTGGATGATCAACATAGCAATTTGCAGCTCTCTAGTCTCAGTTTTAAGATCTGAGGGCCGACAGGAAAAGTGCGAACGGACAAAAAAAGTCATCTCAGTAGTTTTCTTTTATATTTGTATTTTCATTGAGCTATGGGTATTATGAAAGTTGATCCTCTGTGGAAGTCACGTAATTTATTATGCTTACTAAATTTCTTTTAATTTAGATTTCTCTACAAGGGATTATCGACCCAGTTGTGATGCGTCTAACGTAATGACTAAAAGCCTGTAATATGTTGGTTTTACGGCAGCACCAATTTTTATTTGGGTTAGGTTACTTTAATCGTCAAACAGGACGGTGATCAGAAAGTGGCCGAAAAGCCATATCCCAACCCCAGGTATGTTGCCTTTCGCCTTAAAGTATCGACCAAGGTATCGTACCTTTATTCTGCAACTTATTTAGGGGCAAGTGATGAGAAAAGATGCCCCTGTGCTGGAAGATGGCAAGTATAAACGTCGAGTTTTTTTTTTTTTTTTTTTTACGTATAAACCTGTTATACTCACATATATCGATACATATTGTATAGGGTCTTCAGACTACATATGCATGCCAATTTTTAGTTGGTAAATTTCTTTACTAGTCTGCTTAATAGGAAGTTCCTTTGATTAAAATGGTCAAGTTATGTCTACATTGTATGAGGGTACACAGTTCCACTTGTTAGAATTACTGTTGTTTTTTATATACTGTGTATGCGAATATGTCTTGCTTGCTTTTGATTGGGATGCAAAATACTTTCGATTAACATTCCAATTCTGCCATGATATACTGCATCCTTGTGATCCCTTTTATTGTAATACTGTTCGTGAAAATAAAAAAAAATTTCCATTTACGTAATTTTTTTTAGTGGGGTATTTAAGAACAAATTTTTGACCAGACATCCAAAGTTGCAGCTTCTCATGACTAGCCCGTAAGCACGAATAAGTCGGTCGAGTCTTTTATTTGTAGAAAATTGTTTCCCCGACAGTGCGTTATACCTAGCCTATGGGATTTGATGTGAAATCTAACCGTTGTCAGTCCTTGTGAGTCTCCAAGTAGTCAAAATAGCCATGGTTTCATTCCTTTTAGGCTTAAAAAAATTTTTGCTCACGATTGATATTAATTGCTCTGCCAGATGGCAGACAAGAACCTCTCTATTTAACGATAAAGAAAAGCCAGACATTCGTTAGATGTTGATGCTGACAAGATCATTGTTCCCATGCTCCTTTGTAAATATCACATTAAATGCTTGGAATAGAGTTATTGCAAAGTTTTTAATTACTGAATGTCTTCACTACATTTTCACAGAGCCTCAAGGTATTCTCAGTCTTTGTTGTAAATATGTGAACTAGTTCGACATCTAAAGAGATGAAGTCTGAGTATGCCTAGTAGTAAGGATTTTTGTTTTGTTTTTATAAACTTACTGAATCCCTGCCAATGTTTGTTTTCTTTGGTTTCGTCTGGTTTCGTTTGGGTTTTAAATACTTACTGACTGATGTTTTATTGTCCGTTCTTATTCTGTAGTCTGTACCTTGCCTGTGGAAAATATATTTAGTAATTTGTTTTCCCGTAGGGTTAAGTATCCTTGTCTTTGAATTGACTATTGGGAGGAGTGCATAGCTAAAACTCCTTGATTTTCTAGTTCTGTGTATTCCTTGATGCAGGCATGCTTTTGTGTTCCTAGTTCTTGGTATTAGAAATAAACCTTTTTTTTTAACAACTTTTGATATATATTTTATTTAGTTTCAAGTCATTCGTGGACTCCTACTTTCATACCAGGGACAAAAGGACAAGTTCTTGAGTGTTTTATTAGATTTTGCTAACGGTTGGATAGTACCTGATGGAGTAAATAGAAACATAACTGTAGCCTACTACTGTAGTACATGCATGTGTAACTATTTTCAAATTCACTAATATTAAGCCACAAATTTCGTTTTAATATCAATTTACTGGGTCGTAAACCTATTGTTTTATGCTCATAGAACGCAGAATTGTTAGAAAGTTGATGATAAGGAATATTATGATTGTTCAGACCAAGAACCCCATTCATATTGAACACGCCCACAGGGGCCATTGATTTGAAATTCAAGCTTCCAACAAATATGGTGTTCATTGTGAAAGAAGGAACGGAAAACATTAGGAAATATAGAAAGACGGGGTTAGTAGAAAAGAGGAAATTAACAAATTAATAATAAACAAATAAAAATGTAAGCAAAGGATTAAAATACAAGGAAAATTGTTTTAGGATGCTAATGTGTCCCATCTTCGCTTAAACTTTTCAAGTTCCATGTGCACGATATCCCTAGAGAGATTGTTCCACAGTCCAACGGTGTGAGGAATAAAGCGACCTCTGGAAATGAGAAGTTCGATAGCGAGGCACATTTACTGCATATTGGTGTTGCTTTTCAGCATGTATGATTCCTCTTGGCAGGAATAGAGGATTGGGTATCAATTATCAATGTGAAAGATCTCTGTTAAGATACAACTCACGAAAATTTGACAAACACTAGACCATCCGTCGATGGTCCAAGTCGTAACTGCTAATGTTAGGAAACAGAGACCTACCTCCACAAACCACTCTGTCTAAAAATGATAGATCTCTGGCACAAGCAAAGATTCACACAGGAAAACTGTATTCAAGTAAAGGAAGGACAAATTATTTAAAACTGGTTGCATTGATTTTATCACTGTTATAAATATATGAGGCGTTACGTACAATACCTAACTAAGATGAGGCATCTGCTGACACTTTCATTAGATGTTTCTCAAAAGTAAGATGTCAGGCAAATGTTACACCAAGGATAGTTAAAGCCTCAGACGCAGTGACCAGAGTCCCATCCACCTAAGGGGAGCCTCATGCCTCATCGACTACTCACTCACTAATTTGGTCCATGTCAGGATTGAGACTAAGACAGCTTCATTACTACACCCACAAGTGTTGCATCATCAGCATACGGAACAACCATGTTTTCCAGGCCAACAATCATATTACTCGCATACACTAAAAATAGCAGTGGACCAAGAACGCTATCCTGTTGAACTCCAGACACAATAGGTCTTGGAATGGTAAAGATCCCATCAAGAGCAACTCATTGCTCCCTACCTGTAAGGAAATCGTGAAGTAATCCTAAAACATATTCACCCACTCCAAGATTCTGAAGTGATTTACTAAACCAAAAGCAACGCTAAAATTTATTTGAATTACTCGATACTCAAAACACATATCAAGGTTCTCTTGCAAATGGCATGCCAAATTTAAAGAGCATTGCAGGTACGTAACTGCTTCCTATATACATTTGACTCTCAGTTAAAATTTCTTTATAGTGACTCAAAAATAATTTTTTCAACAATTTTGGGGAAGAGAAGGCGAACAAAAAATGGCCTGTAGTTACTGCAGTCTGTAGATATGCCACTTAGGAACAGGTAATGTACAACTAAGCTTGGGCTCATCCACAAAGTACTACATCGACCTAAAAATCTGGAGAATCTTCTAATGTTGGGAGACAACGTACTAGAAACCTTTTTTAAAAAACAAAGTGAAATCATCAGGTTCTCCATCCCAACTATCAAGGTTATCAAGTATCTTGACATCCATAGAATGAAATACAAATTTTGTAAGGATAGATTCAAGATGACAAGTATCAAGGAGTATGATATCCTTAGCTGATTGCTTAGCTTCGAAATCACGGTGAAGCAGTTCAACCTTTTCCTTAGGGCCAGTAACTAATCTACCATCATCTGTTAGTAGTGATAGAAAAGAAGACCAGCCTGACACAGAGATAGATGATGCCAGTTTAGCCAATTACAGATGACGCTGAGTAATTCCTTCACGTTTCCTCTCAGTTATATGGTAAATTCTATTCACAGCATGGCGAGACTCAACAAAAATGGTGTAATTTTCGTGTGAACGATTTCGTCTCCATGTGTATGTATCATCAAACTATGGGTGGTCATTAGATTTGTCCTGCATTCAATTACCGTCCAGGGACATACTGTACTAAAAAGCCATTAGAATTTCATTTAACTTTTTAGGATCTGGATCTGATATAGCATCTAAAATATTAAGTGCCTGGCAAACTGTAATAAAGCTATCTTAATTGGATCTAGGGTTCAGCCACACTGTTTTTCCAACGGTGGCTTTAAGAATATACTGACTGACGGAAATATCCTTCTCAATGGCTTCATTATATCTATTCCAGACATTTTTTGGATATGACTTGACTTTAATAGTTTTGCAGATTAGAGGTCGTATGGAAATTTGTTCATTGTGGAAGCTTGTTGATAAGATTATCTCTTGTTTTTCAAGTGTGATTGATTTTATTTTCATAATCTAGATACCCAAAGTCTTATCCTTGCTTAGCAGTCTTCAAGCTCTCTGGGATTTATATAAAAACTTAGTATTTTGACATTCACTTCTGAGCAATGCGTCAATCCCTTCTTGTTTTTAATAGAATTAATGCCTAAAGCAGTTTTTCTTTATACTTTTGCAAGTGATTCACGCTCTTTCTAGGTTTATTCTTTTTATATTGTTTTTAATATGTGATCCTATGTGATCCTCATCTTGAGTTCCGTTATCAAAAACCTTGTATTCTAATATGGATTTTCGGGACTCTCTCTCTCTCTCTCTCTCTCTCTCAGGTATAATTGCTTGGATGAAGTGCATTTGTTCCCGCAATCGTCATGTTCGATACGAGTTGGTACGTTTAATTGCTAGTTCGTATAATCCGCATGAAGTTATTCTGTGATTACAAATGACGTAGTTAGTAATTGTTACTGTGTTCAAACAAGTTAACCGAGATCTGGAACAAAAATTATTGGTACGCAGTTGTTTACTGTGTTACCTATGATGCAAATGATATTACTGATTCCTTACGTGAAGATTCAAGATATAAAGTCGTGCAGGCAAGTGTTACAAAATCTGTGCAGACAAGTGTATGTGTTATGACTGGGTTCAAATTTCTCGTGTAATTTAAACCAAGATTTTATTTCTTTATAAATGTTACTCTGCTTTCCATCTGATTAGTTAGACTTATCTTTCTTTTTCGTACTTTCTTTAAATCTTCAGCTGAAAAATCCTTATGAATAGTGAACAGACTGTAAACCCAAAAGGGTTAATAGTCTCATGTTACACTGATTTTAGTATTATCTGTTGGAGTCTTTATCTGTCGTAATAGTATCTTCATCTCTCGTGTCGCGAGTTCCCTTGGCACCCGTCCCTCAGTATATTTTTACATGTTTATGCTGTTTTAACTCCTACCCTATAGGTTTCAATCTTTGATCAAGAAGAAGAAGTTTTCTCTATCATATATGACCTCATTTTTGCTTCTTTTCATTATTCTACTCTTAAATCTAGCATCCTTTTCCCATTCCCTTCCTATTCTTCCTCGCTCCCTCCTCATAGACCTCCTCTTTCCCTTACCTGTCTGCTCCTAGTTCCCTTCCCATACCCTCCCAACCTTCCCCGCTTGTGTTCCTCCTTCCTCCTTCCCTCCCCCCTTCTTTCCTTTCTCTTCCCTCCCCACCCTTTCTTCCCTGCCTCATGTATAAGATTTATGTCGGGTTTGTGTCAGCAGTGAAGCATATCTTATTGTGATGCCTGACTCATACTAGGGGTATCACTCATCTTTTGTATTCACCGCTTATTCATCCTTATTCGCCGCATTTATCTTGCATTCCTCGCTCTATCATCCATCACTTTATATCTTTCTCATTATATTCATTCGTCTTCTTCACTAAAAAAAAAGTAATTTTTTTTTACTCTTCTTTATTTCCCCCACCTTTATGCTTGACTTCTCTTCTAAATCTCAATTTTTGGTTAATTGAATAATGATATTCGTCTCGATCATGTTGCGCTTGTTTATTTTTTTCACTCTTTTTTTTATTGTAAATATGTTCATATTAAGTATGCTGAATCTGTATGCGAACACACGTAGATAAAAATCGAGACACTGCCTGATTCCGTCAGGTGTATTGCGGATAAATATGTATTTTGATGCATGTTATAGATGTCTCTGTATAAATTTCTATATACGGAATAAATATTTGTATGTATGTATATATATATATATATATTATATTATATATATATATATATATGTGTATATATATATACGATATATAAATATATATATATATATATATATATAATATATATATATATATATATACGTATATATGTATATATGTATATATATATGTATATATATATATATATATATATATATCTATATATACGTATATGTGTGATATATATATATATATATATATATATATATATATATATATATATATATATATATATATATTACACACACACACATACATACAAATATTTATTCCGTATATATATATATATATATATATATATATATATATATATATATATATATATGTGTGTGTGTGTGTGTGTGTGTGTGTGTGTGTGTGTGTGTGTGTGTGTGTGAGAGTAATCATTTCTTTTCTGGGCTCTACTGTCTTAATTTTATTTTGTTTTTTTATCGAATGAAAATTATTTAACCAGTTAATGTGACTATCAACTTATTAGCTGACGATTACATGTATCCAATTAACTTCTTTGTTGATTGTATATGTTTTGATCCACTCATCTCTTGCTTTTGTCGAAATTACACGTTTGGGTGAAGTTTGCCTCACATCCGAAGAATGTGATAGTGCAATTTCACGCAACTTAGTGTTCTACATAAATTCTGTCAAGTTTTAATTGTATACGCTAAAGTAATTGCATTAACCTGATGTAGTAATTACCTGACCCAGATCAGCAGTTGCCTTTGCCAGGCGTGTATGCTTCACTATCGCCACTTTTTGTTGCGATTATTTGTCTTCACACAAAACTTTGTCGTCAATTATGCCTGTTCTTGCGAGAACGGAACGGAGAGCTCAGCGTGTTTTGTACCAGCCTGTATATATTATGTCTGTTGGTTCATGTTTAAAAAATTTTATATATTTGTTTTCAGCGTGTTTCTGGTGTGTTTGTCAGCTTTCATTTTACTTACCTTTCTGCAAATTATGTTACTTTGCATTAGTAAGTATTTTTACGGCGTCTGATTGGACTCATTTTAGGTCTGTACATTGTCAATTTTTCTTTTAAGTTGTGCAAGCTTTTTCATATCTGATTTTTCATCCGTAATAACTGAATAGTGCTGGCTGTTTGTGCGTTCAATTAAAAGGGAGATTTGGTGTATACGTTTTTCCTGACGAATAAATTTACTGGTTTAATTCTTAGTTTTGTTCAAGCTCGAAAGATTTCATTAAGTCTTGTGAATTCCTTTGTCTCTTAATTGTTTTTTATCTTTGCATTTAAACAGACGACAGTTTCTTCCATCTCCAGCTGTTGTCTTGACCTCAAAAGCCATTAAATGAGCAGTTTCTATCCTTTTACCTCTGCATTTGTAGTAAACATCGCATTCTTAAATTTCTCTGTCAGTTTTGATAAACTTCAACTCCCTTGGATCCATGTTGTTGTACGTCTCCGAGTATTTTATTAAATATCACATTAATGGTTTAGAAATTTACTTTTTGCAGCGTTTCAGTTCCAACGGCAGACTGACTCCTCATTTCTATTAACTAACTCGTGATTTTCCCGTTGTTCTTTGCCTGAAGAATTTTTTCAGGGTCAGATATTTTCATATGTATTTCCATTGAGATATTTTCCCATTTTGTCAGTCATTTTTATTTCTGAAAATGGATGTTGATTAATTTAAGTAGTCTTTCTTTTAGCCTACTTTTATGAAAACTACGTCGATTTTTATATCCGTGGTATTTGCTTTTCATTTCTGTGAATTCCAATTAATTTCATTTTTGTGGTTGATGAATTTCATTACTTGCATATCCTTCTTTTCTTTGCTTGATCATTTGCATTTTAGAAAAATACTTTTAATTCCATTTCAGCTTTATGAAGGCTTGTCTATTTCCATTTTTAATGATGCTGGTTATGATCGTCGTTATATGTATTTCTTGTGTTTTTAACGTGAGTGATTTCCCTTTTTAAGAATGTTCAATTTAAAATCTTGTCATCGCATTTCACAGAATCCGAAAGCGCTGTTTTTCATATTTTTATTGGTTTTTGCTGTGGTAGTGATCTGTTATCATTGTGGTGTGCGCATGGGTATTTAGAATCTGAAAGTTACTTTTGCAGGTTGGCAGAACTGGGAAATTTAGAATGGAATTATGAGACCTCGGCTAAATTTCCACATTTTTATTATAAAGCGAAACTCGTTGCAAAATTAGGTAAATGTCAGCAATCAGAAAAAGTGTAATGGAGATAAAAGTTCACTATAACGACTCGTCAACTTTATGATTCGAAAAAATTCTAAAAGTTTTGGATAACGCTACACCTGATGAGACAAGGTACAGTGATGTACGAACAAATTCAGATAGTTGGGCAGAATCTAGAACTGTTCACGTTATCACTTGAGACAGTCTGTCCTTTTTATGCGCACTTTCCTATTTGGAGGCTGTCAGGAGTCAGCTTTAGCTGGTACTTGTTTTTTGTACGTCAGTCGAAGTATAGACAGCTTTATATTCTCATATATAGAAAAGTTATTAGGTGTGTAATCTTCTTTAGAAGATTTTTTTTTTTTTTTTTTTTTGCTAACAAAGAGGTGCTGCTGGAAAGTCATCTGCTACACCTTAAGAACCTACTCATTCATAGGTTTCTGTAATATTGTATAGCTTTTAGCTTGTTTCAGAATCCGCTAATTGTTTGAGTGCCAGTAATAATGGCATCTTTAATTAGTAAAAGGCCAGCCCGGAAGTTATCAAAGGGAATCTTCAACTCAAAATGTTCTAAGCATGCATGAAAATCTCTGCATTATTTAGTGGAATTTCCCAGGGCCGAGAATTAAATTGGAGGACCTAAAAGTACTGACTCAATTTGTATGGTAAGAGACAGTGATGAAAAACTCCATGAAACCTTACCAAAAGTACTGGTTATTTGCCGCATCTCGCGCACAAATGCAAAGATTTGGGATAATGGGAGAATACTATTATACTTTTTTACATGAATCTTTAGTAAATAAAACCTCCATACCCTTTTCCTCTTTTCTGTCGATGTGTATGCTTGGTACCCTCCTTACACATATATTATTACTCATATTATAACTCTCAGAATAACCGATCTCTCTCCCTCTGGTGTAAATTTGGGATGAAAAATATCATACGGGAAAACAACCCCGTGTTTCCGGTCATATTGGTATAGTATCAATAGCTAAGCTCTCATGTAATAATGAAAATCATATATTTTAGTTAAGATATGATGGATGACAAGTACTGTACTGTACAACACTGATTTCTTTCCAGTTTGAAAAGTCTATCATTCCAAAGAGCTGGTTGGATCGCACTTACAAAAAAAGAAACTTCATTAAAGCTGATATGTGGTCAGGTGCTGCCAAGCAGCTGAAGCTTAACCCATTTTAATCAGCTTACTTTGCCCACTTATATCAGTCATTTTAATTTCTGTTTAGATATTCTGCATTTACATATGGTAATCTCTAAAGTCGATAATTGTAGAATATTTTAGCCTTGCATAAAGCAACAGCTTTAGGAATAAGTGTAGTTTACGGTTTTACAGTATACTTTACTATAATATATAAAAATGCTACATTGTATATTTTCTAAATGATACAAAGCTTCTGCTACCATCAGGTTTGGGGGACTTTTTAATGAAGATGAGCTTCGTAGCTGCCTTCCAGGCTATTAGTGGAATTTTACCGTGAGTAGAATTCAATTATAGGAGTTCCTAAAAAAATCAACTTTTGGCGAGAGATATTCTGTCTTTTCGTTCGGTTCGTGAAGTGTACTACAATCTCTGTTTGTATGCAGTACAAAATTTTCACTGGTTTTACAGATTTTGAAAGGGGAGTTTGCTTAATTAAACCTGTGACAAGAAAATGAAAATGTAGGACAGTTACTGTCATTGTAGCACAGCTTTACCAATTTGGTAGAGTTTCTGTATCTTATGGAGGTATTTCCCGGTGTGGGGGTTTTGGGGGGAGGATGTTGGCGTCAGTGCACTTAACACGGTGCGCTGTAGGCATAACTTCAAGTTCTATGTAGTGTCCTTTCGGCCCCTACCTGCAACTCCTTTCACTCCTATTACTTTACTTTCGTTCGCATTCTCTTTGTTTCATATTACTCTTCACCCTTCCCTAACAATTGTTTCAAAGTGCAATAGCGAGGTTTTCCTCCTGTTACACCTGTAAAACGTTTCTACTCTTAATTTCTATTTCAGCACAGAATGACCTCATAGGTCCCAGTTCTTGGCCTTTCGCCTAAATTTGGTATTCCGTGGAGGCAATGAACCGTTATTAGAGATCAATTAGCAAAGGCTTGGCAAAATTAATGTGAATGTGTTCAGCAGTGATCCAAAAACTAACACTTTAGGAAATTGACCACTCATCTCTGAAATGCGCACTCGCAAGTATGCCACCTAGATGGGAAACTGCCGTAATCTCACTGAATTTGTTTTTCTTGTTTAACACATTGGTGGTGGTTATTGTTTGTTTGATTACAGCCATTCCTTGATGACTCTGGGGCATTGATTAGTTATTCGAGTCCATTTTGAGTGCAGGGATGATTATAATAATGACTTTCTTCTCAGGGTCCTCATAAGAGCATTATTTATGTTTTTTTTTTTTATAACCTTTGGTCACTTTTTCCTCTTAGTACCAGAAACTCAGGGTAATTTTTGTAATGTTTTTAAGGTTTTAATGAGAGTGAGTATTATATGATCAGGGATGCTGTAATTAGTATTAATGTTTAATGAAGAATATACAACCTAGCCATCTTGGGGGGCAACCAAGTCCTTATGGGTGCCGGTCCCAAGCCCGGATAAATAGGGAGGGTTGGTGTCAGGAAGGGCATCCGGCTGTAAAAATCTGTGCCAAAACCAAATGGAATGAGCCGAAATATGGAAAGAGGTAATGCTAGGGCGTACTCCGTAAACGACGCACAGACATATCGCCCTAACTCTGTGGTAAGGCGAGGGCTACTGCATCAGGAGCGGGTGCAGCTAAAGAAGCGAGCTCACATTGGGTTCAGAGTATGTCAGCTAAATGTTGGGTCCATGACTGGGAGAGGTAGAGAATTGGCTGACTTGATGAGAGAAAAGAAAGTAGATGTTGTGTGTGTGCAAGAAACGCGGTGGAAAGGAAATAAAGCTAAAGAGTTGGGAGATGGATATAAGCTATATTATAGTGGAGCAAATAAACAAGGTAGAAATGGAGTTGGCATAGTACTGTCTAGTGAACTAAAGAACTCGGTAATAGAAGTGCATAGAAAGAAAAATGACCGCATCATCAGATTGAAGATATGTTATGGAGGAGAGATTCTGAATATTATAAGCGCATATGCACCACAAGTTGGTTGCACAGAAGAAGAGAAGGGAAATTTCTGGAGAGACATGGATGGAATAATGCAAGAACTGGAAGAGCATGAGAGGGTGATAGTTGGGGCAGATTTGAATGGCCATGTCGGAAGTGAAAATGAGGCGATTGGGCGGGTGCATGGGGGCCATGGAATTGGGGAGAGAAACCCAGAAGGAGAGAGTGTAGTGGACTTTGCTGTGTCATTCGACATGGCAATAGTAAACACATTCTTTGAAAAGAAAAGGGAACACCTAATAACATATAGGAGTGGGGGAAGATTCTCCCAGATAGACTATTTCTTGTATAAAAGGATAAATCTGGTGGAGGTCAAGAAAACTGCAAAGTTATTCCAGGCGACCATGTAGCCCCCCAACACAGGTTGCTATGTATGGACTTGAAGTTGAAAAGGGAAAGAAAAACCAAAGCTAAAGGGATAAGGAAAATTAAATGGTATGAATTACAGAAGGAAGGGGATAAGAAGAGAGAGTTTAAGAGGAGGGTTTTGGAGGATATTGATATAGGGATTGAAGATGTTCAAGAATGGTGGGCACGAAATGCAGCAGTAATAAGAAGGCATGGAAAGGAGCTGCTAGGAGAGACATCTGGTATCATATGGGAAGAAAAGGAGAGTGGGTGGTGGGATGAAGACATTGAGAAAGTAGTAAAAGATAAGAAGGAGGCAAAGAAAAGATGGGAAGAGTCACAGTCAGTGGAAGACAGAAATAGGTACAGAGAGAAAAACAAGGTGGTGAAAAAGGTGGTAGCCCAAGCTAAAGCAAAGTCGTATGATGATGTGTATAATGAGCTGGGGACAAAGGAAGGATTAAAGAAGATGATCAAGCTATCAAAGGCTAGAAATAAGAGCACCAAAGATATAACACATATCAAACAAATAAAGGATCAAGAGGGTGTAGTGCTTAGAAAGGAGGAAGACATTGTGAAGAGATGGAAAGAATATTTCGAACAGTTGTTAAATGAAGAAAATAATAGACTAATAAGAGAGGATGGGCAAGTGAACATTGGCATGGTAATGTGGTTTTCTAGCAAGAGGTACTAAATGCACTGAAGAAGATGAAGAATGGGAAGGCAACCGGACCAGACATGATCCCAGTGGAGGCATGGAAAGCATTAGGGAGATGAAGGAGTGGATATACTGTACGATCTTATGATAAAGATCCTTGAACAGGAAAAGATACCAAATGAGTGGCGTGGGAGTATATTGATACCAATTTTTAAAGGGAAAGGCGATGTCCAAGAGTGTGGTAATTATAGGGGCATTAAATTGATGTCCCACACTTTGAAGATACTGGAAAGGATGATAGATGCTAGACTGAGAGAAGAAGTACAAATAGGTAAGGAGCAGATGGGATTTATGAAGGGAAGGGAACAACAGATGGTATATTTTGTCTGAGGCAAATAATGGAGAAATTCGGGGAAAGACAAAGGGACCTACATATGGTATTCATTGACCTTGAAAAGGCTTATGACCGAGTCCCGAGACAAGAGTATGGAGGAGCCTGAGGGAGAAGATGGTGCCAGAGAAGTATGTGCGATTGATACAAGAGATGTACCGGAATGTATTTACCAGAGTGAGGAGCAGTGTTGGGGAGACAGAAGGTTTTGAGGTGAGAGTAGGATTACACCAGGGGTCGGCTCTGAGCCCATTTATCTTTAACATAGTGATGGATGTTATAATGAGGAGTAAGGAGACAGTACCATGGAACATATTGTATGCGGATGATATTGTTCTGTGTGCAGAGAGCAGGGAAGATCTGGAAGTGAAATTGGAGAGATGGAGACAAGTACTGGAGGACAGAGGAATGAGAATAAGTAGATCCAAAACAGAATATATGTGTACCACCACTGAGGGGGATGATAGAGAAAGTATTCAGCTTGGTGGAGAGCAAATAAGGAGAGTTGATAAGTTTAAGTATTTGGGATCTTTTGTTAACGCTGGAGGAAGTATGGAAGAAGAAGTAAAACATCGGGTACAGGCAGGCTGGAACAACTGGAGAGCGGCCTCGGGAGTTCTTTGTGACAAAAGAGTGCCGTTAGGTTAAAGGAAAATTTCACAAGACGGTGGTAAGAACAGCAATGCTGTATGGTACGGAAACAGCAAGCATGAGAAAAGCAGAGCAGAAGAAGATGGATGTGGCAGAAATGAGAATGCTTAGGTGGATGTCTGGGGTAACAAGAGTGGATAGGATCAGAAATGACTACATAAGGGGGTCAACTAAGGTGGTGGAAGTATCAAAGAAAGTGCAGGAGGGAGGCTGAGATGGTATGGACACCTGTTGAGGAGAGATGAGGACCACGCTGGGAGACATACTATGGGGGTGGAGGTGCAAGGAAGAAGAAAAAGAGGGAGACCAAGAAAGAGATGGAAGGACTGTGTGAGAGGAGATTTAAATGAGAAGGGAATTGATGAGGCAGAAGCACAAGATAGAAATAGATGGAAACGGCTCATCCGAAACGGCGACCCCATATAAAAATGGGAACAAGCTGGGAAGGGAAGAAGAAGAAGTTTAATGAAGAATATACATTTTACCATATCTTATTACAGCTGTATGAATTTTATGCAGTAAAGAGTGTAATGGTTTTATGGGTCATTTACCAGTAATTTTTAAAGACTTTTAAAAGTTCCCATAATCCAGTCAGTTTCACATTGTGCTTATTCAAGTATATATTTTTAAGGTTATTTAATTTTGGTATTTTTCATCGTTTTCATTGTTTCACTTTTTCATAGGAGATTTTCCATTATAAAGTCATAACGGGTTAATTATATTAATATTAATATATTATTGTATTATTTTATTTTGTTTCGGTTTATGATTGTGTTAAGACTGTTCTAGTTTTCTTAACAGTTTTCAGTTGAGTTTTAATGTAGACATAATTATTATCCTCTAGAGAACCACCAATCATTCTTTAAGTCTGTATGTTCATTTTTTCCAGAATCCATAAGAATAGTTTAAGACTTATAGTGATGTTGCATTTTAGAATTATTACGGGCATATGTATATAAATATATATATATATATATATATATATATATGTATAATATATATATATATATATAATATATTATATATATATATATATATATATAAAATCTGTATATATATGTGGCCAAAGAATTTGGACTTGCAGCCTCACCTCAAAATTCTTTCAGAGAATTAGATGGTTAAAGGTTAATACAGTTAAGATACATTCTGTCACAGGAAAAACATATATACGACAACCACACGTCACTTCCATGAAGGAGATTTTACTCAGCAGGCTCTTCAATATATTTTAGTGGTTCGGGTAGTATATAGTAGATGCAATGGTAGTTTGATGACAAGAGTGTATAATTTAGAAAGCACTGGGTAGCTGGCGTGAATGAGGTATCGCAAATGATGATCCTTAATGTCTAGGAGGTTTTGACGTTCGGATGAACTTTCGTTGTAGAGGCGTGTAAAGAAGCTAAAGTTATGGAAGTTTTCTGCCCAGGCTGGAGTCACCCATTGTTAGTTGGAGCGCTTAATTCTGAGAAAGAAAATGTTTGGTAACTATATCCAGTGGTGCTAGGGATAAAATAAAGAACCATAATAGTAGGAGAAAAGTTGTGGGGCCATGGATGGACTGTCCGAAGTTTGCAGATGATATCGCTCTGGTTAAGGATAGAGGAATGAAATTGCAGAAAACGGCAAATGAATGTTTTCAGTACGAGAAAGCTGATTGAATATAACGAGAAAGTTTAGAGAATATCTAGATGATGGAGTGGTAAAATTTTGGCTTAGCAAGGAGGGTAGCACTGTCATTGCAAAAGATTATGAAGAGATTGGGAGTTGGTGTGGAAACCGAGGTAGGAATGTTTGGAGGGACTGATAAGCCAATTCTTTATGGAAGTGAAATGTGGAAGTCAGATGCAAATGAAAGTAAAAATTAGCATTTATTGGAAGTCGAATTGAAAAGGTGAGAAATGAGAAATGTGGAGGTATGTAGAACATTTGAAAAGAAGCGTAGGTGAAAGTTTGAATCAGTGTTTTGAGAAGAGAAAGGGTAGTAAGACCTAAAAAACACTGGATGGATGGATGGAAGAGAAATTGAAAAGCAAATCTTTTACTATCCAGGAAGCACGAAAGGGCGTATAAAATAAACGAATGGTGTAGTGTTTGTGTAATGTGTAGGTGTACGAAGACTATGCTCTTATCACGGGTTTCCCCCACGATTCAACGAGGTGTGAATGCTTGTTTTTCTGTCTCAATCTTGGCGCATATAATGATACAGTATAATGTTGTAACAGTATAATGTTTAAAATTTGGTCTTACTGAAGTGTTGTATATCTTCGAATTATAGGATTCGCATAAAAGGCCCTTCTTCACTTGGCAGCACGAGTTTATATTTAGGGCAGATCAGATTTAGAATGACGAAGTCAAAATCGTGACCTCTTTAGCCAGTTCATTCTCTCATGGGATCGCAGCTCGTTTCCAGGCGTGTTTCTTGAGGAATATTATATTCTTTTTATTCACACGAAGTTTCACACTGGTAGTGTAATATTGATTTACAATTAAGAGCTTAAGTCAGGTGTAGTAATAGGACGACTGGTTAACCTTAAAATAACTCAAAATTTACTTGCTCATATTTCGCCTGTGTTTTCTCTGTCGTGTCAAACTGTTTTGGCATTAAATGTCAGCCCTTGGAAAATGGAGGATCAAAATTGAATTATTTTAATTCAGTGCTAATAACTTCGATTATTTCTTATCATCCACAGTATGTAGTGAAATGTTTATTGTTTTATAGTCTTGTAGTAAACGGTATTTCTATATAACGCAAGTTTTGTTTCCCAGGACGCTCGTCGAAAATTTACCACTATAAGAAAGCAGCAAATTCGACAATTTTTTTTTTTTAATCTAGTTACATTTGTGGAAAATTTTTGTAATTAAATAGCGATAATGAGCCTTCAATGGAAAGAATTTGAGTGCCTTTATTGAATCTGGAGAGCACCCTTTTCAGTGTAACGGAATACACGAACATTTCTTTCACATTTGTTCTTTGAAGGGAACCGAAAGAGGGAACCAGTTGAAAGAACTTGTTTTGGTTGTGTGATTTCACATCATCATCTCTTCCCTCTCTGAAAAATATTGCCAAGATCTAAGTTAGATAGTTGTGGTCCGGGTTTTATACGAGACAGAACGAGTTCTAGTGGAAACGCCGGCTTTGGAAAAGGAACATCATGCATGATTCATTGACATTATCGTGAACTGAACAAGATTCTGTTTTCTCAGGTGTTAATGTTACCTGTCAGCTGACGCTGGAGTTTTTTTTTTATTTCCTTTTTTTCCCCTCAATTTAGATATGGTGAAACGTTGAGATTTGTTTAAGAGCAGGCTTTCTTGGCAGGTGTGAATTAAAATTTTAAACTTCTCTAAGTGAACTTGAATCATGGTCGACTCGGATGAAGATAAGTAGTTTCAGAGACCACAACAATGCTTGGGTGGGCTTTGGTATGTATTGCTGTGTATCTTTTTCGTTATATTCATTTTAACATTGTCTCTAACCTAACATATGAAAAGGGGAATTGAAGAAAAAAAGACAGGTGAAGGCAATGGGACTGAGTTGGTTTAATGAAATAAATTTTATGCGTGACCAAGAGAGGAGTGACTTCAATTTTGATAGTATGGAGGCTTTTGTCGAAAGAGCTTCGAAGAATGGGAGATATATTTCCATTAGTTGGTAAGACTTACGTGTTGATAATCATTTGTGTTGAGACATGAAAAAAAATGAGAGTAAACACAGATTTTCTAAAAGAAAGAAAGAAAAAAGTCCGAAATTGTATGTTAGGCGTAAAGCTCAAAATTATTAACTAGAAAAACTAAACAGTTCCGTTATCCAAAGGCAACAGTATGCCAGTTTCTTCATATATTTATTTTTCCATTAAAGCTGTGTCTCCTCCATTTTAAAAGATACCGTACTAATGCATGACAGGACGTTTATTAGATTATTATGACTGATATAATTTGATATGAATTGAAAGCAAAGCATCTATTGTCGTCATCACGTGAGGTCAAAGGTGGATTCTATTGAGATCTAGCGGTTTTACCGGTTATTTCCTGAAATCTAAATGGCAACTTACCCAAGGTCATCAGTTCAGAAAGCTTTTTTGAAGTGTATTTATATATCTTTTTGGAGACCACGATCGCAAAATAACTAATGGTACAGTATTGGCATAAATCTGCAGACACATTTCAAACTTTTATGCTGGCGTTTTACTTAATATCTAGTAAGTACTAATCACGGTGGTTCAGTTAATTTATTCTGTACATTGGCATGGTGTTGGGATATGAGTATTTTCTTTGTAAGTTCGGTTTCCTCTTCTCATGATTTTTAGGGAAATAAAAATTGTCGTTATTTTTCCGCGTCTTTATAGAAAATCCGGTACAGGTGAGCACACACTCGTAAAGTATCTCCAGAAATATTCTTTTTGGGGAGCCTTATCTCAATGCCTTATTCGTCGTCAGTGGCGTGATATGAAAGTAGCTTTGCTGTAGGTCATCATGACCTTTTAGATTCAGTTTTATCTGCAAACGATCCGGAAGGAATCTAGGTCTTTGTATCTTCGATCTTGTTTTTCGCCCATTAGAGTTGTAGATTACCTTAACGTTTAATAAAATACATCTTCAAACGATCATGTTCTTTGTGTGCGAGAAGCAATCGCGGAATATTCTCGGATAAACATCCAAACGGAATCTGGGCCGACTGATCCCGTCACACATTTCTCTCGTTTTCTGTATTTGAGAATGAGGGTGTATTAATTTAAGACACCGGTAATGGGAGATCCTGAAACCAAGCACTAAAGTATTCTCAATAATTTTATGAGGTTGTGAGTTTAATTTCTGCCGATCTGTTTGTTTTGTCTCAGGACCTGCCTAGCTGCCTTGAAGTTTCTCAATAGTACTTTTTTGAGGTAAATTGTGCATTGAAAGCAGTAGACAGTGTTATTACATCCGACTGAGACATCGATGTTTATGTTACAGAAAGAAGTTCTTGTTGCCCACAGAATACTAGTTCTCTCTCTCTCTCTCTCTCTCTCTCTCTCTCTCTCTCTCTCTCTCTCTCTCTCTCTCTCTCTCTCTCTCTCCTAGTTGGTACATAAAATGGTTCA
This sequence comes from Macrobrachium nipponense, assembly GCF_015104395.2. NCBI lineage: Eukaryota > Metazoa > Arthropoda > Malacostraca > Decapoda > Palaemonidae > Macrobrachium > Macrobrachium nipponense. The sequence goes on along the minus strand of NC_087213.1, from coordinate 76,197,751 downwards.
GTTTTTGTTACCTTTGGAATTAAGATAGTAAATTTCATATCGATTTCAGTTTATTTCACATTAATAAGGGTGTAGTATTTTATTATATTATTATATTATTGTTGATTTTGTTGTGGTTGTACTTACTGTTGAATATAATCATGCATTGATATTATGTAGATTACTCTCAGTACGTTCAAATCGTACTGGCATTCAATTCTTCAGAATTATCTCTACTGTTGAATAATGGAAAAAGACATGTGAATTTTGTTTTTATAGTTATGCATTTCATAGTTCTTCGAATTTTAAGGAGAAATTAAAAGTCTGACTAAGATTATATATATATATATATATATATTATATATATATATATATATATATATATATATATACATATATACATACATACATATATATGTAAGTGTTTACATAATAAAATATGGAATGTTAGTCCTATATATAAAAGATTGCTTGCAGGAATGTGATCAGACTAGAGACGCTAAAGATGACGTATACAATAAAAGTAGGCTAAGATAACATGCCGTCACCTGTAGTCATTCAATTGTTTATAAACATTAGTCCAAGCTCCCTGCTTGAGACAACTACCGCCTACGTGATCTGTAGCGTGTCTCATTTTGTGTTCGTATGAAACTATGTCATTTGTATGTATGTTCATATGTTCGAACTACTGTCTGTTCCTTCATAACTTGTAACAGAGATGGTAGACGAGCAGAACAGAGTTAGCTATCGTCATTAGAAGACCTGTACCTCTTTACCTAAGCTTTATCATGTAGAGGAATAGGATTAGCCATCATCATTGGCAGAAGCGATCAAGCTATCGTTATTAGAAGACTTGTACAATCATATCTGATCTTCAGCATGTAAAACTTCAGAAGAATACATATAGTTTTATATTTCGTGTTTTCTACAAGAACCTCCTCACCATGAGTTTAACACATCGTCGTAATAACCAACAAGATAATACCGACTTCGTAAATGATCTACAAACCCCCAGACACTCCATTGAAGATGGAAGTGCAATACCAACCGACTTAGCGTAAGATTATCGCTAGTCTAACATTACCTCATAGGGCGCCTTATCATACAAGGCACAAGCCCGAATATATATATACATTATATATATAGATATATATATCTATATATATATATATCATATATAGATATATGCACATACATTTAAACGTATATGCATATATATACATAATAATATATAAAATACATATATATATATATATATGCATATACGTATATGTATATGCAAAGCCAGGTACTATATCGTACCTCTAAGTAAATGGGGATGCAATCCACAATGAATTAAAATCCTTCTATAGTTTAAAATATATATTTCTTGCACAGGATTAAAGCTTTCGACCATCAGCTGTGGTCTTGTTCACTAAAATGTGATATGTCACTTCATATACGTATAATACATACATATATATATATATATATATATAATATATATATATATATATATATATATATATAATATATATCATTCAAGCTATAAATGTCCTTTAATATCTAATTCGCTCTACCTCGGGATTGATATATTTTCATATATGTACAGAAGGGAATTTTTAGTTGATAATAATTTTGTCCCCCCCCTTGGGATCGAACCACCGTCCAGTGGACGGGAAACGAAATCAGAAACGGACATTGTCGCTATCAAGTCGGCCAGCAGAGAGGCTATAAGTTTATACCGATTCTGACCATTACAAATCACCGTCGATCTCTGTGTTTTCGTAATTAGAATCGATAGAAACCCCCTCAACCATGCTAGCTGATTCGAATGTTTGACCAACGTAGCCTTGTTATGAATACTTAATACATCACCATGGGGGGACGAAATTATCATCATCATATATGAAAATATAGCAATTCCGAGGTAGAGCGAATTATATATTAAAGGACATTTGTTGCTCAAATGATTTATATGAATCACGGTGATGTGATAAGTATTCATAACAAGGCTACGTTGGTCAAACGTTCGAATCGGCTAGCATGGTTGAGGGGGTTTCATATCGATTCTAATTACGAAAACACCAAGATCGACGGTGATTTATAATGGTCAGAATTGATATAAACTTATAGCCTACCTGCTGGCCAACTCAATAGCATCACTGTCCGTTTCTGATTTCGTTTCCCGTCCACTGGACGGTGGTTCGATCCCATGGGGGGACAAAATTATTATCAACTAAAAATTCCCCTTCGGTACTTATATGAAAATATATCAATTCCGAGGGAGAGCGAATTAGATATTGAAGGACATTTGTAGCTCGAATGATTTATATGAATCACGGTGATGTGATAAGTATTCATAACAAGGCTACATTGGTCAAACCCTCGAATCGGCTAGCATGGTTGAGGGGGTTTCATATCGATTCTAATTACGAAAACACAGAGATCGACAGTGATTTGTAATGGTCAAAATCGGTATAAACTTATAGCCTCTCTGCTGGCCGACTCGATAGCGTCACTTTCCGTTTCTGATTTCGTTTCCCGTCCACTGGACGGTGGTTCAATCCCATGGGGGGACAAAATTATTATCAACTAAAAAATTCCCCTTCGGTACATATATGAAAATATATCAATTCCGAGGGAGAGCGAATTAGATATTAAAGGACATTTGTAGCTCGAATGATTTATATGAATCACGGTGATGTGATAAGTATTCATCTATATATATATATATATATATATAAATATATCTTTATATATAGATATATATATATATATATATATTATATATCTATATATATTTATATATATATATATACATAAATTTTGTCTTTATATTGAAGGTTATAGAAATGTTCATACATACCAATAGTTTTTTGTGTAAATGTTTTTATTTGGAATTTGCATAAAAGAAGATTTGCTAACGGAAACAAATTAGCTTTTATAGTTTAAAAATTTTAAAGTGATGAAAGTGATTAAGACGTGGTGATACCAGAGATTTTTAAATACTATTTTGATTTTTTTTCTAGTTGAGCCGTAATTGACTTGTAAAACTGATCATCTGAAGGCTTGCTTTAGGACAGGTAAGGAATATCCTGGTACTTTTTTAAAGCTTGATTATAAAAAGGAAAAAATGACAAATGTTTTGAATGTACAGGTACAGGGCTTTAAAGTAGACAGTTAGCTTTCCTCGTCGGAATCGAAGCTAGAATAAACTGAATAGGGGAATTTCATTCTTTTTTTTATTGCCTCTGTATTCTTGTCGCCGTGAGAATGTTCAACAATTTGCTAGTTACGTTTTGTTTTTAGAAGTTCTTTCATGTGTAGTCATTAGTATAGGACAAGTTACAGTTGTAGTTGGAAAGGAGAATGAGTCAAGTTCTGTTGCTTAATGATTAAATAGCTTGACCTTCGAGGAAATAGGTTAAATTGCAAAGCTGTGTAATTTCTTTGTTAAGTGATGTTTTGATCCGTGCAAACTCTGGCCGTTTTGTACATTTAGATCTATGATTCTCAGTTTATGTTTTTCCTCTTTTTCGACAAACAAAAAACTGAAGCTCAGGTATTTTTTCCGTTGTGTCTTTTATTTTTCCCCACCAGTCACGGTGAGCAAAAGGGCTTAATGTCAAGTGATCCTTACCTTCCAGACCGCTCCTCCACAGACAAATCGCATCACCTACCACTTTATCATTACACGTCCCATAATATCCTATGACTATTATCATTTATTATCCTGCACTCCACCCAAGCTAATGCCGGATACCCCCTGTCGAGAGGGTGGCTGAAGCATGATGCCCCAGAACCTAACCTAGCCATACCCGCCTTAAATATCTGTACCCTTATCCCAGCCGTTGGCAAACCTGGACCGGCCTCTTCCACCCTCACCATCACTTTCCGTCTTCCCTATTATATACTGTAGAGATAGAGAGAGAACTGGAACCAGGTTATGTATTATTTTGCAGTGGTTTATAGAAGTTATATTTTTTTCTTCATTTAGCTTACCTTTTTTCAGAGTATTTCCGTAGTTAATTTCCACCAGTTGACACTTATATTACTTTCCTAAAGAGGCAGTCCACGAAAAGACAAAAACGCCGTTTCATTCATAATTTCAGCAGGAAGAGAACCACGCTTTCACCTTCTTCACCTCAACACGACAAAGCAAAAAAAGATGGAAAAAAAAAGACAAGAAAAAAGATGATGTCCGTGGGAATAAAATCTTGGGTAGCCAAGATCTCTCCCGTGCACCTCCCACTCTTAAGTGCCCTTTCCATGCATCCCCCACCCCACCCCTACCCTCCTTTAGCACACATTTACATGGGTATAATGCCCCTACCTAAGGACCTAGTCGTATCGGTGATGCCCTCCGTTGATGCAATATTGGCTTAGCCTTAACTCCACCCCTTCCTGTCACGACCTTCTGCGACGCGCACGCTAAAGATGAATGAAAATCTTGTGTGTATGCGTTTATTCTGTTTGCTGACTTTGCATACAAGGGTTCTCATATTTCACAGTTTAAGTGGCTGTCATATTCACATTTAAATTCTCTCTCTCTCTCTCTCTCTCTCTCTCTCTCTCTCTCTCTCTCTCGTACATCAAAAGTTTGATTGACGCAGTTTATAGGTGACTGTGCTGCTACTTGTGGTACTGTAGTATTTGAATATTCTGGAATGTTTTGAAACTGATTTTAAGATGCAGTCGTTGGGCAAGTTTACTTATAGTACTCTTCATTTAGTCTGCACCATGGAAAAATGCCTTTTTTTGTAAAGAATAAAAGACATTTTGCTTTTAGAGAAGAAGCATTTACTTTGCATTTAGATAAATTAAGTTTTTTTTTTACTATTAGGTATTTTCTTTGATTTTAGACAAATGCCTCTTATTTTGCTTTGCTGGGGAGAAATGTATCTTGTATTTTGAATTATTACGGTAAGAATGTGTTTCTGCAATTTTTGTTGGAGAAAGGATTCTTCATGAATAGAGAGATGTAATTTAATATTTTGAGACAGGAATGATATTGCTTTTTTTGAAAAAACGTACTGTACAGATTTAGTGAAATTTATTAACGGTTTTTCGAAGGAAGGGCGCTTCTTTCTTTTATGAAGGTTTGTTTTTTTTCAGTTTGCCTGAAAAAAAAAACAAATGAATTTTGCCGTTTGCGGGAGAATAAAATTTTTAAGAGTTATAGGAGAATTCTTTAGCAGGTTGGATTAAAAAGCATATACTAGGTTTTTCGGAAACGATTTTATGTCTTGTCTACAAAGATTATACTTAGCTTTGGGATAAAATTAACCTTAATGCTACGAATGTTTTGCATGCATCACGCCAAATTGCTCGTGAAAAGTTGCATGACCGGACCACTGGGCAACTTGCTAGTTGCAGCCATTAGTGAGGATTTGTTGGACAAACTTTACACCCATACACACAAAAATAAATAAATATATATATATATATATATATTGTGTATGTAAAGTGTGTGCATGTTTTTGGTGTGCAGGCGTTTTAATATGTTCAAACATTTTTGTGCTAAGATTATGCTAGAGTTTACTACCTTTGACGTTTTGAAAAGGTTTTGACACTATGTTTGTGATAAGGACGTTGTTGACGTGTCAGCACTTCATTGCTTTGATTCAGAAGTTTCCTTACTGGAAACATTCGTGCTGAACATAGCTCATACACACATTAGATCTTTTCATCTCTTAAAGCTTTTTTTTTTTTTTTTTTTTTTTTTTTTTTTTTTTTTTTTTTTTTTTTTTTTTTTTTTTTTTTTTTTTTTTTTTTTTTTTTTTGACCTGACGAACGCCTTCACTGACATGAGTCAAATTGTGGGTTAAGGAATGATCTCTCAAACCAAATGCTCTTCTTGGGAAAGTGAACTGATTGTTAAGCCTTTGCCCCAACCCTCATTGATTATCCTTCTCACCACCAATTATTGGTGTTCGTAGAGCGGGAAGAGAGAGTGGAAGGAGGTTTATTGATGACGCTGTCTGTAAGGAGGATCATGTTCTTGAGGGCCATAATGTAGGCGGAGTTGTTCCAGCCCTAGTTCAGAGCATAGATGCCAGCTCATTTGCCTGGAATTTATGGCCGGGCGGCCTCTTCTCGCGCTGTCTGTCACTAATTGTGCCGATACAAATGGCGTGCTTTCGCCCTTCACATCCTTTACTGAGGTTTATTAAGAATTATCGGTTGTTTAATTATGGCTTGTTTTTAAGAGATGATTAACCTGAACAAATCTATTCGGGTTTTGAAATTAAAGCTTGGTGCTGTGTCAGGTTTGCTTGTTTTATGGCTTTTACACTTGTTTGAATATGGGCGGAAGATGCTTGTGTGCTTTGGGGCGTAAGTGTGTTAACAGGTTTGTCACAGATCTAGTATAATAGCTCTGGTTCAGAATTTCTTTTAAGTGTGGAATAAATGGTAGTTTTGAGGCAAGTGCATTATTCGCTATTGGAGTCCTTTGGAAATATTGGAAAATGGGATACGTTATATATTCTCTCTCTCTCTCTCTCTCTCTCTCTCTCTCTCTCTCTCTCTCTCTCTCTCTCTCTCTCTCTCTCTCTCTCTCTCTCTCTCTCTCTCATATCATGTGTTTATTCTTATTAATCCTTTGTAAATTTAAATTTGGTTATACGTAGGTTTAAATGGACATTTGAATAGAATAATTGATTTTCCCGAAAAAAAGTTTCTTATAATATATTTTTTAAGTAAACGAAAAATGGATCATTGAGAAAAATATTCTAGTATATTACGTCCCTATCGGCTTTGTGGGCATCGCATCCTCATCTATGCTGTTGCATAATTGTAGTCAACATTTATGCTATTTTAAATAGTGAGGAAATTGAAATTGGTTAATAATCTGTTCGTTGTTAGCTTTAAATCCTAAGGATTTCCAGTGCAAAGATTTGACTCGAAAGACGTGCCGCACCACTGCACAAGGCAGTTCCTCTTTTAGCAAATATGCATTCATGTAGTTTATTTTCGAATTTACATCATGTAAGAATAAACGTAGCAAGTAAAATCTGACTTAGAAATATTCGCTTTGGTCAAATAAAAATAGAAATTAATGACATTTTATCCTAGAACTATGTTTTGTTGGATGGTTGATCCTTAAAAAATTGAAGTTCGTCTTAGAGAACTTAAAAGTTCATTGTAATTGATGTTCTGTTTTACATATATTTTATTGAAATGGGGAAGAGGATAGTTCTTCATTGTACGGCATAATTTTCAGTATATACTTCTTACCTCAGATATCCATTGTTGGTCTATGCGTCTTTAGAACTTGTAAAATAGTACGCATACATCTGCATCTGCTTGTCTTTGATGTGGCAAGGACTTATTTCTGTAACAGAAGATTATAATTTCACTGAACGATGAATCTCAAACTTCGTCCTTCAATGTCCCAAGTCAGTTGGATTCACTTCTTGAGGTTAGGAAGGTCAAAGTATTGAAGAGTCACTTGCTTACCTCCTCATATCCAGTCAAGGGGATGTTTTTTTTATTTTTTTTTATTAGAAAACGTTACTAAACTAGATTTTAAAGTCATCCATTCATTTTTGAAGGCTGGCACTTTTACTTTTTTGCATATTCATGAAGATAGTGCCTTTTTGAAAAACAAAAAAAAGTTGAAAATAACGTTTCGAATTGTAGGGCTTATAGTAGGCTAAACTTTAAACGTAAATTTTCTTAAATGCTAAGCGGTAAACATGGTACCGCCGTATTGTATGAATTTTTCCTTTAAGACCAATTATTAATTTCTTGTCATTTTTCGTGAGTACTCTATATATATATATATATTATATATATATATAGATATATTATATATATATATATACTATATATATATATATTAATATATATAAAGGTATAAACCACGAAGGAAAGTGAAACACTGGAGTAGTGCAGCTACTCCTGTTTTTCAGTTTCCTCCGTGGCTTATACCTTTATTTATGCATTTATCTACCCCGTCTTCTCTTTTATCCATTGGAGCATAGGAAATTCCACATAGCCACTCGGTACTTTGCTGAAATCCACGTTGTAATTGGTTTTAATTATGTGAAATACTACGTTTATTACATTCTTAGTTCAAGGAATACATTTACGACGCTCAGTATGTTTCCACCTTCCTTTGAAAATCATGCATTGTGATTTTAACTATCCATGCATAGAACAAATAAGTTGGTATTACATGGTTATTGATGGGCCCCTATCCTCTCCATAATGCAGCCTTAAAAGATAAATAACCTTTTTATTATGAAGTAAAGGATTTTATCTTTTTACAATGTTTGTCCATGTCTCTCTCGCTATTTATCATGGAGTGTGGACCATCCACATCAAAATGTAGTTTTACACAGTTTCCTAGAAAATTCATTTATGTCCCTTGACATCTCGACTAATATCGGGCTGATCATTGCTCACCGTATTCTTACTAGCTTTGAACTTGCTAAGGATGAAATAAAACGATCTTGCTTTTGTTTGTTGGAAAGAGTGAATTGAATTCGTAATTGAATTAATATATGAATTTAAAGGAATAACGTGTTTCACTGCCATCTTAGGAAATCGTCTTCCTTTGCCTTACGGGGTAATTGTAGTTCCTGTAAATATTCGATTCTTTCGTGAACTGTTTGCTCTAAACGTTCACTGCTTCATATATATTCCGCTGTTCTAAGAAGAAATTGCTAAAACGCAATATTTTAGAATATTTACTACTTCTTTGATTTCATTTATTTTCCCAAATGAAAAAGAATAGTCTCATTTAAGTCAAAGAAAAAGATGACAGTTTGACGAGTAGAAAGAAGACTAGACAAAAGAAATTGAAGGAAGCAATTAAGCATAACGCACTTTCATTTTCTCAACTGTTCGCTCAACAGTTAAAATGCCTGAAACGGAAATTGCGACAAGATTTCAAAACATAAACGTCAACGGAGACCATAAAACTCTCGCACAAGAAGAGTAATATTCTCATCCTTTAATTAAAGGCTAACAATGCTCTCTCCAGGTGAATCAAGTATCACAGAGACCTTTTGGAGCATTTTCTCTCTCTCTCTCTCTCTCTCTCTCTCTCTCTCTCTCTCTCTCTCTCCTTCCTCTCTCTCTTCTCTCTCTCTCTCTCTCTCTCTCTCTTCTCTCTCTCTCTCTCTCTCTCTCAGATCATGGTCTCACCATCTGTGAGAAGGACAAGCAAAGAACTGTGTTCCAAATAAGGAAAAATGATGACCTGTTTGAAAAAGAGAGAGAGAGAGAGAGAGAGAGATAGCGGGAGGGAAAAAGTCAAAGGAGGGTTGGTGAAAGGATTTGCATAGTACGAGTTTGAATTGTGGGAAGATCCTGTGTTTGACTGTAAATGTATTTCACATTGCTGCTTGGCCTTCTTGGAGCTAAGTGACTCCAGGCTTATGAAAGAAATGTCTAATCAGCTTGAAGTTCCGGTATAAAATGACGTAATTACGGTCATCTCTTCGTCACTTCTGTGAAAATTTTAATTGTATTATGTGGAGTGATCATTATCTCTATTTTGCAAGATTTTTATTAACTTTCATCACGAAAATTGAAAGTTCATTAGTATTTCAAGATGGCCAAGTCGGATAATGGAAATAAATTAGTTACCCAAAGGGTACGAATGTCATTCACGGCATAAGTTTATATTTTTTAAAACTTTTCTTGATTGACAGTTTATTAATGTTTAAAACTGACACATGATTTTGAACGGTGTTCTTTCAAGTCAGTCGTGTACAAAGTGCATAGAATGCTTGTTGTCCCTTTTACAATATGCTCCGGATTCATTAGAGCTGGAATTCCCGTTTCTTAGTCATTTCATGTACTCCCAGGAACCTAATGTATTATTTACGCAGTCACATTTTTTGCTCTCTCTCTCTCTCTCTCTCTCTCTCTCTCTCTCTCTCTCTCTCTCTCTCTCTGATATGTTGACCTTCATACCTTCAAGAGATGTTAGTTTCGAGGTTAGTTGTAAATGACTGCCTTTGCAAATTACCTCCTGAGGGTATTTGTCAAGATTACTGGTTTGGCTAATGGTTATCGTATTATGCTTGAAGAAATATTAAAGATGCTAAGGGAGATGAAATATTGAAGGCCACGATCTTTTCATTCATGCAATTCTTTTGCATGAAAAGAAAAATGTTTCATTTTGAAAATAACTGGAGGCAAATGAAGACAGTTGTACATAATACGTTTTGATGAATAATAGTATTTTAATATGTGAAAAATTACGCCCGCTCTATATTGCATGAAATTTTCAAAAGTATAAAAATACTGACTTATGTTGAAAATTTCCATTTATATAATTCTAGACAATGAGAATAAAGCCACTTTTATACTCGGGGGGGGAAAGCAGGTAAAGAGAACTCTCCCTCCCGTGCTTGTTTATTGAAGCTCATCGTCATCTTCACTATTTTATTACTTTTTGTTCGCTTGCCAGACTTCCATAAAGTATCTAGATCCTGATCCAGTAATCACTTGTTTTGACGTTGCTTTTGAGAAACGTTGGCTGGGGGTCGGGGAGGAGAGCAGAAGACAGTGGTCAGTGGTTTGCGTGTTGAGATGAACGTCAAGTATATCCGCACCATTTTAAGTGAAGGTTGCAGCAACCATTATATGTGATTTTTATAAGGTATCTTTACGACGATGGTCAGGGAGAGAGAGTGTGTGTGAGTGTTTGTGCGCGCGCGCGTACGAGTTCTATCCTCTAGGAAATTTTAAGGAGGCATATCATCGTAATGAACCTCTCTTTCAGTTCCATCTGTTTTGGATTCATTGTCAGGTTGAGGTGAAAGGGGGCCATTTTTGAAGAGTAAAGGTTGGAGGGCCGGGGTGGTGGGGGAGGGGTGTATTTTGTTGATTAGAGGACATTGTTCCCAGAAGGCCAGAACCAACACGACAGACATATCTCTTCCCCGGCCGCCATGCGAAATGGCCGCACCGATGAATTATAAATCGTAACAACCCTCCCTAATGATTTTGTAGATTAAAACATATGGCAGCTTGGCATGCCAGATGGCAAGGCAGGTGGAGTCGAGAGAGTTTAAGCTATGGCAACTAGGCACATGATGTCTTAATAACTTCTCGGTAGGCATTAACATCACTGCCAACAGAGAATCGTGAGAAAATTCTTTTTTATGTCTAACGCTCAAGGGGGATTAAGAGAAGCAACATGCATTAGACCGACCCGATCAAAGTTCGTCGGGAACGGAATGGCTTACAGATTTTATTTTTTTTCTTTTACGCCGAGGATCCTCTAGTTAGAGTATGTAAGTAGGAATTTGGGACAGTTTTTTTTCAGTCTAAGGGTTGTTTGCGTCTGTTATGCAGTTTGTTGTTGTTGTTTTTTTTTTACTATACCGCCTTGTGTTCGATATGTCAAATGTAGGAATTTAGACGTTGGAACCAGTTCAGTTGTCAGGTTGTCAATTTTGATTTTGAGGGCCAGCACATCTTATGAAATAATATACCTAATAAGTTTAATTAACTTGCAAAATCACTTTAGGTGTTCATATGATTTTTGTTCGTCTTGTTTAGCGGTTCTTTAGCTTTTCTGTTTTTTTCTCTTTATGATAATGTTTATGCGAAGGGAGATCATGTTCTGTTCATCTGCCCAGCATTATGGCTAAGTGTTTTTGAGATATCAGTGACTGCAGCTGGCAGCTCTACCTAATCAGCATCAGCTCTTTCATGGAGCTCTTTACTCCCACTGAAGAGAACTTCCTTTCACTCCGAATTTTACGACACTTTGGTGCATTTACGTGGTTCAGTGAATCTTTGATTTCCTTTCATTTTATGTTTAATCGCCTTATTTGCTTAAGTGTTCTTCCACTGAAGTCTGCTCTTAAGGTAAATCAACCGAACTTCACCTGACACGGTTTTCATAGGGTGGTTAATAAGACTGTCGTTTGATTTTAGGCGTATTTCGTCATATTTGCCCAAAGACCTTTTGCCATTAAATCGGTAGCCCTTTGTTATTGCTTCTGTGGGTGAACAAAATAAACAATTCTAAGTTTGTATGTAACGGAATCTTTGCTTCCACAGTGACGTTCTTAACGTGTTTTGTCATCTTACCACGTTTTCTTAACACTGCTGTACGCGATCTGCTTTATGTTATTTATTGGGCGCTCGGGAAATTTTTTAATATGGCAGTAATTTGAAATTCCATCGTTCTAGGGAAGCGTTCTTTCACCTTATATTTCGTAGGAGCGACGGTTACGTGTTATTTTCATTTTTTCATGGAAACATGGCGAGGGCAGTGAGTGTTTGGTGTACATCTGAGTAATTCCGAAAGGTTGTGATGAAACTTGATGCATCACCTGTCGGGAAATAGTCCTTTTCGAATGTCTGGACTATATCTGAAAAACGTAAAACGTCGAAATTCATCCGAGTGTATGTCGTATTACCTCCCCCTCAAATTGGGACCACCTTGACGTGGTGAGGGGGCTCTTGAACCCCAGGAATTTGTTCCCGGGTTCAAGTCCAAGAATATTATTGTATAATCTTTGGAATTAATTGTTGTGGAATTTTCCACTTTTGTAAAATTTATTGGACATGAAAATAGGAAATGATATAGCTGGGATTGGGTTTATATCCGAAACTAAAGAGTGGGAACTGTGGTAGGGTCATCAACTGCCTGATAATGATTGTATTCTTGTAATACTCTCCGTCCTATCAAGCAGGTTTGGCTTTCACTTGAGCCACTCTAATCATGTTATGCCATCCCTTATGATGTAGGGTAGGGACACGGACATTGGGGAGTCTGTTCTCACTTGTGCCATTGGTGGAGGAATAAAATCCATGAAAGGCTGATATCTTTTTAAGGTTTTCAAGTTTGATTTTTTTTTATCCCCTCAAATCTTTATGACCACTAACTATAAGGATTCGAGTACCCCTGGACCTTTTGATGATTTGTCACAGATGACCTTGGACAAGGCCTTGGACTATCCACAGGAAATCTCAATTAATAAAGAGCAGAATGGTAGCTCTGCAGAACATTGTGTTGGAAAATTATCAAATGTGAAGAATTTGCAAGTGCTTCATTTAGTATACTTACCAGTTTAGTGCGACTGTAATGCTATTTTGACAACTTTCCATTCCTTTGTAACCATAATAGAAATACGGATGAATTTCCTTGAAGCATTTCCTTGGAAGCATGGATTACATTTGATAAATATGAAGATGCCTTAAAGGTTAGTAGTAATATCGATACAGTGCAAATAAATCAGTGTGTTATAAAAGGAGATTTGACAAATAAAATACCTAAAGATTTGGATAGAAATATACCATCTGAATGGGTTCAAGATACCTGTCAGAAAACATAAGGTAATATTCCATCCAGAACTCCCTAACCTCTTATGTGGCTAGTTGCTACAGCTAAGGAGGAAACTTACAATTATTATAAGTTCTGCAAGTACCTCCAGAAAAAGGTAGGGGGAATAAAGAGTGGAGATATGTCTAGATTTGGAAAAGGTACAGTGCTAATACATGATAAATAAAAAACACAAGCACAAATGCTTTCTGTAATGAATCCTTCTGGCATGATATGATTAAAGAAATCAGGCGCCACCTAAATTTTAGTTATGGCCGAGGTGTAATTTTTGCCGAAGATTTATATGTTCACAGAAAGTGAAATCCTTGAAATGAGCCCATTAACAGCTTGGAAAGTGAAAAAGACATCCATTGCTAATATGATAATTTTGACCTTTGAAGGCCCTAACGTTCCATCCCATGTAATCTTTGAAAACGAAAGAGTGGGAGTAAGACCCTTCCTCCCGAAACCTATTCAATGTTTCAACTGTTTCAAGTTTAGTCATTCATCAAGAGTTTGTAGGAATGCAAAGGTTTGTATAAATTGTTCTGCCCTTGACCACGGTACATGTTCTGAAACACCCAAGTGTAGTAATTGTAAGCTCAACCATAAGGCTAATGGTAAAAATTGTGAAGCATATAAATATAAACTGTCAGCAATAAATAAAGCTAATGCCGAATTAATTAGCATAGGATATGCCAAAATACATAGGGCCAATTAAAGAGCTATGCAATAGCCCTAAACCTGCTACCCCTTACTACCGCAAGGGGTCCAGTGGGAGCACCTTCTCCTGCATTAGGTGGATCAACCCCTGTCGTAGAGGCCCAGGTATCTGGGTCAGGTGCTCAGTCACTGAAAACAAGAGCACACCACAAAGCAGGCAAGCTGCCTGTAGTTGGATTAGGCTCTCCCACCATCTCTTCCATCTTTTACTTGGAAAGTAGTAAATCTATCACAGGCAGAATCTCTGCCTGATCTAATGGAGTCTGAAAAGTTAGGAAACCCCAAGATAGGAAGGACTCCTTCAGGTTCTTCCCTGTGTACTCCAAATAATTATGTTCAATATAGTATAGCAGTCTTAGTGTGCTTTGCTCAAGTGAAGCAAGTACTTCAATAGAACATAAAAACCAAGGTAAAGAAATGGCTCAAATGACAACGGTAGATATTCACAATCTCGGAATTAATTATGAGATCTTCATCTCTACCCCTCCAGTGGGTGATTGAGCACATGGAGGAGCTGCTATTATTGTGAACAAATCACTGTAGCCCTCAGTACAAATTTTTAGGCTGTTGCTCGAAGGATCACATTAGACAAGCAGATTACTGTGTTTCATCTACCTGCCTTCTAGATCAAAATTCACAAAAGCTGATATCCAATCACTAATTGATCAACTGCCACAATCATTTTTATTCTTGGTGATTTTAATGCCCATAATCCGTTATGGGGAGGACATACCCACAGATAATGAGGGTAAAATTATTAAAGACATTATTAATAATAACGATATTGTGCTTTTAAATGATGGTACTATGACTTACCATAATATATATTTTAATTCTTACTCTGCTATTGATCTGAGTGTGTTCCTCTGCAATAGCTTTAGATTTTATTTGGTCAGTAAATGAATTATTGAATAGCAGTGATCACTATCCAGTTCTCTTAAAGTATGCCAGAAATATCCCTACAGATGAAGATCTCATAATTAATTCCAAGTCATTAGAAACTGACTGGGAAAAGTATAAAAAGGAAATCCATCTAGATAAACCATTTGAATCTTTTAGCAACCACATAAAAGTATATGATTTTTGGACAAACACTGTATTAACCAATGCAGAATCCTCTATTCCAAAAACTACTACTGGCAAGCCAAGGAGACCAACCTTAAGAAAAATGAGATGCTGCTGCAATGAGTACAAATCAAGTAACACTTCCACTGTAAAACAATATAGCGAGCCATGGCAAAACAACACAGATACTTTTGTTGTGCCAAGAAAGACTTGGTTTTATTATATAAATGGAATTAACTCTAAAACATCATCGAAGTTTGTATGGAAAAAGGTACGAAAACTTGCAGGGAAATTTGCACCACCCAAAACTCCCTCTTTAAGAGCAGGAAATAATTTCATTACAAACCCTTTAAATGTAGCTGAATCATTGGGTCATCATTTCTCCAATATTTCTAGCCCTAATAACTATTCTAGTGATTTCCAAAGAATCAGGAACCCTCAGGTCAATCTAAATGTAGGGCTGGGCCTTTGTATAACAAGGCGCCCTGAGGGTTATTAAGACCTGCGATGTTATATGCAAGTATCTGGTTGTATACTTCCCATCCTCTCGTCGGAGTATCATCGATTTGCGACGATAATTTCTAAGTATCTTCTTTGGGTATAAAGGTGAAGATGTTTCAAACTCGTGATGATAAACTTAACAGTATATTTGCGAAACTACATCTCTTGAGTAGAGGCAAGAAGGCGGTTAAGAGAACTTGATTCTAGGAGAGGAAGTAGAGTTCTGAGTTACAATGCATTTACAAAATCAAAAGAGAGTAAAGCTTAGCTCAGCATACTAACATACAGACAGACGAACATATGAGAGGAAGTCACGTAGTCGTCTGTGGGTTATAGGTCAACATGTTCCCAAGCGAAAGCACTGTGACCTGTTTTACACAATAATGGATTGATTACCACAGGCAAATGCAAACCAGGGTGCTGATACAACACGCCAAGGCTTAGCTTGCATTCTTTTATCGGTCCCTATCACACTCCTTGCTATCTCATCAGTGACCCCTTGGGTCATCGGCTTTTTTATATATGGAATATACATTTAAAATGTAACACTTACATTAATTGCTCAGCTATAAAACCAAACACTGAACATTACTCAAGGCATAAAATTTGCCTTGCATTTGACCCATAGAAGTGTGATACAGACATTAATGTGAATATATAGTTAACCCATAGTTACCAGCAAGTGGTTAAGGAATGATATTCAACTGATTATATGTAAAAAAAAAATCAGATATATAGAAAATACTCATAAGTAAAAAGAATAATACATGGAAGATACAGATCCATGTACAAGATAAATGCATATGATATCATACTAATATTAAAGATAACATGTCATACATAATGATAGTTATATACTGTTAGTCATGAGGATACATATTCAACAGAAAGTACTACCGTACGTCTGATGATTGTGTGACACAAGAATTACATGCTAAAAATCATATATTGTTAAGAAATAAATGGTACCAAAAATGTGATAAGATAAAAGGTAACTGATTAAGAATAGGTGCTACCTGATTAGCATATTTATGTATATAATGATTCAATTAAGATAAAAGGTAACTGATTAAGAATAGTTGCTACCTAATTAATATATATATATATATATATATATATATATATATATATATATATATATATATATATATATATATATGTATGTATGTATGTATGTATATACTGATTCAAATAGATTCAGGTAATGGGCACATCATATAGATTCCTGGTGCGTACACGCACAGACATATTGATTCATTGTAGAACTTCAATTGATTATATTAGGTGCACTACCAGATATATTGAATGATAAATGATAATTAAGCTTCTCATACTTTACATTTGGAATGCAATGTCACGGAGGTTCCTGTTACACATTTAGCCAGCGTTCAAACAGCTTTTCACACAAACACAATTCCAAACAACTTCCCCCCCGAGTCAAATGAAATGGCCAGTTTCAAGTGGCTCTAAAGTCAAATGCCTTAAGGGCTAATGGGAAAGTGTCAGGGCGGGGTATGATGTTCTGTTGATGATACATCTTTGTTCGCCTCAACCTACGCCAAGCAAATACATTAGCGGTGACCAGAACTACCACCAACACGCATGTCACAGCCAGCAGTGTGTAGAACCGTAGATCCTCGTTGACGTGGAAGTGCGGTCCATACCAGACAGTTTTGATAGTTGATGGGCCACTTTCTCGTTGTATGGAAGGGGTAAAGCTGGGATGATGGTACTCGACCAAGAAAAATTTGCAAAGTAAGCTTGTTCCCTTATGAACAAGCTTACTTTGCAAATTTTTCTTGGTCGAGTACCATCATCCCAGCTTTACCCCTTCCATACAACGAGAAAGTGGCCCATCAACTATCAAAACTGTCTGGTATGGACCGCACTTCCACGTCAACGAGGATCTACGGTTCTACACACTGCTGGCTGTGACATGCGTGTTGGTGGTAGTTCTGGTCACCGCTAATGTATTTGCTTGGCGTAGGTTGAGGCGAACAAAGATGTATCATCAACAGAACATCATACCCGCCCTGACACTTTCCCATTAGCCCTTTTAAGGCATTTGACTTTAGAGCCACTTGAAACTGGCCATTTCATTTGACTCGGGGGGGGAAGTTGTTTGGAATTGTGTTTGTGTGAAAAGCTGTTTGAACGCTGGCTAAATGTGTAACAGGAACCTCCGTGACATTGCATTCCAAATGTAAAGTATGAGAAGCTTAATTATCATTTATCATTCAATATATCTGGTAGTGCACCTAATATAATCAATTGAAGTTCTACAATGAATCAATATGTCTGTGCGTGTACGCACCAGGAATCTATATGATGTGCCCATTACCTGAATCTATTTGAATCAGTATATACATACATACTACATCATACATACATATATATATATATATATATATATATATAGATAATATATATATATATATATTAATTAGGTAGCAACTATCTTAATCAGTTACCTTTTATCTTAATTGAATCATTATATACATAAATATGCTAATCAGGTAGCACCTATTCTTAATCAGTTACCTTTTATCTTATCACATTTTTGGTACCATTTATTTCTTACTCCACGGACCGTGTAGTTGGGCGTCACTCCACTGCAGCCGTCCGCAGTGACGAACATCCATGAAGAGGCCGTTGATCCGTCCGGGCATGCGACGGGAAACCCTGCTCTGTTGTATCATATCCACGATCCGTTATTCAGCCTGTAAGCGAACTTATACTCGTCAAAAGGGTAAAGTTGTTTCAGACATCTTTCACGTGTATGAGAGAGAGAGCCGTTTAGCACTAGACCTAACTTGCATGAATCCCCTGATATATTGTGGAATTCAAAGCAGTCAGCTGTACAAACTTTATTACCCATGGCAGCGGAACAGTGAGTGAACCTATCCAGGTCTCTGTAACCGTAAATGTTTCCTTATTAGGGGAAATCAATACGTATCCCGTCAGATTAGATATTACTGGTAATGAGCTATTTGTCATGAAAGTAGGAAACGGTGCAATTTTGTAAGATTGCCAGGCATCAGAAGAATTAAAAGGAATGTTAATCATGATCCTGTAAATCTCAACACTTACTGATATTAAGCTATAATAAAATTCTATCTTATGTGCATCTAACAAAGGAATATAACCAAGTTTCTCTCGTCCGTTCTCTAAAGTTAATGTTAAATCTTTGATAGGCAAGAGATGTGGTGAAAGAACACCCTTTGTAGGTAGCGTAATAGCTTCCACAGTTTTTGATTTTTCAATAAAATGTGAAATTTTTGTACGGATATGGTCTACCTTAGAACTGTAATATGCCAGCAGGTGTTGCACATCCATCATCTGATTGATATTCTATTCTCTTATTCTGATCGTTAATCTTAAGACGATTTGAAATTCCCAAACTTAAACTTGCAACAGACCCGGAGACGTTGAGCGCCGCAAATCTAAACAGGTTACGTCTTTCTATGCTACTGTGTCTCACGGTCCACATAAGTAGATCACGAGCCAAGCATTCTGCTTCAGCAGTTTTGTTTTGCAAGTCAAATGACAACATCTCTGCGACACTTAAAGTCTGAGCTAGCGAAATCTCTGGATTGAAAGGAAAATGACGATGGTGTAATTGATTCAATGATTCAGCAAGCCGCGACATCGCTTTTTAGGTTAATGACATCATCTTCTGGCAGGAAAATCTCTCGCAAATCAACTTCTAGAACTATATTGCTTGCTGTAATGAAAATGTCCTCTGTTCTTTCTATGATAGAGCCATGCGTAAAATGTATATTTTTTGTTTTAGCACTCTTCCCACACGACAAGAATGTCTGAACAAACAGTACCAATCCGAACAATATAAGCTTCATGTTGGAAACCTGCAATTAGTGAGATATATGTCATTACTCGTGTTTGAGTTAACTACTTCTATACAAAACAGATAAAATATTCTCATACAAATGTTATATATACATACTTTTATCATGCAAGTTTCACATATACTTTTTATTAGGTATGTTTCATATATATAGCCATACATAAATTCTTCTCCTTTTTTTCTTTTCTTTCCTTCTATCCTCTTTCCCTTAACTGCGAACATGAGCCAACGGTATTGTTCTCACATCAGTAGGTTGGGATATGTTTTGAATTTTTAGTCTGTTGGCCATTAATATTTCTAAAATGCTAAACGGGCCTTCAAACTTAGGTGTTAGCTTGTAGTTCAAACCCTTGCGTACATATACTTGTATATATATTTGATCGCCTACTATGAATATGATTTAGTTGGCTTAGCGATTTTATCATAATTTCTTTTCATTATGATTTGTGATTCTTCTAAATTCTTACGAAGTATATTATATCGACTTACACTTGCTTCCATACCATCCCGTAGGGAGTTTGATAAATTGGAAAGGTGTCCTAGCTGGGGTACTGTACAATGCCTCGTGCGGCGACATTTTGATAGATAAATGATATGAATGGTTAAGAGTACTTAGAACCGTGGGTATGGCAATATCCCAGTTGGGATCCATTCTCCCAAGTGTAACTCGTAGGACATTTAACACCTTCCTATTTACCCTCTCAACTAATCCATTCGACTCTGGGTGATAAATCATGGTATTAATTTTCTTAATGCAAAGGAATTCACACAACGAGTTAAGGAAATGATTTTTGAATTCTTCACCCGAGTCAGAGATTATCATGTGTGGATATTCCATATTTACAAATGTAGCACTCGTAAAATTTCCCGTGCTTATTTCCTCGGTCAGACTCATAAAACCCTGTTAACAAATCTAAGCGTACTCTTTCAAAGGGTTGGTTGGACATGGGATAGGCCCCCAGGCTGACAGGTGTCTTAGTGTGCCCTTTGTTTTCATGACAAATGTGACAATTAGCTGTGTTTTGTTTTATCTGTAAGCATCGTAGGCCAATAAAATAGTGATTTGGCTTTCTGTGACATGATAGAGAACCCTGGATGACCATGTAATGGATTGGAATGCAACCAGTTTAAGACGATTGGTATAAGCGAGATTGGTACCACTACCTGGTCGTTAGTCACCTGCGGGGTGCTTCGGGTTTTCCTTGTCACGGACCTACACAGAATTTTATCCTTGATTATATAATTCTGCTGCATATACTTCTCATATTCCATTTCTTTAGGATTCCCGTTCAAAGCATCTATTATTTTCTTTAACTGCTGATCTTTTCTTTGTTCAGTCTGTACTAGTGCAGTGCTACAACCCGGGTCTTCCTGTTCAGATACAGTTTTAACAATAGGCAGGATGTTGATATATCTACTAGTTCAGTTAATGGCTCCATACAAGATGGCGCGGGGTTATGTGATAGTGCGTCAGCAATGATATTTGCTTTCCTAGGTAGATATCTTATCCTTGCGCCAAAGTCTTGAATGATCATATGCCTCAGAGTTCTTTTGGGACTGTGACTAAAGCCTTTGAAGAAGTCGGTGAGAGGCTTATGTTCAGTAAGAACCTTGACAGGATAGCCGTGTATTATGAACTTAAAATGTACTAGTGAGTTAACAATAGCTACCCCTTCCTTGTCTATTACTGTATATTTACTTTCAGAAGGTCTCAGTTTTCGTGAATAAAAAGCTATAGGGAAGAACTGTTTGTCATATTGCTGAAGCAGTACCCCTCCTACCCCTTGGTCTGAGGCGTCAGTTGCAATAAAGAATTCCTTACTGAATTCAGGGAATTTTAAGATAGGTGAACTACATAATTCCCCTTTCAAGGTATTGAACGCCTGTTGATGCTTTTCAGACCATATAAAATCTACGCCCTTCTTCGTAAGATCGGTTAGAGGAGCGGCTATAATTGAATAATTGCGTATAAAGCCCTGGTAATATCCAATACAGCCTAAAAATTGCTGTATCCCCTTGACGTTAGTAGGTATCGGAAAGTTACGGATAGCCGACACCTTATTGTGGACTACCTTAAGACCTTGACTAGATACTGTAAAACCTAAATAGACGAGTTCTGTTTTAAAAACTCACACTTAGTTATCTTCACTCTTAAATTATGTTGCCTTAGTCTCTGTAGCACTAGCTCTAGTTTATGTAAATGTTCTTCTAAGGTATTAGAAAAGATTACAAGGTTGTCCATATAGGCATGTAGGGTATCCCCTAACAAGTCTCCGAACACTATATTAATCGTTCTGGTGAATGTAATTGGGGCGCAACGTAAACCAAAAGGCATACGTAAAAATTCATAATGTCTCCTGGCTGTGCTGAAGGCGGTGTATGGGATAAGTACTCTCTTTTTCTAAAGTAAGTCCAAACTGGTAAAATATTTGTTCTGTCCTAACAAAATATCGTCAGTACATGGCACTGGGAATCGATCGGGAATCATTTCCTCATTTAAGCAACGGAAATCTACGCAAATATGCCAAGTCCGATCTTTTTTCGGTACGACGATTAAGGGGAAATTATAAGGGCTGTTTGATTTCCTAATGACTCCTTCTTCTAACATTTTACCTACTTCATCATTGATTTCATTCTGGAATTTCATAGGGAGTCGGTACGAAGGTACGTAAATAACTTTGATTGTCTTTTAGCCGTATTTGGTGTTCAATGACATCCGTTTTTCCCAGAGATCCCTCGGTATTGGAGAAAACATCATAATATTTAGTTAAAAGATAAAAAAATTTCTGCTGAATCTCCTCTTCTTGAATGTCTTTATTGATTTTACTTTTGATAGATTGTAAGAGGGATTCGTCCACAACAGGTTGAGCGTGATTAATTGCAGCAACAGTAAGAATGTGATACTTATAAACTTCCATATCCACGATGTGTTGATTTTTGTGGATCACTAGATTGGTATTCAAATGGTTACAGACTTCAATGTTAACTTGTTGCTGTGAATCAACAGTGTATAGTGCTTGTGTTATGGACAGCCTGTTAATTTTCAGTGTCGGAAAGGGTTAACATTTCAGATCCCGGCAAGGTCTTCTTTATATGCACTAATATATTCGAAGGTAGGTTTGGCTTGAGAGCTTGCGTGCAATCTGCTATTACGGGTGTGCGAGAATTCTGTTGGGTCGCTTGAACAATGTCATGATTCATGAGACAAGTGATTGGTTCCTCAATGTATGTTACTGTTTGATTGTTTGTCTCTTTTTTGTCCAAAAGTGATTTTAAGGTGTTAGAAGATTTATAGAATTTTCTTTTGATATACACGGCGTGTTTGGCAGGGGCTAAGGTAATGTTTTTAATGCCCATAGACGGGTATCCTATAATTACAGCTGGATACATATCAATGTTTTGTACAACTATAAAGGTATCGGTAAGGGTGCGCTTACCCACCTTGTACTGAATCTGAGTTACGCCTACTACACTTAATTCATTATTACCAATACCCGAAAGTCGTACTCCGGACTTCTCGATAGGGAAGTTCGAAAACAACATGTGATGAGTCCGTAAATCCATGATATTACGTGGACTACCGGAATCAAAAAACATTGTGAAGATCGGTGTTCTAAATTTACGGCATGCAAGGTAGGACGTAATTCATCATTACTGATAAAAGCATGTATACGGTGAAAGTCAACGGGAACCTGCACTGATTTTTTTTATTCGGTCGTGTGGTTCATAGGAAAATTCTGGGTCTCGCATAGGTCTTGTAGGTGATTAAATTTGTTATTTGATTCAAAAGATGTTGATACGAATGACCCAACATCACTCTCTCCCCTGCTGGAGTTAATTACGTGGTATTTGGTTTGCTTTGCACACTCGGAAAATTTGACTGACTCTGTGAGTTTTGGTTAGACGGCCCGGGAACAGAATTTCCTGAAGCACGATTTGTGTGTTTCTGATTTTGAGCAGTGTTACTGTTTACCTGTTTCTTTTTATAGTAGTGAGGATTCATCTTCTTATTATCATTGGCAACGTTTTGTGTATTTTTAGCATTGTGTTGCTGTTGGTTACGTGAGAAGCAACGATTGTAAGAATAACTGGAGCTGTTATGAATTGAACAATAACACGTTTGGCAGTCTCCAATCATATGCCCTGCGCGCTTACAATTAAAACAAGTTACCCCTGCTGTGTTATTATTGACTATATTTACTTGGTGTGGTTTACTTTCATTCTTTGCAAAAATTTGAGTAAGCAAAGGGTCCAGATCTGTGCTCTTAGACAAATGTTTCTTAATTTGTTTATACATGTCTAGCTCCGTACTGTCGGGCGATAGCTTCTTGCCAAATCAGCGTACCAAGGCTTCCGGCAACATAACTGTCAAGCAGGTTAAATATGTGAGCCTGATGAAATCTTTCACAGCCATGTTCCTTCCCGTAACCCAAGAGGAAGTAAGCAAACTATCCCGATATTCATTCAGCTGGTCAGCAATTAGTGCCGCCCTCTCTACAACGTTGAGTCATAGAGACCAGATTAATGATGTTCCTCAAAGATAAAACTACATCCAAGGCTTCTTCACCGCCATATATGGCTCGTAATCTAATTTTAAATTCATCCCATGTATCTGCCTCTTGGAAAGAGACTCACCTCGGGTCCGAACCTGCATCTCCTTTAGCAAAGTCAATGAAACTTTTAGCTTCCTGTAATTGTAAGGATGGGTCAGTGATGCGTTTTGCTTTTAAATGAGCATCCACTGACGAGATCCAAGATTCGACGCCTTGAGGCAAGAACCCGTTGACCCGGCCTTGAAAGGGAGCAATTGCAGACCTAGCACTGACTAAGGTTACTACTGGGTTGTTGGGTACGGGGTTACTGGGTGCAGAGGTAGCCATCGTGACTTGGTTTTTTCTTATCACTATGGTTCCTAGTGATCCTATCGAAATATCTATATGAATACACTTGTCCACTGCGTAAACGCATATGCAATATAAGATAAGAAAAAATGTGTTACAGATAATAACAGTGTCCCCCAAAATGATAAGATTAAAAACAGATAATATGATAAAGATATTTCCAGAGAACTTTTGGAAGAAAAAAAAATATAGCAACAAAGATAAAAAGCCCTGCAGGGCGAGAATCCGAAGTTGAAGATAGATTCCTGCAAGAAAGAAAGATTGAGAATAACGTATAACTCACCCCAGGAATAATGGACGATCGATCTGTGTATGGAGAACACTCAAAGTCACACACCAATTGAATAAAGAATTGTACTTAGCTTAGTATATAAGAGAAAGATCTTGGTGTTTTCATGACGTCACGGCCTTGGCTTTCCCGTCGCTGCTCCGCAGGTGACCCGATTTCTCAGCTCGCGTTCTGATCGTGCGTTGTTTGTTTGTTGAATGATTTTTTTCCCATTGCTTGGTCCATGAAGATCCGATGCTGCAGACACGTCCGGTTTGTTTCTTGAAGATATGTAATGTTGAAGACGCTCAATAAACGATGATACAACCTCTTGAATGATTCTTAATGAAAGACATTTCTTACGTTGCCATAAGAGACACTAAGTTGCTTGAAGATTCTCTTGCCTTTGTTGACTTCTGATATGTTACATTTTGTAAGATTCGTTCGTCTTCGGATGATGTGGAATAGTCCGAGCTGCCACCAATGTAGGGCTGGGCCTTTGTATAACAAGGCGCCCTGTGGGTTATTAAGACCTGCGATGTTATACGCAAGTATCTGGTTGTATACTTCCCATCCTTTCGTCGGAGTATCATCGATTTGCGACGATAATTTCTAAGTCAGTATCTTCTTTGGGTATAAAGGTGAAGATGTTTCAAACTCATGATGATAAACTTAACAATATATTTGCGAAACTACATCTCTTGAGTAGAGGCAAGAAGACGGTTAAGAGAACTAGATTCTAGGAGAGGAAGTAGAGTTCTGAGTTACATTGCATTTACAAAATCATAGGAGAGCAAAGCTTAGCTCAGCATACTAACATACAGACAGACGAACATATGAGAGGAAGTCACGTAGTCGTCTGTGGGTTATAGGTCAACATGTTCCCAAGCGAAAGCACTGTGACCTGTTTTACACAACAATGGATTTGATTACCACAGGCAAATGCAAACCAGGGTGCTGATACAACACGCCAAGGCTTAGCTTGCATTCTTTTATCGGTCCCTATCACACTCCTTGCTATCTTGTCAGTGACCCCTTGGGTCATCGGCTTTTTTATATATGGAATATATATTTAAAATGTAACACTTTCATAAATCTTTCTGGTGATAACCAGGAGGTATACAATGCAAGATTCTCTCTTCAAGAACTACATGAAGCATTCTCCTCAACAGATGACACTTCTCCTGGTGAAGATACTATCTCACATATAATGCTTAGGAAGTTACCTGAATAGGCCAAAAAAGCTACCTTCTTGAGATCATTAACAAGATTTGGGAGACTGGGATTATGCCGAGATCCTGGAAAATTTCCATCATAATCCCAGTTCAAAAACCAAATAGAGATCCCAACAAACTACGAGTTATAGACCTTTAGCACTAACAAGCTGTTTTTGCAAGTTAATGGAAAATATTTTAAATTATCATTGCTTTATATGGCACTTGGTATCAAGTAAGCTTCTCTCTTCTTTCCTATTTGGATTTCGTGAAAATAGATCTACCCACGACCCACTTATGAGACTCTCCAACCAAATTCAGCAGGGTTTTGTCTGTCGGTGTCAGACAATAGGGGTCTTCTTTGATTTGGAAAAAGTCTACGATATTACTTGGTGTAATGGAATTCTTAAACAACTACAGAAAATGGGTATTAAGGGCAACGTAATTCGGTTAATTCATTCCTTCTTATCCTAGAGATTTATAAAAGTTAAGAGTAGGGAACCTTCTGTCTTCCCCCTTTAGACAAGAGGAAGGTGTTCCACAAGGAAGCGCTCTCAGTGTGACCCTCTTTGCTGTTGCCATAAATAGCATCTTGGATGAAGTACCAAGCCCTATTCGGGCTTCACTGTTTGTGGACGATTTGGCCATTTACTGCACTACCTACGTTGCTATATCGGCATGCCGATGTCTACAGAAAGTTATTGATTCCGTCTCCAAAAAAAGAACAAAATGAAATCAACTGATTTTTTTTTCTAAAGAGAAACAAGAATTAAACAGCAGGGGAACAATTCTGCATAAAGCTTTAATACTTCTCCATTTACTCAACCACTCATGCCAAAACAGAAAATGCTCATTAGGCTACTCATTCTGAAAACTCTAGAGAGGCTATCTGCTCTAACATTATCCTTCTCTCTTACTTTTTCCATTTTCTGAACTCTGATTAAAACTTTGAAATGCTAAAACACCTCTTGCATTTTCTCAAAACTAATTTCTCTCAGTAACACTGTCACATAGAACACTGGTGGTAGCCAAGGTGCAGGGCGTTCTTTATAATTCTGAAGCAAGTTTACATGCGTACACTTTGCTCTACTTTTACTCATATCAATTCCATAATGTATATTTCCCCTCTCCTCTAACACTGAAAAAGGACCTTCGAACTTATAAGGTAAAGCGGAACCTTCTTTCTGGATTAGTACTAAAACTTTATCTCTTACACACAAATTTGTCTCTTTTGCTAATTGCCAAGCACTTCCGTTCTCCTCTGCTAGTTGCCAAGCATCTCCTAAATCGTTTTTATAATACTCAAGATTAGTTATGTAATCTTCTCTACCCTTACTTCTAGGCAAAGGTCTGACCATATCGATAACTACATTCTCAAAAGGTTCGCCTACTGAAGGAATATTACACAATGGAGCTCTGGGAGTTACTTGATTCGGTTTCCCGGCAATTTGGCATTCATGACAGCTTAGAACATATCTCTTTACGCCACTCCTCATCTTAGGCCAAAAGCATGCCCTACTAATACACATGAAAGTTTTATTTATTCCCAAATGTCATTGCTCATCATGTGCTAACTTCAACATTAGCTCACAAAACTTCCTAGAAACCACTAAGTGTTCGGTGACTTCCCCTTTACTACCTGACTTAGGATGAACATAACGACACAAAACTTCGTCCTTTAAACAAAAAGTATCCGTACACAGATCATCGAGATCATCATCCAGCTCACGTTCAAATATTCGGGTTAGTGGCTCATCCTCTCTCTGCAACTTGACTAGCTCATTCTTATCCACAAGGTTAGTGCCTAATTCATCACCGTAACTAGTACTAGATACCGGTACATTTAGTACGTTACCCTTGACAGCTACACCTTCCGTTTGGCTATCACTGTCAACAATAGAGTCAGGTTTCTCAGCCACAATCATGCCAAGATCAACCTCGCCAACTCTATCACACTTGTTCGAATCCACGAACTCACTCACGTTTGAATCCACGAACTCACTCTCATTCGAATCCACGAATTCGCTCTCGTTTGAATCCACGAACTCACACTCGTTCGAATCCACGAACAAATTATGACCATAGTGCATGTCTGTATCTAAACCCGACCTAGTTACTACCATTTCAGGCACAGGAATATCCCTCACAACAGGATTCACCTTCTTGGATAAAGCTAAGTCATTACCAACAATAATTTCAATGCCATCAATGGGCAAACTGTCAACAACTGCAAGTTTCACTTCTGACACTACCTGACTTTCTAAATTCAACTTCAACAAAGGACAAAGAACACAAGTGTTAGGAAATCCACCTGACATGACTTTTTCTTCCATGTTGATTTCTGCCCTGTTCGGCACACTCTCTCTCCTAATCAGTGAGACAGCAGCTCCTGTGTCTCGAAGCAAGACCACCTCTCTCGAATCTACTCCTCCAAGAGAGGAAACTACGCCTTCTGACAGAAATTCACCAAAAAATTTCCTAGTTTCTCTCATCACATCATTCCTATTTGACGAAAGGTTAACTAGAGACACTGGTTTCTTAACGTCCTTCCTTTCTACTGCACAATTTCTCGCTAAATGCCCTTTCCCATTACATCGGAAACAAGTTAATTCTGAGCCACTAGATGCCACTTTACTCTTACAAACTTTAGACGTATGACCTGGTTTTCCACATGTATAACAGGAATAGTCACTTTTACTCGCATTGCTATTACTAGAACTGAAACCATTACTACTTTGTACTCTACCAGAAAAAGGATCATTTCGTTTCTTACTAACATTCAAATTATGAGTTAGACTATATTCGTCAGCTAACCTAGTTGCTCCTGCAAAAGATACTTCTCGCCTATCTTCTATATAAAGTTTAATCTCAGGGGATAGGTTATCTTTGAAGTATTCTAACAACACTAAGTTCTTCAAACCATCAAAATCCTCAACTTTAGCGGAAGTTAACCAATCAAAAAACAGCCTTTCTAACTTCTTACCATATTCTACATATTCTCATCCTTTCTCAAACTCCTAAATTTCTTACGGTATACCTCCGTTACTAACCTGTACCCGCTAAGAACAGTTTCTTTCACAATATCATAATCATCACATTCCTCCTTAGACATACAACTATACACAGTAAGCGCCTTACCACTCAAAACTGACTGTAAATATAAAGTCCACCTTTCTTTAGGAGAACCTACTGTTTCCATTAACTTCTCAAAACACAGAAATATTTCGTTACATCTTCCTCATCAAACTTTGGTACTAATTTCAGCACTGCACTCATACCTAAACCATTAGCTCTATTTCCGTTCTCTCCTGCCTGACTGTTAAGAGTATTTTGCTTTAAACGAGCAATTTCCAACTCATGCATACGTTCTTTCTCTCTTTCTTCCTGCTCATGCATAAGGACCTTCTCTCTTTCATCCTGCTGCATTACCAACATTTCTACCTCATGCTGCATTTTCCTCACTTCCCTCTCAGCTGCTCTTTCATATCTCTCATACTTTTCCCTTTCTTTCCTGTCAACATACTCACGGAGATCATTCCCCTCTAGACCTAGGAGCTTATCCAACTCAATAAACTCTTTCACCATTTCACTCATTCTGGCTCTTTCTATATTCTCCCTGTTTCAAACTGGTACAGTGCTGAATATTCTAAGCGAGGTCGCCACAATGTTACGAACCGTGAGAGAAAAATCCGTTCCAAGTTCGATATTATTATAAACAAAAAGAATCCAACACCAACAGTTGAAACTGGGGATGCGAATATAGAAAGATACACAAACACAACAAAGGTTTATTTACAAACTTACTAGCAAAGATAAATGCAGAATGGTGTCTCCTATTTACATAACACAAATAAAATCTTACAATGCGTGAACTGGGGAAACGGTGGGGTAATGAAAGTACTTACTGGCCAGTTTTGCGACTCGAAGCGATGGCTTCACAAAAGGAGAACTCTAATTGCAGATGCCTTCTTGCCTCCGTATTGCAGAAAACAATGTCTACTCTTGATACTTGAAGGGCAGGAACTCCCCAAAACCTCTTGTAGAACGTTTCTTCTCCGAAGGTTTGCTTAATGTCGAAATAACTTGGTCGTCCACTCCTGACGACGACTTGACCAGTATTTGACCAAACTCTCGAGCGACTTTTCCTCTCTGATCCTTCGTCTGTTCCTTCTTCTCTTATCTGTCTCTGATGATCTCTGATCTCTGCTGCTGGGCTCTCACTGATAATCTGATCTGTGACTCTTACTGATGATCTGCTCCCTCCTAATTTGTCAGTCGTATTTATACGGTGACCTGGGGGCGGAGCATGAACGTCACAGACTCCCGAGACAACGGGAACGATTTAGAAGAATCACGAAGATGTATTGCATCAGAAATCGCAGCTTTTCTCACGACACGTCGGCGTCAGTCAAGTTCCATAACACTCTGCCGATTCTAGAACCATCATGAGAACAGGCACCTCTAACACACGCGAAAGCCTCCGAGCTGCAGAACTTCTCAAAGATGTGTTTTCCTTTCCTTTATCTTTCTTTGCTATAAAGCAATTACCATGACACCCTGTCAATGCAAAAGTTTGTAACAAAACATTGGTTAAAAAGAACCTTACTTATGAAATGGCAAAGAATTTATTCTTAGAACATGATGTAAAACCCATGATGATGCTGTTGTTTTGTTGAAGATTAAGCTGGCATTATGCCACCAAGGACTCTTGCTCATGATGGTGCCTATAAAATTTATACAGATGGTTCCAAGTCGAGAGAGGGAGTTGGGCTAGCCGTAATTAGAGAAGATTCTTATGAGGCCGCAAAGCTACCTCATTCGTCTTAGGTATATACAGCAGAACTTTCTGCCATTAACAGAGCGTCAGCTATTGTTCATCGTACCGAGAAAAAGAAAATTGTAATATATTCGGATTCAAGAAGTGTTTTGGAAAGTCTGAATAGTCGCAATTCATCCCATCCTTTGATTCTCCAAGCTCATGAGTGGCTTTTTCGAATTTCTTGCAAACACAAACCTATTTCGTTCTGCTGGGTTCCTCCCCATGTAGGGACCAAAGGTAATGAAAAAGCTGATAGAGAAGCAAAAAGTTTATGTAATCAAAGATCATTGGATATCCATGAAGTTCCATACATTGACATGAAGTCTCTTATCCGAAGTTATATACGCCACAAATGGCAGGAGCGATGGTCCTCAAACCTCCTTGCCACAAATAAGAATCTGAAGGCAATTGACCTGATTTGAATTTTTGTCAGTCTTCATGTCATAGAGATAGGAGGACTGAAATTGTTTTAACGAGACTCCGTATTGGTCATTCCCGATTGACAAACAGCTTTGTGCTTGAAGGAAGTGATGCTCCAGTCTGTGCTTGCTGTGACTTCCTGTTGACAGTTGAGCATATTCTGGTGTCTTGTCCAATATATGGTGCTGCCCGCAGGAAATTTGGTCTTTCAGGGAAACCAATTGCTTATATTTTAGGAGATGATGTAGATGTCAATAACCTTGTAAAAATCTTAAAAGCGATTGATATATTTAAAATTTGACCTATTTTACAAATATCTAATTTTACCTATCACCTAATGCATACAAGCGTCTGCAGTTATACCTTTATTTGTATTTTAATATAGATAATTTTTTTTTTTATATTCTATTAAAAAAATATTTGTAGGCTACGTATTATTTTTATGAAATATGGTTTTTACGCTTTCATTCCCATTAGGTTATCATCACCTTCATTTACGTTTCATTAATCATTAAGTTATTTATTTCATTCCACAACAGCGCTGAATGACCAAAATAGGTCCCAGTTCTTGGCTTGTCTCTAAATTTCATAATCCATCCATCCATCGATGTCGTATTACCTATAGTCGTAATACCAGTTACTATTAGTTTATTTTATTTTATTTTATTTATTTATTTTTTTTTTTTTTTACAGAAGAAGCATTTTACATTATCGTGAAATTTAATATGTGCATCCAGCAAAAGCTTTTCACATTCTAAGATGATAATGTGACTATCGTCCATCATTTTTAGGAAACGCTTTGATGTACGTCAGGAAATTTAAACTGATTTGTTTACTTTGCATATCTACTAATTAAGGGAGTTGTAAACCTTAGCAGTTCGGCACTTTTGTACTACATACAGCTTCGGACAGAGCTTTGGTGAATGTCTTGAACTATTTCAAAAATAGTTTTCTTCTGTATTGCATTTACAGTCTCTAGAAGGAAACTTCGAAGTTAGATCTATTTGGGAATATTGGGTTAAAACTCACACTCTAGTTTAATAGATGAGATTTTCTATTTTGAAAAGTGGTTACGAAAGCGTCCTTTAACATGATTTCGTTCACAAATTCATTTCTAGCAGCAGCATTTGTCACCTACTATTCTGTTCGATGTGTATAAACATTTAATAACAACAATGCTATATGTGCTGTTTTTCTACGCAGTCATTCACACACGCACCCACACACACACACGTATATATGTGTGTGTATGAATGAACGTATGTATCTGTGTTTATATATGGATATACAACACGAATGCCTGACAAAAACCCCACTAACAAATTACCTATCGTTATTCGATAGTTATTTACAGTGGTTACAAGGAAACGATGTTATTTTATTAGTAACTGCTAACTAGCAAACTGTCTATAAGTATTTGTATTGATAATTCTCTTTTGGTAGTTATTTACAATGATTACAAGGAGATCTTTCTCTTAAAACGTAGCTTTAAGTTGAGAGTAAATAAACTTTTCATTAATCGTTTGCCCATCATGGAAGTCATCCGTAATAATAAAGGTCCAGAGAAACTGTGCTATAAAGGTTGATTGTATACTAAAAAAAAAAAAAAAAAAAAAAAAAAAAAAAAAAAAACTCCACCAGTGCTACTACGAAGAGATGGGAATGTTCTAGAAGATCAGCATTTGGATGTAACGGAAAAATAACAACAAATTTAGAAATATCGGACGTCATTTCAAGTATAGAACATAATCATGAACGAGATTTAGGATCAGTGGAAGTAACAAACAGGTCAAATCAACTAGAGGAAATACTGGTTTCATTGTAGCGGATTCGTTGGAGAGTAGGGAAGACTTGCCATGGGAAATATAAATACAGTTAAAAGATAGGTTCAAAGAAAACGCCAAGAAGGACGCCCTAAGGATCGTGAATCTTTGAAGGACTTGAAAATTTCAGGAGTGGACTATGACACGAAGAGAAAATTCTGTGCCTTTTCTTCTTCATGATAATGGTGCTGAAGCCAATAATCGAATAATTATATTTGCTACAAAAGATGCGATGGAACATTTAGCTAAGGCAAATGACTGGTATATGGATGGAACCTTTACATCAGCACCTTGCTTATTTGAACAGCTATTTACTATTAAAGCCCCACTCGGTGATTCAGCAATAAGCTGTGTGTATGGTTTTCTTTCCGGCAAATCACAGGAAATCTATGAAGAATTTCTTACAACTCTTGCTTGATACACGCTCCATTTTTCAGGAGGAAATAATGGTGGGATTTGTCTTGCACGACGCTTAGTACCTGTCACATATGTAGAATCAAAATCGTGTGGGGTTTTTGTCGTGTGGGGTTTTTGTCGGTGGGGGTTTTGACGAGTGGGGGTTTTGTCGCCCCACCATACAACAAATGGATACGTACACACACACACACATTATATAGATATATATGTAGATATATATATATATATATATATATATATGTATATATATATATCTATATATTATATATATATATATACATATTATAGATATATACTATATAATATATAATACAAACACATATACACATACATATAAATATAAATATACTATAGTATGTGTATGTATGCATGTATCTGTGTTCATGAATACAATACATACATACGTACTTACTTGCATGCATGCACACAGTAAAAGTACGTATATGTGATTAAAAAAAAAGTTTGCAGACTGACTGTTTCAAGTACACTCATTCATACGAGTATATATATGCACTGAAATAGTCTCAGACTTAGCTGATCGTGATTTCTTCAAACTTAAAACCTTGTATTTACTACTTTAACTAAAATGATCATGGCTAATGAGGTGTATTTTTTATGAAAGGTGTTTCGAAATAGAATGTAAAAGAAATTGATTTTTTGTTTTTTAGAAAATATGACATAGTAAGGAATAAAACCCATGAACAACCGAAACAAATTGCATCTAATCTCTCTCCATGAAAACGTTTAGTCCTAGCCGAGGAAACTTAGAAATCTGGGACTTTCGAAAACAAATAAAAATCTCAGAAGAAGACTCCCAATATCCATCCTAAAGTGTGACTTGTTATGACACGTTGAGATTGGAATGTCAGTGGATCACGCAAAGGCTTTTGCCTTTGTGGTTGGTCTGTTTACACATTGGTCACGCTTGTAATTATAGCTCCTTGGGACAGACTTCGATTTGCTCGGCTTCGTGTATAATCTTTTTTTTTTCTTTTTACCAAAGTGTACGTTTCTCTTTCTGCTTCTTTTGTTGCCCCTTGCTCCCTTACACGCCCATTCAGTTGTGTGTTATTAAATGTAATAGTGTAAGTTCAAAAACGTTCTAAAGATGCCCCCAGATGTCTGCTTGCTTGTATGTGCGACATGTTGCAAGCATCGGACCTTATCTTTCATTTGCGCAGTGTTTTAAACATAAAAAAACGGCAAGGTAAAGCATATAGTAGATGCACTCCCTTCTAAGAGAAGAATCTAAGGTTCCTTTCTTCGTCTTTATGGACGTCACTGGCTGGGGAAGAGGAAGACTAATAGTTTTGTTTGATAAAAGAATTACCTGGTATAAGAACAGCCGCGGGCACTGACCTCGGGGAAAAAGATTTTAAAAATTAGTCTCCATGGCATTACCAAAACTCTCTCTCTCTCTCTCTCTCTCTCTCTGTATGTGTATATATACATACACGTCTGTGTTTATTTGCATATATATACACATGCATACATACATACGTACATACAGAGAGAGAGAGAGAGTTTTAGTAACGCCATGAAGACTCATTTTTAAAATCTCTCTCCCCAGGGTCAATGCCCGCGGCTGTTCTTATACCAAGTAATTCTTTTATCAACCAAAACTATTCTCCCTCTTCCCCAGCCAGTGACATTCATGAAGGCGAAGAAAGGAACGTTAGATTCTTCTTTTAGAAGGGATTGTATCTTTATGTTTTACCTCGTCGATTTTTTTGTTTTGTTTTTTGTTTTATGAAATTTAGTTACGCTAAGCGTTGATAACTAATATATTTGTCAGTGTAGTATTTGGTATCGTCCATTTAAAGGAAACGCTGTTGTTGGCCTTACAATTTCGAATGCCTGCATTGTATTCCTTTATATTAGATATTAGAAGTATTCATTCACAAGCTACTGTACGCGAGTAAGTGTTGTTTCCCGTTGTACTAAGTTCCATAAGTTTTAACTGTCATGCTGAACATTGTATGTTTTTTTTTTTCATTCCGTTGCAACTGACTAGTAATCTTTAAATAGTTGTGTTTCATCAGTGTGAACGCAGAACTTCAATACATATCCTTTGCACAGATGCAAATGTATTTGCTAATGCGTACACGTTTGTTATAGAAGCTATTATAAAAGGATCGACGAAGGCCATATTGAGTCGTAAACTTTAGTTATAAATCTTTGAGTCAAAGATTTATAACTTAACCCACAATGAAAGAGAGCTTTTGAAAAATAGTTGGAGCTAGTTTTCACGGAGATGACTTTCAGAAATGTATAACAGTATTTTGCAGTATGTTGTTAAGGAAAAGTTTTCCAAGCTGATTATATATGCAACATTTACTCTCTCTCTCTCTCTCTCTCTCTCTCTCTCTCTCTCTCTCTCTCTCTCTCTCTCTCTCTCTCGTAAGATTTGGCATTGGTCTTAACGACAGAGGTTAATCTCATTTTTTTCCCTCTGGTCCGCATCTCTCTTAATAGTTCATCCCTTCCTAA
Source organism: Macrobrachium nipponense (assembly GCF_015104395.2). Taxonomy (NCBI): domain Eukaryota; kingdom Metazoa; phylum Arthropoda; class Malacostraca; order Decapoda; family Palaemonidae; genus Macrobrachium; species Macrobrachium nipponense. The sequence goes on along the minus strand of NC_087213.1, from coordinate 76,161,984 downwards.
GACGCTTTATCCAGTCGGCTGTGGATCGTTTTTTGTTAGCCGTCTCCTGGTAATAAATCCATTTTGTAACCTACTCCATATTTCTCCTCACGATCGTAAGAGAGAGCGTGTGTGTAGGAGGGTTGCTACCATATATCACGGGGTCATGAATCACTTCTATGCCTTCCTCTTCATAGTCTTCTTCTTTCGGGGGTCTCTTTGGACTATATTCCCTCCTCGGACCACTCATTACTCTTTTCACGTGTCGACACTCGCATCTTTCACGACTCCCTCTCAACCATACACATTTTTCAACTTTCACGTGATTACCTGTTAACAAACTCGTTAGCCTCAAGATAACAACGCTTCTTCATCGTGCACCGTTCTATCCTTAAGCAAACAGAAGTAATCTCTCTCTCTCTCTCTCTCTCTCTCTCTCTCTCTCTCTCTGTCCTGAATGTGAGACCGTTGAAGTTCGTTTGTTTTATTTGAATAACTGTCTTTGCGGAATCCTAGTGTCCCAAATATTTGAATCGAACTTTTTTGTTAGTTATAATTTTATGACAGTGCTTCCAAGATTTCATGCTGACTTATGTGAGCAATTTGTCCCTTGAAATTATCATTACTTGATATCTGTTTTGGATAACTGCCTTTTATGAGGATAATTTTAGTTCCATATACATTTTCTTTTAGGGATTTGTGAGCAGTGGGTTTGCTCATTTCTTAATTTGGTTATGGCTACAATCAGATCTTGGTCCTCATTTATCTTCCATCCAACCATAACTTAAGTAAACTGATTAATAATTCTACATCTTTTTTAGCCAAGTACATATGAGACCCAGTCTTAAATTTCACTGATCGACACACTAATTGGTAGTGATGTGGGCAGCTTCCAACTAAACCCAACTTTGATACGACTGTTTATTTCTGGTATCTCATGAATTACAGATTTTATATGCTTGGCCAATCGACATTAGTTTTCCTCCTGTCATTCTGTTCAGAACGTAAGTCATTGATAAGACAGGAGTCAACAGAACTCATTGCAGTCAGTGCACACTATTTTATCATTACGTTGTTTCCACTAATTCCTTCACTCATCAGAAATATTTGATGGAGCGGAAGGGTAACTAAGGCAAGTTTTTCTGGATTTGGTTATTTGTTCATTAAAGCAATACTGAACTTATCTTTGATTCACTATGTTGGTCTTCTATGGGATGTAGACCCGAGTTTAATGGATGAGGCCAATGAATGAGTAAAGCAATAATTTTACCAACACCTTTGTGGTAAAAAGGAATTAAGTGAAAATATTGGGTGTGACCCGAAAGAAAGTAGCGGAGTTTTTTTGGAACGAACTTTCTTTTTTTTTTTTTTTTTTTTTTAGGATATCAGGGAATAGAGAAATTGGGAGGGAACTGCAGGACTTTTTGGACAAAAGTGAAGAGGAGCATCGAACAAACAGAGTACATGTAAACGGAGAAAAGGGGATGCCTATGAAGTATGCAGTAATTTCACCAATCCTTCCAACACTTTGTAGGAAATAAGGATTCCATAGCCATCGTGGCTCTTAAACATTTTCGTAGAATGAAGTGATATGCCTTAATCTGGAGATATAAGTTGAAGTATTTTTAATCTTGAAATCTATTTGAGCCTAAGTGAATTTGGCAAGGTCTTCACTTTTGGTTTGTGTGTTTGGATATCACGATGGCTGTATGAATATACTTTTGTATGTTCAACGCGTTTTTATTTCTTTTTATGCTTTATATTGATACGTTAAACGTCCCTTAGGATTGTCGCGATGAAGTCTTACTTACCATTTGTAACTGATAAGATACCTCTTGTTTTTATTAAAACAAAACCCGCAACATAGAACGTTAGTTCCCACAGTGTTCAAGAAGGCAGGTGTGACCTGCATTAAGAGTATAACCTTATAAAGACTACGACACTCCTTCCTTTTACCTGGAATGAATCCAGGGTTTGAGGGCGAAGTATCTTTATTATAAATTCAATTATGCTGTTTTAAGATAACGGAAAGCTGGAAGCTTTTCATTCTTTTGTTGCTTTGTTAAATCGTTAGTTTTTTCTTTTGGGAGGTGGAGGAGCTTAAGCTTGTAAAGAGTAGCATGAAAATGTTAAGGTAAACTACTAATGAAAGGATTAGTTCATATATATATATACAGTATATAATATATATTATAGATAATATATTTATATTATAATTCTATAATATATATATAATATAATTAATATTATAATATATATATATTATAAATAATAATATAAATATATATATATATGATATATATATTATAGATATAGATATAATCGATTTATATATATATTATATAATATTAATATATAATATATATATATTTATATATATGATATTTAGATTATAGATCCTATATCTATTATTATATAATATATAAATTAATCTATATTATATCTAATATATATATATAATATGTATAGATATAGATAATAAGAATAGATATAGGATTACTATAGATATGATATCGATAGTATAATTTCTATATTCATATATATATATATCTAATTAATCAATATTATATATTATATATAATATATATATATAATATTATATATCTTTATTTATCATACATACAAGTACATACATACATACATCATATCAACAATACTACATACATACATACATACATACATAGGATGGTGGTGCGCGCAGGTGCACTAATGATTTTTCCTGATTATGGTCCCTGAAAGTAAAAGAAAGAACGTATATTGAACCTGTTTTGGTGTAAAAGTGAGTGAGTGAGTGAGACAGCTATTGTCCTGTCTGCGTGAGTTTGTTATGCTTATATATGAAGAAGTGCTAAACGTAAAAGAAGGGGAATTAGATGTAGTTGCAGCGGAAAAGCAGTGGGGAATGTTTGTTGTTTTCAGGTGGAGCATCACTAAATGTTGAGAGTGGGAAGAAACTTCAGAAGCTAATGAAAGAGTTTGAACGTCTAAGCAAAAGGATGTTAAGAGTAAATGCGAACAAAATAAAGGTTATGAGGTTAAAATGAAAATATCAAAATGAAGGAATGAATAATAAATATGGATAAAGAAAAAATTGATAATGATACGTATATATATATATATATTAATATATATATATATATATATATATATATATATATATATATATATTCGTGATTAAATACAACTGCTAATGGTTTAAAGGAGAAGTGAGTATATGAATAGGTGAAGGAAGGAAGGAAGGTCGCAAGGTTTGTGCCGAAGATTGAGAAGAGACTCACACAAATGTCTGTGGAAGTCAAGATTATTCTGTATGAAAGGGTTGTTGGACCAACTCTGTTTGAAAATGAAGTGTGGAAGTTTGTAAGCGTTTATGAGGGAAAAAGTTGAAGCTGTTGAGGTAAAATTCATGCGTATTGTACGATACATAAGAATGGATAGGGTAAGAAATGTGGAGATATGCAGAAGTAGTAATAAATAGGTGACCGTAGTCGAAAGGATGGATCAGAATATTGATAAATGGTTTGTGTATGTGGAGAGAATGATGGACGGTCGGCTGATAAAAAATGTATAATTTGCAAGTGTTTATAGGCAGTTGATGTGACAGACCTTACGGAATGGACGGGCTTGTACGTCTATCCAGGTCGCGCTAGAGTGCGCGCAAGATAGAGGATAGTGGCAGTGTTTGTATGTTGATTTGATGCACTGTTGATGAGCCTTCTGTGTATTTGAAAGTTAGCGATATATATGATTATTAAAAAATATTTATATGAATTTATATATATTTACTAAGTTAATTCCGCTGGTCACTTTTTGGTAAATATACAAGCTCTTTTTTTTTATTGTTGTGTTACCATAGCTGTTTTAGCAATCTAGTGCATTCGGAGGTGACTACCAAATTATATTTTTTAATTTCTGCCTTGTGATTAAGTAGTAACTTGAAACTGACCTGGATTGTCAAAACAAATCTCACGAGCAAACAGCAAATCCAAGAAAGAAACTCGTGTAATCTGCGAAACAAGGTGACCGTTGAGTATCTGAAAAACGCCTATGATGTAGAGACTCGTGTCCGAAACTTCTTGATGCCATTTACGCAATTGTCTTCAATGAAAATAGTTCAATTGAAAATCTGTACGCATACATACACATTGCGCGATATATATATATATATATATATATATATATATATATATATATATATATATTATATATATATATATATATAATATATATATATATATATATATATATATATATATATATGAAAGAAGATTTCTACTTGTCACACTCGATAAACCTCAATGGTCATTGCTCTGAAGGATTGATTATATGTGAGTTACATATTGTGGGTTAGGTCTTGCATAACTCCAGATTGACGTGAGACTTGTATTGTTGTTTCTCTCTCGGTTTTATTGACTATTGCAGTGATTATTTGAAAAGAAAGGAGAAGGCTACAAGTTACGCGGATGGAACATCAACGTTTTAGGGCTGTATTGGTTGCAACGAAGAGAAAAGAGGTTGAACCGTTTCCAAATAGTTCAGCGACCAATGAAAAAGAAAGAAGTCACCAATAGCTTAGCGATTTAGTCTCCTTATGGACCGTTGTTGGCATTCCGTCAATGCAATTCAAAGGGACTTAATTTCATGGGAATTTGAAGTCTCCAGCTTGGGTCAGATTCCAATGTAGTTAATATACAACCAGTGACGGTCACTAAGTTTATGCCGAATTGCATAATATGACACTAGGAGGGTCATCTAGATACAAATCTAACTCCATATTCCCCGAGCTACACGCTAAGTCGCATACCAGGTCTCTATTTACAGATTCTATTATTAACAAGGTCGGTAGACAAAGGAAACTTGTATCCTACGTGTGGAGTGGAGGGGTTGGGGTTTGTCGCCGGGGGTGGCCCTCGGTGAAAGGTTTGTGGTCTGGATGTTTTTTTTTTGGGGGGGGAGGGGGAGGGCTTTGGGGGGGGGGGGTATGGGTTAGAATTCAGTAAAAAGTATTGGAGATAAAGGAATCAGAGAATATAGACTCTTAACACATGATTCTGTGGGAAGAGAAACAATTTTTGTGTTTGCTGCTGTGTAGCTAATGTCAAAGGAGGATTTTTGTTGAGAGTTTGGCAGTTTTCAGTTTTGCCACCTGATCTGAATATACGATTAGAATTATTGCATTAACTGTATTTCGATAAGTAAATAATTTGTCTATTTATATATTGTTTTCGTATTTAGCAGGGGTATTTCCGCGTTTAATGCATTAATTTGGCCAAATATGTTTTGAAGTAACTTGAAAACCCGTTATAGATGCTGCATATACATAGTAAGGGTGATAGTGATAGTAAGCTCTGTACTAAGGGGATTTTGTCTGTCTGCTTTCGTAAACAAAGACAAATGTACCATGTATTGATGTACCGTGATTTCGTCACGAAACTTACGTACAATACCTAACTTTCGTGAGGCATTTGCTGACACTTCCATTAGATGTTTCTCTGAAGTTTCAAGTTATAATATTGATTTACGTCAGGAATATCAATAGTATAACTTGAAACTTTAGAGAAACATCTAATGAAAGAGTCAGCAAATGCCGCACGAAAGTTAGGTATTGTACGTAAGGCCTTATGAATTTATAAGTGATAAAATCATCGCAACCTGTTTTAGGTCATATATCCTTCCTATACTGTTCGGTGTGGATGTCTGCTGCTTCTTGAGATGTATTTATTTCTTTATTTTTTTCTTTTATTTATTTCTTTATATATTTCTTTTATTTATTTCTTTATTTATTTCTTTAAGTCCTCGCATCGTTGGACTGTGGAACAGCTTCCCTGACGATGTCGTTCAATTGGAACTTCAAAAGTACAAGCGAAGTTGCCATGCATTACTACCCTAAAACAAGTCTCCTTTTATATTAATTTCCTTCTGTTATCTCTCTTTATTTATTGGTTAATTTATGTTTTTAATATATGTTATCTTCTTTTTCCCCCTTACTTTCTGTTACTTCTTTCTAATGAACACCATATTCTTTGGTAGCTTTGTAAGTCAATGGCCCCTGTGGGCTTGTTTCATATGAACAAAGTTCATCGTCTGAATAATAAAAATAATAATAATAATAATAATAATAATAATAATTGTTGCAGGGGTACACAATGATATAGCTTTCGAACCTTGTGCTAGGTTCATATTCTGTCAAGTGAACATTGTGACTAAAAATTCGTCGAAGTAAACTTTATTATTATTATTATTATTATTATTATTATTATTATTATTATTATTATTATTATTATTATTATTATTATTATTATTATTGGGCACAATTTTCCGTGTTATAGATGATGATATTGGTTGAGATCCACAATAATATAGATGTGTGAGAGTTGATGCTTCTTTAATAAATAAATAACAATAGCTTTCGAACATTGTGTTAGGTTCATCTTCAGTCAAGTGAACATTGTGACTAAAAATTCGTCGAAGTTAACTTTCAGCGGGACAAGTGCCAGTTGTAGTACAATTCCACAACGAAGAACGCAAACGAAGGAAGTGCTCAACAGCCCAACTGCGTAATTCCATTGTTATAGTTGTATTCCTGTTCGGTATTCTGCTGGAACGTCTTGGGGTTGCGATGATAGTACACGGAGTTCCCCTTGTGGCGCAGCTGCATTGTTGCTAGACGTAAGGTCCCTTGTTTTGTATCCTGTCTGAGGGAGGAGGACAGAAGAGGAGGCTCAACAGGCAGAGGAAAAGCAGAGCTTGTCTTAAAATTATAATTTATAACGAAGTTTGTAAGAACGTAAAAATTGACTAATGGGTCTTCCCCAACGAACGACTTGTTACCGTAAAAAGCTTCTATGTTTATGGCGGCGCCTTCCACTAGTCTTGTGTGGACATTGTTATTTTTGAAAATTATGTTAGCTTCATCCTAATTCGGCCTATGGTTGTTGCTGAAGGCATGGGAGAGAATGACATTGTTTTGAACATGTAATGCATATGGGCGTTTGTGTTCCCATAATCGAGTCTGTAGTCGTCTTCCACTTCCCCAAAATATTTTCCCTTACTATCTTGACAAGGGATTTCGTAAACCCCAGGAAGGATAGGGTTCTTGTCATTATTATTGTTTCTAATTATAGTTGATGGCTAGTTGTGTTAAGGTATTTGAAAACTATTAGTATATTTCTGGCTTTTGTTAACATAGTTACATAACTTTTTGAGACTGGAATTAAATGGGAGGGGTAAATATCTGATAGGTTTTTCCTTGGGATTGTTAACAGCACAATAAAATGCTTTCTTAGCTCGTGAAATGGCATTATCTATAAAACAGTCGGGGTATCTTAGTCCTCTGAAAGTTGATGGTTTTTGATGGATTTCTCCCCCGACATAAACTAAGATGTCCTCTGAGGCCAAATGTTGTAACATGCGGATCTCCACATAACAACTTAGCTGTATAGCTTACTCAGACGCTCTGCAGCTCACTAGGAACGTTTTCAATTGCTCACCTTCAACATTCATATCAATTCATCCAGCGTGTCAGGGATTTAGGATGTGCTGACGGCACAATGGCCAGCCTTGATGTTACAGCTCTGTTTACAAATGTCCCCTCAGACTAATCTAAAAAGTACATGATCTCGGCAACATCAGTTTCCCAGTCCTCAGAGACCGATTCTTTGCACTCATTGAATTATGTGTAACCTCAACAGTGTTCCAATTCAATAATCAAGGATTTCCCCAAAAGGAGGGCGTAGCTATGGATTCCCCCTTGTACCCAGTACTTGCAAATCTATGTATGGAGTTTCTTGAAAGGGAAATCTTAAACAGGAGTGATAATACAATAAACCCCATTTCTCTAGGTTAGGTATGTAGACTATATATTTGTTGTCATCCAAAGAAACGATCACAACTTGAACTGCTTAGTAGAAATAGCCAACAGCCCTCCATAAAATTCCCAGTAGAAAGAGAAGTAGATTACAAGTTAAATTTTTGGACGTACTAGTCATTAGAGATCACAATAATCAGAAATTTAAATTCTCTGTGTATGCCAAAACAACCAACTCAGAAAGTTACATACGTTTTTATTCATTCCATGCCAAGAATGCTAAGAACAATCAGGAAATGAACTTTGCCCTACGTGCATTGAAAATATGCGACCCAGAGTTTGTCGAGGGAGAAATCCATCAGATACCATCAAATTTCAGAGGACTAAGATAACGCGATTATTCTATTGATAAAGCCATTTCATGAGCTAAGAAAGCATTTTATTGTGCTGTTAACAATCCCAAGGAAAAACTTATTAGATATCTACCCCTCCCATTTAATTCCAGTCTCAAAAAGTTGTGTAACTATGTTAACAATTGTCATAAAGATACTAAGATAGTTTTCAAATACCTTAACACAACTGGCCATAAACTAATTAGAAACAATAATAATGACATGAATCCTATCCTTCCTGGGGTTTACGAAATCCCCTGTCAAGATTGTAAGTGAAAATATTTTGGGGAAGTGGAAGAGGACTACCGACTCGATTATGGGAACACAAACGCGCATATGTATTACATGTTCAAAACAAATGCCATAGTCTCCCATGTCTTCAGCAACAACCATAGACCGAATTAGGATGAAGCTAACATAATTTTTAAAAATAACAATGTCCACACATAGAAGATTTTTACGGTAACAAGTCGTTCGTTGGGGAAGACCCATTAGTAAATTTTTACATTCTTACAAACTTCGTTATAAATTATAATTTTAAGACAAGCTCTGTTTTTCCTCTGCCTGTTGCTGCTTCCTCTTCTGTTCTCCTCCCTCAGACAGGATACAAAACAAGGGACCTTACGTCTAGCAAGCAACCTTGCAGCTGCGCCACAAGGGGAACTCCGTGTACTATCATCGCAACCCCAAGACGTTCCAGCAGAATACCGAACAGGAGTACAACTATAACAATGGAATTACGCAGTTGGCCTGTTGAGCACTTCCTTCATTTGCGTTCTTCGTTGTGGAATTGTACTACAACTGGCACTTGTCCCGCTGAAAGTTTACTTCGACGAATTTTTAGTCACAATGTTCACTTGACAGAGGATGAACCTAGCGCAATGTTCGAAGCTATTGTTATTTATTTATTAAAGAAGCATCAACTCTCACACATCTATATTATTGTGGATCTGCAACCAATATCATCATCTTCAACACGGAAAATTGTCCCCAATAATAATAATAATAATAATAATAATAATAATAATAATAATAATAATAATAATAATAATAATAATAATAATAATAATAATAAAAAGAAGGATTGTACGTTAGCAAAAAAAATCGCAACCCTTTGCTTGAATTCCGTTTATAATGAAACAGTTTACCCGTAGATTTACAGTTCGTTGGTGTTATTTGTATGTCTGCTGCTGTGCCAAAGCCATTGATAAATAGGTGAACTTTGAGGACGGTTGGGCTATGGAACACTGAAGAAGTTTATTTGACTTTGAGACGGATCTGGATTCTCATATGGATATAAGAGACTACTTATTGGAGTATTATTTAGTTTGCCAGTGAAATGTGACCTAATTTAAATGCATTCCGTAAATTTTCGTGTATATTATGTACGCTGTTTTATATTTCAGTTTTCAAGTGTGAAATTACCTTTTCATGTCATTTTCATATTAATAGATACAAGTGTTGTCACCTGGGTCTTTTTTCTTAGGACACTTATATCAAGCGTAAATGGAAAGTGTTTTGACACTGAAAGTGTTTTGACCATAAAAGGATTTATTAAAGAGAAAGAAGATCGTGCTAATATAAACCAAACAAACACCATTCGAGCATGTGCGAACAACCTGCGATAGACTCGTCGGAGAGAAATGTGAAAAGTAAGGGGAGAAGGCAAGAAATAATGAGTTCCCTCTCCATGATTAGTAGGACAGTTAATAATCCTTTGGAAGCTGATCGTCAGCCGTGCCATGACCGACCAAGGGCTTCAACCTTATTAAGACACGAAGCGGATCTATCCCGCCGGGCACTGAACGCGTCAATATCTCTGTTCCTCGTCTTTGTGCAGTCACGCCATATGGACATGAAAGGGTAGAGTAAATTTTCGTCTTTGAAGCATCAGTTATACGAATGTTTTTCAGAGAGAAATCGTTAAACTGGTTATATTAACATACGGAAACCTAAGTAAATGCAGTAGCAGATTTTTCGGTTAGAACCAGAAACGCAACCGTGCAACAGGACTGCTCTTGTTAAAAATATCCTTTACCTGTGATGAAATTGTACATAGTTGGCCGATAAATAACGTTGATGGAGAAATGTCGAAATGTTTTCAAGAATACATTTCTTTCATAGATTTAATAGTGATGTCTATTAAATAGCTGTGCACGGATAAACGTAAATAAGATTGAAGATGGACCAAAACCATGGTTGCTTTATTTCGTTACCTTTTACTCTTTATTTCTTTTATTCTTCTCTTCAAATATTTTCTTTGTGGAATAGAAATGGTAAGATTTCAGTTTACGCGTTTGGAAAATGTACCTCATATTTGTTTACTTCCCTTTTACATGATGTAATGTCAAGTGAATCCATGCCGTAACCAAAATATGGGAATATTACATTATATGTATATATATTATATTTGTGTTTATATATGTATATATATATATATATATATATATATATATATATATATTAATATTATAAATCACGTCTATGAACTCGAACCGTAGGATGTCCAGGGAAGGTGACGTTAAATAATGGTAGTGAAAAAATAATGATAATGAAAAAAGAGAGTTCCTTGAAAGTCAGTAATATTTTAAGAGTAACCGTAATGACGTAATCGAATGAAGACTTTTAAGACACATTTTTTTATAACCATCGTTGTAAACTCCTCAAGAGAATTTAAAACTTTATCGTTCATTCTTTTCTATACACAGTGTATTGTCGTGTCCCACATTTTCAGTGATAATGCAATGATTTGTCTTTCCGTTGACAGCTGAATCTTAAATTAGTGCTTGTTTGGCTTCTTCAAGGCTTGGCCCTAACAAGCAAGCATTTGTACTCGTAAAACAAAGTCCGTGCTTCGCATCTTGTTTGTATGTTTAGGAATTCTTCCCGTGTTCGAAATGTGTTGGAATTTTTATTGGTAAGACTTGTTCATCTTTCCCCTTTTGATTCGCAGTACTTTTTGGGATTTATACTTCATTCTGCTATGTAACTCGATTTTTATGATGTTTTCCTGTAAAGGGCGTTTAAGACCTCTTGGTGGTAAGTTGACCTTAACTTTGTCATGTATTCAGATGATTGTATTATGGTTTCACAATTTCGCAGTCTTGTATTTGCATATCCCAACAGACGTTTTAACTGTTGGTGAAAGATGCTTGTTTGACATATACAGTTGGTCAGCTTATTAAAATTGGTATGAAACATAACTGAAGTGCTTATGATAAAATTACAGTATATGTAAGTTTAGAAAACTTAATGGCCTTCATGAAAAGATAATTTAGTACAGAGCGAAAAGAAAGCAACCTCATATAAGCGGTACGCATTTCGGAGCCTTTTTATCGATGGTCTTAAACACGCCATAGATTGATAACAAGGATTCTTATCCGTTGGCAAGGCTGCATCATTACGGCCAATTTGCCTTTTAAGGCCTTGAGACCTTGGGTACCTCGCGAGTTAAATAGAACACAAGTGCTGTCGGTGATGCTTCTTCTTCTTCTTCTTCTTATTCTTCTTGCTACTCTATGGCACGTCGTCGGTACCTCGTTAGCCCACGATCCACTTTCTAGGAGCATAAATTACCCTTAGACGCTGCGCCATTTGCATACCCTCTTGTCGCGGGAGATGATGGAGAGGGGGCGAGAGCCATCAGACCTCAACAGTGTGTAATGGATGCTGCTTCTCCACGCCATTTGACCGCCTTCCTTTTCCTCCCCCTCCACTGCTGCTTACATCTTGATTAATCAGGGCTGGTCTGTAATTAATCCTTTTAAATTTATCATGTAGCTTAAACCCAAGATATTGCATATATTTATGATGGAGCGTAAACTGAAGATATTGCGTTAAAGGTTGCATCTGCTCATTTCAGGAGGCTTGCGTGCTTTATGACCAAGCCATTCATTTCATTGCAAAACAACTAGCTCGAGTTGCGCTCAAGGATTTTGTAATTACCGAGAAAATTATAGTAATCTGATTATTTCTCTTATTTACAGAGGATATTCAACAGTTATCTTAAGTATCAGCTGTATCATAAATTACGCTTCTACTGAAAATTAATTTTGTTTCATTTTTGTCTGAAGGCTGAGATGAGTGATTAATGAATCAAATTCCTTTTATTCTTTCATTCATGAAATTGGAAGAAAATATAAAGTATATACATTGGTGAATCGTAATACTTTTTCATGAATGAGAATAACTGCTAAAATAAGTTTTCAGTGTTGAATATTGTTTTTTTTAACATTTAAAAATTTAATCTTTGGTTACTCTGTTGTAAAATTTTCAGTTACCAACATGTAAAATCAGTGTCCACTGATAGTATTTCCGTGTATATCTTGACGTTGTTTATATGTATATACTTGTATGTTGATTTATGTTTGTTACATATAGTATGTATGTTTATATGGTATATATGTGGGATTTTATGTAATGTATTTGCATAACGATGCAAAACTTACAGACGGAATGGCCCGACATTTATCGCATGAATTTCAAGACTTCCAAACAGTATTTACCTGTGATATGCATTGCAAACTATAGGCAACTCTGACACGTGAATGGTGTGTGCGTGTGTGTGTGTGTGTGTAATATAAAGACATTATACACATACACACCCTCACACACATACACACACACACACACACACACACACACCCACATATATATATATAATATATAATATATATATATATATATATATATCCATATATATATATATATATATATATATATAGATATATATATATATAATCTCATATGGGGATTATCAGCAAATGTCAGGAAGGCTTAGTAATAGCCAGTGTCAATGGGCAGTCCCATCTGTCATTCTTGTACACTTGAGAAGCCTTTGTGATAAACAGCTGCAAATGGAAAGAGAGCTTTATCCTTTCCCTTGTATTTCATGCTATATGAGCGCTACTAGAGATATTGCTGAACAAGAAAATTATAGCAAAGGTTTTAATCTCAATTACCTCTGTTACGACGGAGCGCAAATAGTCTTTGGTGGTGAATCTATCACTGCAACTTGAATAGGAAAGATATTCTACATGGAAAATGTGAATAAAGGTAGAAATCGAATATTTGTATCACAGATTTATTAACATTCAGAGATCGTTTCTGCCCAACACTCCTGACCTGACGTTTAAACAAAGGCTTAACAATGGTCAGCGAAGTACGGCTTAACCATCACTTAAATGAAACCTAACAATCAATTAAATCTTTTGCCTTCCGCGCAATTTAATGGCAAGTGACAGCCACTTTAATTCGTAACAGCATTTTAGCCAATCGTTTCTTCCTTTTTTTCATGAAACGGTTACAGTTGTATGTATGAGTTTTAGTTCATGCTGTGAATGTGTGTGTGTGTACTTCGTTTCTTGAGCTTCAATTTTTATAGAATGTTTGGACAAAAGCATTATTGCATACGGAAACCCTTACATACAAACGTATACAATTATGTATAAACACACACACATATATACATATATGTAAGTGTTTACATAATAAAAATATGGAATGTTAGTCCATATATATAAAAGATTGCTTGCAGGAATGTGATCAGACTAGAGACGCTAAAGATGACGTATACAATAAGTATGTAGGCTAAGATAACATGCCGTCACCTGTAGTCATTCGATTGTTTATAAACATTAGTCCAAGCTCCCTGCTTGAGACAACTACCCCGACCTATAATTCAAACGGCCTACGTGATCTGTAGCGTGTCTCATTTTGATTGTGTGTTCGTATGAAACTATGTCATTTGTATGTATGTTCATATGTTCGAACTACTGTCTGTTCCTTCATAACTTGTAACAGAGATGGTAGACGGGGAGAACAGAGTTAGCTATCGTCATTAGAAGACCTGTACCTCTTTACCTAAGCTTTATCATGTAGAGGAATAGGATTAGCCATCATCATTGGCAGAAGCGATCAAGCTATCGTTATTAGAAGACTTGTACAATCATATCTGATCTTCAGCATGTAAAACTTCAGAAGAATACATATAGTTTTATATTTCGTGTTTTCTACAAGAACCTCCTCACCATGAGTTTAACACATCGTCGTAATAACCAACAAGATAATACCGACTTCGTAAATGATCTACAAACCCCCAGACACTCCATTGAAGATGGAAGTGCAATACCAACCGACTTAGCGTAAGATTATCGCTAGTCTAACATTACCTCATAGGGCGCCTTATCATACAAGGCACAAGCCCTAATATTGGTGGCCAGCGTACCAGAAGAACTCTACAACGTCCTACGAAGAAAAACCAGAATAATAAATCATGTATCATAAGAAGTCAACGACGACGGAAGCAGCAGATTCTTCAAGCAACATAGTATCATCGTTAGTGAGCGACTTCAGAAAACAACAAGAACTCTTTAACGACGACGAAAGCAAGAGATTCTTCAACCAACTTAGTATCATCGGTTAGTGAATAACTTCAAGAAACAAAACCGACGTGTCTTTTTCCTACGACAACGCAAGCTTCGTCTCTCATTAGAATCATTCAAGAAAACATCGTTAGTGAGCGTTTCCGGCACTCCAAGAAACAAACCGAACGCGTCTGCAGCATCGGATCTTTCAAGGGCTCGAATCATCGAAACAACGCGCACGGGGGAAACTGAAGCCAAACCAGGTCGTCCGCTAAATAGAGAAGGAGGACCAAGGCCGTGTGTCGTTATCGGAACACCGTGACTTCCCACAAAAGCAAGCTAAGTACAATTTTTTATTCATTTGGAGTAACTTTGAGTGTTTCCTTTGCAGGTCGAATTTCGTTATTCCTGTGGCTGAAGTTACGAGACATTCTTAATCTTATTTTTTTTACAGAAATTATCTACATCATTGAGATATTGCTACTGCGAGTTTTTATCTTTGAGTGTCTGTTTCCAGAAGTTCTACTGAAATATCATAATCATATACTATGTTAATTTTATCATTTTGGGTGATTATTAATCCCTTACGTAACAAATCATATTAAACAGTGAATATGCGTTTACGCAGTGGACGTCTGTATTTATACAGATGCATGGATAGGGTCGTTAAGCACCGTAGTGATTAGAAAACACACAAAAAAACAAGTGGAACACCCGTACAAATCTAGATAAATTAGAGGTAACACTATTTCGGGTCATGACAATAAATGCTCCTTTGCAAGTCCCGATCGCAGTTTTAGCCTTGAGTTTTTTGAGTTATATAAAATATCGAACCTCAATGACTCAACTTAACTTTAAAAATATGGCTGGATTGCAAGGAATAACATGTCTGTAAAAAACTTTCATCAGGCTAAATGCGCTGACCAGGATCCCTCACTATTTCAAATTTTAGCAAAGAATGAAGTACAAACAGTTAATATTGAATGCAGTAGTGATAACTTGTCTTATTAGTAATCGCTCAGTTTCCTAATAGTTCGTCATTCATTGCTTTATACGTAACCAGCACATAATGCTAAAAAACACACAATACGTTTGCCCGATGGTAATAAAGAGAAGGATCTTAATTATAAAAAAAAAAAAAAAAAAAAAAAATAGAAACAGTAGCCCGTTTCAGAATCAAACAAGCAAACTCGGTGACTGTGTCACCTAGTCAAGCGGTCAAGGTCAGTCAAAAACTGCCGAAGTGTTCAAAGCATAGCAAATTCCATACAATAAGCGACTCTAGCAGAGTGGGGAAAAGCGATGTTGGTTCATACATACCGATATCTTTTTGAATTAAAAAGGATTTTTCTTATGAAACACACGACCGTATAAAGTAATCAGAGCAGGTTTTCGTTTTTTTTTTAATACGTAAGTTATTATAAGTAGTGGTGGATAAAGCCCGACTGTACGCGCCGTAAAAATTAGAATATCTTGTTTATTCCTTTAGTACACGTAATATCCTGTATTTACGGACTCACCGTCTGTTGTTCGAACTTCCCTAATGAGAAGTCCGGATAAGCGAGCGTTTACAGATACCTCTATAGTTATAAAAAACATTGATCTGTATCTAGTGTAATTGTAAGATTCATCTAGGGGTATACAAAATATTAACTTACATCCTGCAAAATAAGGCGTGTTTATCAAAGGGAAATCCTATAAACCTTCAAACATATTAAAATCCGTTTGAACAAAAATGAGACAGTTAATCAAATAATAACTTATATAAAGGAACTATACATTTGTCTCATAAATCGTAACATTGTTCAAATGACCCAACAGAATTCTCCACAACCGCAGTCGCACTTTGCACGCAAAATCTCGAGAAGCATGCACCCTCGAATGTCTTAGTGCGTGTAAAAAGACTTTGCTGGGAAATGAAATTTTAATCCTTCCCGACACTCTGAAATATAACGATTTCCGCGAACAAAGCCCTAAAAGTATACATATCGTGGATACGGAAGTTATAAATATCGCATTTTTTATTGTTGCTAATTTTTAATCACGCCCAACCAGTCGTGGATGAATCTCTCTGATAATCTATCTAAAGTAATATCCGTAAAGTCATTCAAGCAGAGGTGATTCAGCAGAATTTTTTTTTATCTTCTACCTGAATACCAGGAAGTTTCTCCACTAGCGAGTGATCTCTGGGAAAAACGGATGTAATTTAACACAAAATACGGTCTAAGGACAAACATAAAGCTATTTACGTACCTTCGTATAGATTCTCAATGAAATTTCAAAATAGAGATAAATGACGAAGTTGAAAAATGTTAGTAATAGGAGTCATTAGGAAATCAAATAAGCCCATATAATTTTTCCCTCAAACGTCATGCCATAAAAGATCGGACTTGGCGTATCTGCGTAGATTTCTGTCGCTTAAACAAGGAAACGACTCCCGATAGTTTCCAGTGCGATGTACCGACGACATCTTATCTCTGTTAGGTTAGAATAAATTTTTTTCACCAACTTGGACTTACTTAAATGCTTTTACCAGATACCATTACCTAAGTGATTGTACCTCATACACCGTTTTCAGCACACTCAGGGGACATTATCAATTTTTACGTATGCCTCCGGCTTACGTTGCGCCCCAATTATAATATAGTGTTTGGAGACTTTTAAGGGATACCCTACATGCTTATATGGTTGATCTTGTAATCTTTTCTAATACCTTAGAAGTACATTCACATAAAGTAGAGCTAGTGCTACAGAGACAAAGACAAATAATCTCAGAGTAAAATATCTAAATGTGAGTTTTTTTAAAAAACCGAACATGTTTATCTAGGTTTTATGTGTCTAGTCAAGGTCTTAAAGTAGTCCATGGTAAGGTGTCGGCTATTCATAACTTTCCGGTACCTATTAACGTAAAAGGGGGATACAGCACTTTTGCGCTTTAGTGGGTATTACAATCGTATGCAAATATGTAACTCTTCAATCATGACAGCTCCTTTAACAGATCTTACGAAGAAGAGCGTAGATTTATTATGGTCTAAAAAGCATAAACAGGCGTTCGATATCTTAAAAGCGGAATAATGCAGCTCACCTAACTTAAAAAATCCCTGATTTAAATAAGGAATTTTTTTTTTATTGCAACAGACGCCTCAGACCAAGGGGTAAGAGGGATACTACTTCAGCAATATGATAAACAGTTCTTCCCTATAGCTTTTTATTCACGTAAACTAAAGCCCTCTGAAAGTAAATATGCAGTAATAGGCAAGGAAAGGGCTACGTATCTTTAACACTAGTACATTTTAAGTTCATAATCTATGGCTATCCTGATAAAGTCCTTACTGAACATGAGTCCTTTACCGAGTTTTTCAAAGGCTTTAATCACAGTCCAAAAGGAACTCGGTGACAAATGATCATTCAGGTTATTGGAGCCAAGATAAGATATCTACCTGGGAAAGCAAATATCATAGCTGACGCATTATCCCGCAATCCCGCACCATACAGCAAAGAACCATTAATTGGACTAAAAGATATAGAAACATCCGTGCCTATTGTTAAAACCGTATCTAAACAAGAAAATTCCTTAACCCAAGAGATCGCGAGCATTGAATATCTGGGTCGGAGCGCAGAACTGTTACAAACTGAACAAAGCAAGTGTCAACAGCGATAAGCAAAACAATAAACACCAAACAATAAACACTTCGAAACGGAAACAGGGTCAGTGGCTAGGCAAAAAACAATAAACACCTTCGAGCAGAAACCCTAAAGCAAAAGTATATTTTATAGTATGTGTATCAGAATAATGTAATCAAATGTAATGTTCTATGTAGGTCTGTGACGAGGAAAACCCGAAGAACACAGCAGAGGACTAACGACCAGGTAGTAGTAATAATCTCTCTCATACCAATCGTCATAAACTGGTTGCATTCCGTCATCCAGGGTTCCCTCCTATGTCACAGAAAGCCAAATCACTGTTTTACTGGCCTACAATGCTTACAGATATAAAAAGCACATAACTGATTGTAAAACGTGTCATGAAAACAAGGGACACACTAAGACACCTGTCAGTTAAGGGCCTATCCTGTGCCAAATCAATCCTTGAAAGAATATACGTAGAATTATTAACAGAATTACGAGTCTGACAGAGGGAATAAACACTTCTTAGTGTTAATAGTTCCTTGACACGTTATATAGAATTAATAGCACTAAAAACAAACACCGCAATTGAGTGCGTTAGGAATATTTATGAGTGCTAAATCAGTAAATATGGAATTCAACACATAATAATCTGTGACTCGGGTGGTGTAAATCAATAATAATCTCCTTAACACGTTGTGTGAATTCCTATCCATTAAGAAAACCAATTAATATATTTTATCACCCCAGAGTCAATCGGTTTGGTAGAATAACTGATAATTAAATAGGAAGTGTCAATGTCTTACGAGTTACAACTCGTGATGTTGGATCCGAACTGGATTATAGCGGTTCTCGCGGTTTTAAATACCTTTATCATTTATATCTTGTATCTATAGAATTGATGCCGCAAGTAGCCTTATACGGTACGCCGCTAGAACACTCTTCCACATATTCAAGCCAACCATTAATTTATCATATATATATATATATATATATATAAATAAATAAATATAAAAAATAAAATAAATATGGATACAAGTGGAGTCAATATAATACACTCCGTAAGAAGTCGGAAGGGTTACAAATTATAATAAAAAAGGAATCACGATAAAATCAATAAGCAAAACGTAACCATAGGTTATTAAATATCCAAATATATATGCGTAAAGATTTGAACTCTAACTTAATGCTTTAGTAATGACAAATAAGCTAAAAGTTCAAACACATATCAAAACCTACTGACATATTGTCTGTCCCGGTGATTTATATTCGTAGTCAATGTAAAAAAAAAATAATAATAATAATAATAAATAAATAAATAAATAAATAAAATAAAATAAAAGAGATTTTAAAGTCAGGAAGTCTAGAAGTGAAAATGTTATCTATGAAATAATCCTATATGAATCTTATACAGGGCTAATAATATATATAGAATTTGTATGGAAACCTTTTTCATATAGTTTGAATAAGGAATATTTAATTTCACATAATTACAATTATGCAGTTTTCCAACATGAAACTAATATATTGTTCAATTTTGGTACTGTTTTTTTTTTTCAGACATTCTTTTCGTGTGGGTCGAGTATTAAAAGATAATAAATTTATCCTAAAGTCGTATTTATTGCAGCAAGTAACGTAACTCTTAGCTGGCTGAGAGCAATCTCCTGCCAAGTGACGACGTCATCATTGCCGTATCAGCATTTGTTCCTTTTAACCTCAATAATCTGCTTACACAGGCTTCATCTGTGTGTCGTCTCTGCTTGCAAAACAGATTGACTGGAGAAAGGAATGCTTAGCCCGAACTTCTCATGGGCAAGGCAGACGTTAGGTACAAGTGTCTATCGGTATGCGCAATGCAACTTGCAATCATTTTAAAATTAATAAACAAAATAAGGAAATAGAATTTCTATAACATCAAAATGAATTAATTTTTTCTGAACCTCATAGACATTTAGAAGTATCACGATATGGATATGGATTATTTACTTGCAACATTAGCTTATTACAATCCAGGTAAATCACATTCATGGGAAAATGTTACATTTTCTTGAAAAACCCAAAGTTTATATAGAAATTAGTTACATAGTGGGTTTTTCGTTGCATCTCCTACCTATTAATAATGTTTTAAAAGTTAACCTCAGAGGATGCGCACGAGAAAATTGAATATGAAACTTTTGTTAGGGCACATAGAATCATGATTAATCTTCTCTTTGACTCTTATGTTGCCTGGCAATCTTACAAATAGCTCCGTTTTCCACTTCTTTGTCTAGTAACTTACTACCAGTAATATCGAATTTTCTTTGAGATTCGTAATGATATCTATTTGTTTTTTATAATTATGGATATTTTTACAGTCATCATAGACCTGGATAGGTTCACTCATTGTTAATGCTATGGATAAAAAAGTTTGTACAGCGGACTCTTTTGAATTCCAAAATATCAGCGAATTCATGTGGGTTAAGTCTGGTCTAAATGGCTCTCTCCCCTCCCGTATTTGGATGTCGTCTGAATTTACTTTGCCCTTGTGACAAGTATAATTTCACTTGCAGGCTGATTAATGGAACCTGTTACAGTATCCTGCAGTACGAGAGTTTCACATCGCAACTTCAAAAAAATCGTTCGTCGCAGCGGACGACTACAGTCAAGTAACAACCGCCTACAATGTGAAAGGAATTTCATGGACTTCTTCGACCGACACCGTATCTCGTCGTTAATCTCGACCGACACCGTATCTCGTCGTTAATCTCGTTTTAATGCGGAATGCTCCGGCGGCTGTCGGAATCGACTACGAAAGAGACATACTTCCGACAATTACGACCCGAAGGATATTCAACTCTACTTTGCTGGCGAAGGACTCGTGCTGGGGATGTTTTTTTTATTCATCGCGAACGTAATCGTGTAGCTTAGGATGCAGAAAATAAGTATGAGCGCAAAATAGAACGTTGGACCCGCCCAGGCAAATTTTCCCCTTGTTTTAACCCTGTGAAAATAGGCCGTTTCATTGGGCCATAGGTGGTTGTCTGGAACTGTGTAATGGACGAAAAGTGGTTCGAAAGCTAGTTAAATGTGAAGTAGTATAACCTCGGTCATGTATCCTATATATATAAAGTATCATGTATCCTATATATAAATGATCATAAATAACAGAATCGAAATATATTTTTTGCGTGTACGCACTGGGAATCTATATATAAATGATCATAAATAACGGAATCGAAATATATCTTTGCGTGTACGCAATAGGAATCTATTTAAAGTGCACGTATATTAATCATAATTATATGAATCCATATACATATGTATAAACAAATCAGGTAGCCTATAATCAATCTGTTACCTTTTATCTTACCAATATCTGCAGTTATATGAGTTAGTATATTGATTAATGTATCAGATATATAACATTTTGCATAAAAATCAACGAATCAATCAGCATAAACATTAATAATTTTATCAATTCATATATGAAATTTTTTATCAGTTAAAATATGATTTTTATCATGTTAATCTTCA
>NC_087213.1:76130301-76132801 GCF_015104395.2 Macrobrachium nipponense | reverse complement strand
TCTCCCTTCCATTCTTCCACGTGCTTTTCTACCTTCCTGTTAAGCATCGGCATCGACAGTAGAACGAGTAAGAAACAAAAAAGCAGCTTTAAATCATCGCTGGGCTCAAAGGAAATGTACTCGTTCCCCTTTCAGGTTTGAGCTGTTTTGGGTGATGATGATAGTACCAGGAGCAGGTGTAATAAAAGAATGGGTGGAGAAAGGGGTGAAGCGAATGTTTCGTTGCCGAAAAAGAGTCAAAGGCTTAGAAGAGTAAAAACAGCGAGAGACATTCATGTCACAGCAACAGTCACAAGGGTTAATGTAGCCGCAGAGGTCTCGGACTAAACACACAATTTCTGCTGCAGATTAAAGAGCAGCACCCAAGTCTTGTCAGGTGAATTACCACGCTTGAGTTGGGTTTCTCTCACACGAAGGGTGTTGGGCAAGCGATCAAGCCCTAAATGCTTTTATCTGAATGCTTTTAGGATGGCTGGTCAATGCGCATTCTCTTTCCCTCCCTTTTTTTATATATTTTTTCTTTTCTCCTTGTCTCTCCTCTTTTCTTTTTCCTCGCAAGACTTTTCAGGGGCTTGACGTCCCGTATTGTCTAAGGTGCTTTCCTTTCTTCACACTTCTCTTCTCCGGGAAGAATCGGGCAACTGTTTTTGTTGCGTTTGAAAAATCAAATGGCTGTGAAAACTATTTCTGTTGTCATGGCGATGTAATCGCTTAATACAGGAGATCGAGATTTTTGGGCGTGATTCTTTTATTTTTGTTTTTCGTCTCCCTTTCCCTCTCCAGCTGCGCAGTCCATCCTTTTACCACTTTCCTACTTACTTTACTGTTCTGTCTTCCAACTTTTCCATTCTACTTTTTCCTTCCCTTTCCTCCTCCTCTCTTCCTCCTCCCCTTCCCCCTCCTTGTTATTGCCGTTTTTCCACCTTTCTCTTCATTCCCTCCTCCTCCAAGCTCCTATTCCTTGAACATTTCTGAATCGTGCCCATTTCGCCCGATGGAGGTTGTGCGTGTAGCCGGCGTGAGGTTGTACCTTTGCCTATATTTTTTGTGTGTGATTCATGATCCTTGTATTTTCATATAAATACCTCGCAATTTTCAGCTTCCCACGGATTTACAGTTAAGCCAATTCTCTTGACCATTACATGTAGCGTAAATAGGTCGCCTATGTCCTTTTCTTTACATTTCTTTTAAGCGTTTGATGACGGTTTCCTGGGCGTTCAGCTGTATGGAATCTGTTCTTTTCACTGCAATCTTATCCTCCTTGTATGTCGCTTTGTTTCGTTCCATTTTTTATATTAACCAATTTTTCATGTTTAATTTTTCGCTGAAGATTAACTTGCTTTGTTCAAATTTTGGAAGTAGCACTCTCCCTGCAGTGAAGCAACTTTGCTAAATACTCAATACATTTGACACTAAGGTGGCAGAAACTTTTCCTGTCTTTCTTTCTACATGCATGAGGGATTTTTTATGACAACGTCTCTTTGAGTTTGGACGCGTGATCTCTATTTACATCGTACGTAACATGATGGATTCAGTTTTAGTTTTCTCAAGATATCTGAAAGTAAAGGATTTTATTTGAAAATAAAGTTTTCCTTAGACATAGTGGCAACATTAATCATGCATTTTTCGTCGATTACCTTTGTCAAAGTCACTTTGATAACTGACTTTTATTAGTATACAAAAATTATTTCATTTTTTTATTTGCACAAAGGGACGAGTTCTGTGAATATCTATTAACACACTTTAAAGAAAACGATTCAAACACCAAGAAATATATTGTAAGATTATTGTACTAAAGTATACCAAATGCCACTAAAATTGTTGCTGGAGGCGTTAGGACTTGTTCTGACTAGTTTTAATGTTTTATTTCCTTCAAAAGCTTTGCCTGTTTTGTTTCTTGTATTCTGTTATTTTGTGATTTCGTGTCATTGTGCTTCCGCTAATATATTATAATACCAGTGTGTATTTTTATAATATTTGGAAAAAATTTTCCTATTATTTTAATATTTTGAATTATTGTTCAGTTTATTATTTAGTTTATCAGAGTACGTGCAGAAGAGTGTATACCATTCATGCGAATGTTTCCTGTGATTGCTAACGTTTTGTGGTTTCTGGTGATGGTGCGTGGCCGCTATACCACGCAGAGCAGTAGAATGTTACCTGTGAAATTAATAGTCGGCCATGTTTCTAATCTTGGAATTGGGATGAACAGTGGGCCACGTTTCAGAAATAGAATAGCCGCAGAATTGAGCTTATTCTCTCTGTAAAATATCATTCAAGTGTAACGTATCGAAGGTCCTTCATTTTTTGATTGATATTATTACTGTCATTACTTCATAACTTGTCAGTTTCTTTTTCCATTCCGCGAGTTCAAAGTATAATTCTCTAAGGCATACCATCATTATTTTATTCATGCCTTGGTATTCCCCAGAAGGCGAGATTATTGAATGCTGGTCAGGCTTTTTTTTTTTTTTTTTTTTTTTCTGATATTCGCCCTCGA
>NC_087213.1:76107801-76125301 GCF_015104395.2 Macrobrachium nipponense | reverse complement strand
TAGCAATGTACTCCTTTTTTATCCTTTTCATAATTGCTTAACAATTTACTCAGACCTAACTATCTAAAGTCATAAAGCAATCATAAAAAATCAAACGAATGTAATTTAGTTTTTTTATCTAATTCTTTGCATATCATCCTGTTTCATCCGGACACTTTTGAAAGCTGTGGGAGTCAAAACTAGCGAATACATTAAGAAAGGCTTACTTTCATAAAAGCTTTCTTGGATTAATCATTCTGTAGCTATTCATTTATTCTAAATAGAAATTAATTAGAATTAGTTTCACATGTATGGCTAGACCTACTGTCATAGAAAATATGAGAGGTGACTTTTTGTTTTTTTGTTTAAGTCTACTGCCCTAATCCAGGGTTGTTCTTTGACAGCTGCAGCAATCATACCTACAGGGTGTAACACGAGTTTATGCAAATATTTTAGGGAATGAAAGTAAAAAATAATTTTAAACAGAAAATGTTCCATAAACATATGCATTTTAAGGCTTCGGTTGTCGGTGAGGGAAATTTTAAAATAACCGTTATCATTAGTGAGATGCTTTCATGCAATAGAGTTCGTAGCGAGAAATTGGAGTAGCTTGAGATGGGGGGCTGCCATATAGGAATGATGGAGGGATTAGGCCGATGTGAATAAAGTATCTCCCAATAAAATGTAATATTTAGATTTTGTAAGAATAAAAAAAAATGCATGCATCATTAAATCTGTTTCCCACCCTGTCCGTGGTATTCACTGGACACCTATAAAAAAATAAATAAAAGTAAGCCCAACTGAATCTCCCATCCATAAAAGGAAAGTTTGCTTATTCGTTGGACTTATTCATTAGACACCTATCAAAGATTTAAAGTGTATTTTTAAAAATCTCTCCCTCTCCATCTAAAGTATTCATCAGACACCAGTCATAACCATAGACCTAGTCATGATTCATGGTTCAACAACTTTGTGACGAGGTGCTAGGATTCAAAATTCACAAATAAATGTTGCTCGGCAACAATTACACTACTGTATTATCTTGCTCTCTTGTAGTGCTTTGACGAGTTCCACTTTTAGTCCCATGTCCTAAACTCTGTCGCTCTCTAAACAATTTGATTCATCTATGTATGATTCTTTTCGGTATATTAAGGTTTCTTGATATCTCTAACAGGAACTTGCACCAAATGCAGTGCTATAATTGTCTCTCGCTCAGCGGGGGATGTTTTGGAGATCGATAAATGACACCTTGACATTCGATTCCCGCACACATCACAGCATCGAAAACAATAGATGGAGTTCGCATGGTCCACACTGTTAGGTTGTCATTTTTTTTTATAACATTTTGTGAGTTTCCAATATTTTTTGTAAAATTTAACAAATGTAATTGTTCAACTACATTTCCCTTGATAATGTAAAATGAAAGGACTACATTTATGCGATACCACTAGAGATAGGTGTCTCCTATCTATTTAGTATTGTATGTCAGTGGTTGTGATATGACGTTTTTTATCACTTTGTTTCGTTCATGTCAATTTTGTTATATGGAAAATAGTTTTAAGCAATAGCATAACATGATGTTCTAGAAATGTCATTGACTGTTTTTAACGTCATTACATAAGATTTCTTCCATCTTCGAAATGAAAAATAGATTAATAAGGCATAAATCGTATATCAGGCAGGTGAACAAAAAATTATGAAACTCTGCCACAACCTATTTGAGTGTGTGTACAAAACACATGAGCATACATGTTCCACAGGAGTAAATTTGTGCATTTGTGAGAGTTCTCTAAAAAGTTACCAACAGGAATGCAGATTTTGATATGGCACAAAAAAAATTCAAAGAGGAAGGCTGTTTGTGCAGGGCAAAAGGATCTGGACAACCACAAACACCGGAAGAGACGGTCGAGCAGGTTCCCCAAAAAAACACTTGTACCAAGAATTCCATAAGAAGAACAAGTTTGGAACCCAGATTCTTCCAACAACAGTTTGGCTCTTCTTGAGGAAACACTTGCTAATGAAACCCTACAAGTTGCAGCTCGTTCACGCCATAACGGCAGATGGCAAGCAAACGTGCAAACAATTCTGTGTTGATATGCAAGAGAAACTTGAAGGAGATGAGTTCAAGGAACATCTTGTTTTCAGTGATGAGGCCACATTTCATACGAATGGCAAAGTCATTGAGCAAAATGTTCACATTTGGGGCGAAGAAAATCCCCATGCCACAGTTCAGCACGAGAGGGACTCACCAAAAGTGAATGTGTTCTGCGCCATCTCTAAGAATAATTTTCATAGCCCGTTTTACTTGGAGGGAAATGTGACCAGCGATGTTTATCTGGAAATGCTTCAGAATTGGCTAATGGATGAGCTCATTGGAAATGAACAAGAGGACTTCATTTTTCAACAGGGCGGGGCTCCACCTCACTGGAAGCTCACTGTCCGGACTATCTCATTGACATTCTGCTAGGGAGATGGATCGGGCATGCTGGTGTTGAAGACAGTGTGCTGCTGAAATAGCCGCCACGTTCACCTGACCTGACACCTTCCAATTTTTTTCTCTGGGGGTATGTCCCCCCCCCCCACCCCCTTCCTGCAAACCTAGGGAAACTCAAGCAGAGAATCACTACCACACTGGAGTGTTACCCAAGACATGCTGCAGCGTGTTTGGGAGGAGCTGGACTACCGACTTGACGTGTGCAGTGTCTCAGGCGGTGCGCATATTGAACACGTGTGGTATCGTTCGTGGAATCCCCGTACCTTTGAATGTCTTATTCAGATTTGGAGGAATAAATCTTATGTTGCTCAACATTAAGCCGGTTTAGTTTCATTTGTATTGACTCTGTAGTTTCTGTGATATTTACATCTCAAATGATATCAAAATTTTTGAAACACCATTACGTTCCTTGTTTTGCTTTGGAAACGGATTTGTCATATAATCCCTTTAATTGACTAAAGTATGTAGAGGTCACATACGGAGCATCTGCTCCAGCGGACGTTTGTAATGAGTTTTGAATACAATCTTCTTGGCAATTTTTACCGTTGTTTTAAGTCATATTTGAAGGAAATTTGTTCTGGGTTTTTATTTATTTATTTGTTTGTTTTTACAAAATCTTGATTGTTTTAATTTTATCGTGAAATCGTTGAAAAGGAAATAATTTCGAGATTTCATGTTTCACTACGAATGTAAGTAATAGGCTACATGATGCGCAAAATACTGACAGTAAGTAGTTCAAGTTTTCATGCTGCATATTAATTCAGGTGACTAACATTTGCTTTGATGTCAGTGAACACACAAACACACACATTATATATACTACTAGCAAACTGACCCATCTATGATGGGTGATGAAATACGGGTGCAGAAGTGAAAAATTTATATGTACTATTTGTTCAGCAATATTAAAATAAGGGCGATTTTTTTATTTTTACATACCTACTACAGAACCTCTTTGTACACAATATTATCAGTTTGTCCACAAACTTAATTTCAAGTTGGCAGAGTCAGTTGCTCTGCTCATCGCCACATACAGTTGCCCATGCTTTTGTGAAACATGGGTGACGGCAGAAACACACCAACACGATCCAAAATCTGGCCCTGCGACTTGTTTGCAGTGAATGAGAAGGCCAGGTTAATGGGAAACTGCCTGCGCCGTAACTGGAACGGAAACTGGTTGTCCGAAGGCATCAGAGGAATCCGGGGGATGTTCCGTTGCAATGTCCATTGGCAGGATCGAAATCCGAAGCAACATTACGGGCAGTACTTCTTCAACGTTATTCTTTTGTGCACTGGCAGTCCCGATGGATTTAAGTTATTCAAAAAAATGTTGCGGATATTGATGATAATTTTCATCTTCTATTGTGTCCGAGCTGAAATATTCACGACTTTCTCCGGGAAGTGTACAGAAATTATGCATGAAAAATCGTAAAGTAAAACTAAGTCTACGGGAATAACCAGCTCGTTTCACGGTCAGAAACGCTCCGTTTCAGGGAATCCCTTCTCACCCCCACCCCCTACAAAGGAGGGGTAGGTTGGATGAAAACCCCATTACAAACCATCTTAGGGGTCCCCACCATAACACTGCCAAGTTCATGCCCATCTGACCAGCCGTTTGCCGTGATTGAATGACAGACAGACAGGCAGACAGACATTACGCACATTATAGTATGATATGATACATACATACAAACATATATACACGCACACACACATACACACACGCACACACACACTGATACACACACACTCACGCACATATACTATTTATATATATATCTATATATATATATATATATATAATATATATATATACAGATACGTAAGTAATTGTTGTAGCCACTTTTTTTTGATACGCTTGTCACTACAAAGCCTTAGATCTAAATGTAGGATATCTGAAATATTTCTGACGTGCGGTAGCAGGATTCTAACCCGCTTCTAGATTATCAGAAGCAAGGTCTATAGAATGTTCTATGGACCTTGATGAGAAGGAGGTCACGTTTTCCGACCTCCGCACGAAAAGGATAAAGATCTTGTTGCTGCCTCATACCCTCATACATAACCTGTTGAATTCAGATACATTTATTAGAGCTGTAATAGACATTTCAGCTTAAAGAGCAGTAAAAACGGTTGTCAAATTGGCTACGATGGTGATGATGAGTCAATGCCAATACTAATAAATGTATCTGAATTCGAAAGCGGCAATAGACTTTGTACTTCTCATGGTCAGGTCAGCAACGTGTGACCTCATTCTGATACTCTGTATGCGGGTTCGAATCCTGCTACTGGACGTCAGAGATACTTCATATTTCATTCATCTTGATCTGAGGCTTTATAGTTGTGGCCATTATATATATATATATATATATATATATATATATATATATATATATATATATATATATATATATATATCACCACTAAGCCGGTTCCCATAATAGGGAGTTGCTCCAGAGGAAAAACGACGCAATCTTCAGTGCCCCGCAGTGTAGAATACATCCACATCATTAGGTTTGTAACTGTATCTTATTGTATATTCAGTTTGTGATTTTGTAAAGTATATATACTATAGATATATATTATATATATATATATATATATATATTAATTAGTATTCCAGCACCCATGAAAATCGGCTCAGTGGTCTGGTAAAAACATACTTTATTTTAATAAAATAAATAATAATAAATAGTGTCCAAGCATACTTTAGCATTTGATCTCATTCGTGTGACATGATCTGAAGTGGTAAGTGAATTTACTCTAACCTTGCCCTTAGCATCAATACGGGATCCTGTTATTGTTTAGTAAACGTCGTATTATTTTTTGAAGCTGAAAATCTGCTCTTTCGACTCTTAATGTTTCCCTTTTTTCTAAATGTTATGAAAATCAGATTTTCCAAAATGATCCAGTATTATGCAGTCTTTCCGAAAAATATTTTATATTTGGAGATTATTTACATAATTTATTAGTGGTGGAAAGACGTGTAAGGGAATGGATTTTTAAATAATTTTAAGAAAAAAAGTAAAATACAAAAGCTTCTCTCTCTCTCTCTCTCTCTCTCTCTCTCTCTCTCTCTCTCTCTCTCTCTCTCTCTCATTGGAACTGGCCGTGCATGTTCATTTGCCTGTGGTAGCAACAGGTGCTTTGAACCTTGCGATTTGTGTCCGTTCATCGGGTTGAGAGAAAGATTTGGCACAGATATCAGACACGATCTCATATAAGTTGCAATGACCAAAGGCACATTCTCAAGAGGGATTTCCAGGTTGGGTTTTTACTTCCAGGGTCCCTTTCTCTCTTCTATTTGAATGGGTACTTTCATTTTCTTCAGTTTTCATGGCTATTCCAGACCCTGGGCTGCAAATCTATATGCATGGAGTTTACCACCTTTAGATTGTTGTAGTTGAACACATTCGTTGTAAATCGTAGGATTCTTTTGGGAATGGAAACATGTTCATGCATCTGACGATATTCTAATGGTTTTATTTGGTTTTTCATAAACTCTGATTCGGATTTTATGTCATTCAGTTTGATTTTACATTTCTGCTTACTTTTCTCTTTAATGGAAGATGGTATCTTGTTGTCATCGCTAATTGGAAGTCAGTTTCATAAGATTTAAAAGTTGCCTACGACTTATCTTCCTTTTCATAATGTATTGAATGAATTGTATTTTTACAACTTTGATAAGCTCAAAGATGAGGCATGTATGATGGAATACCAAAATAGATATAGATTTGATGTTTTACAACTGCTAAATGAAGACGACACAGGACTCCAGGAAAAATGAGAGGCAACAAATTGTTAAAGTAGCAGCTGAGGAAACCATCGGGTACATGGAAATAGATAGCTAGACCATACAATTTAGGCTGAAGGCCAAGCGCTGGGACTTAGGAGGTCATTCCAGCGTTGAAAAGGAGTCCTTTTCTAAACCACGGTGATATTCTGCCAGTGATGTGTCTATGTCAGGTTCTAATTTATCTTTTATAAATTTGGTTATTACCTTGTAGCAGTTTGGTAGAAGTATAATCCCTCTATAAGTAGCACAATTTGTCCTATCTCCCTTTGTATGTACCGGAATAATGTTGCCCGGTTCCCAAGTTGTTGGCTTCTCTTCTGTAGATCATTATTGTAAGCTCAAAGATCTTGGAGCATAAGATCTCTCTGCCATTCTTAAGGAACTCTACCGGTATGTTAACCAAAGCAGGTTTATTATTATTATACTTGAAGGTATTAACTACATTGCCACATCTACCAGCGTTCATTCTTCCAAATCTGGTGCCTGCATACGTCTCCCTTCAAAAGGATTTACTGGATGTTTTCTGTTTAACAGCTCACAGAAATAGGGCTTTTTTAAGTACAGTACCTTTTCCTCCTGTATCCTGTACCGTAATATTCCCGTAGGCATCTCTCACTATTCTGCTTCTTACTTCGTATGCTTACTGAACTGGCAAAGAGGCTGTTTATTCATTACGCTCAGTTATCTGATAATACGTTTGGGTGTCTATGTCACACACACACACATTATATATATATATATATATAATATATATATATATATATATATATATATATATATATAATGTGTGAGTGTGTGTGTGTCTTTTACTGTGATACAACAGTATAGTACTATGAGGATAAAAGGCCTATAAAACACTGTTTGAACGTTGCAACCATTCATTTCGAGCACTTCTTCTGTACCCTTGTTCACTGGTCAAATATGGACAGATGATATATATACAAAGCATACGTAGGTGTGGCAGTAAGTCTCTGTTGGTCAGGTGACCTTGGACCCAGGAAGGATGGAAATTTGGGCTATTCCCTGGTGTTTTTGGCCTCATTAATTAACTCCCGTGTGGCAACGTGTCCGGTGGTCGTATTTTCTGGAACACCTGCTTGATTTCCATATTGTTGATGTGCTTGATGATGGCAGAATCCAGCATCTCCCATATTTTTATGGCCTCCAAAAATCATAAAGATGGGTTTCCTTTACACCCCATGATATCTAGTAGGGGCTCTTTCACGTGTAAATTATCCGAATGGCTTGCAGACCTATTATCACCCTTTCTAGGAACCTTCTCATCCTCCCACGTTAAACACGCAGAAGATTTTATACACAAATTTTTGTAAATTATCCGAATGGCTTGCAGACCTATTATCACCCTTTCTAGGAACCTTCTCATCCCCCCACGTTAAACCCGCAGAAGATTTTATACACAAATTTAACAGTTCAAATATCCCCTCAAATAACATCAAATTGCTCAGCCTAGACGTCGAGTCATCATTTACCAAGGTCCCGATCGCCGACGGGTTGTCCTTCCTAAAGAGGAAGTTACAACCTTACGAACATTTTCCTCTTTGCGTTGATAAAACACCAAAACTAATCAACCTTTGTGTAACTACCAACGTGTTTTCTTTCAATGGTAATTAAAAAAAAATGGCTTTATCAACCATGTACATGGAATATTTAGAAACAAATTTTGTCGTCCATCAAACCCCGCAATATGATCTGGCTTAGATACATAGATGATATTTTTACTTCTTGGTATAATAGCTAGGGAAATGTCAATGAATTTTCCAATAGACTAAATTTGCTATATAGCTTCGACCATAAAATTTAAAACAATGGAAAAAGGACGGAAAATAACCATTCCTAGATGTACTATTCATAAGAGAACAGAATAGATATGCTTTCACAGTAGACAGGAAACCCACTTTCACTGTTTTTTATATTCATTTCTTAATTTACCACGATGTCTCCGTAAAGATCATGGTCGGGTGCTTAGAATATGTTCAAATGGGCACGTAGATGAAGAATTCACACGATGTGCGAACACCTAATGCAACTCTCTACTCGCCACACATTATCGAGAAGGCTATTAATAAAGAAAATACAAAATACTACAAAGGTCCCAATCACAACGGAGCAATAGATTTTAACAAAAAAAATAAAACTTCCGTACGATGAAAACGTAAAAAAAGCTGCAAAACGCCTATGGTTTAATAATCCTTTTATTTTGCATTATCCCAAATCCATCGAGAGTTCGCTCATTAACGCATACTTAAAGAAAAGAGGGGAAGAAGACGGAATTTACAGGATACCGTTTAGTAATTGTAATGAGATTTAGGTGGGGGAGACTATAATAGATCCACTTCGCAAAGATTAACAGAACATAAAAGATCGGTGCAATATGCTTAAAAGAGGTCGGGGATTTTCCTACATATTAGGAATAAAGGCCATACCATAAAATAGAGTACGACAGGGCTGGTTTTCAAAAGTAGCTGCCCGTACAAAAGATGCTGGAATATGCTATCAGCTATCAAACTAACAATATGAACCTGTCAGGAGGACATCGGAAATGGGATGACATCGATGAATTAAGAGTTAATCACTCCGGCCACTTCTCCAGCAGGTGTTCCAGAAAATACAACAATCGGACTAAGATGCTTTGGATTATCCACTCTTCTAACACACTAGATTTTACCAGTGAACAGGGACACAGAAGGAAGTGCTCGAAATATATGGTTGCAACGTTCTAATAGTGTTTTAAGGGCCTTTTATCTTCATATATATATATATATATATATATATATATATATATATATATATATATATATATATATATATGTGTGTGTGTGTGTGTGTGTGTGTGTGTGTGTGTGTACCTGCACAGATTATGGTTTAAATTGCATTGAGGAAAGAATGCTACTAAAAGACCAAACAATTGAAGTAAACCAATATAATTCGATATTAAGCCGTTCAAGATTCTTTATACATCCCTGCGTATTGACTTTATGTGTTGAAACATTTTTTATATTAAGAATTTACTTATATAAAACTCATGGGAAGTAGAAACAAAATATGTATATTTAAGGGAAAAGACATTGCCATATTGAGTAAACAGAAATGTGAATTTTATTCATGTACATACACCCATTAGTGTACTGAAAGAGCAGCAGGAAACAATGAAAGGTATTATTACGTAGCGTTTCGTGCATATCATACTATATACATACTTCTGGGTACAGTAACTTGAAAATGTGTATATTAAATACACGAAGGGGGTTAGATATTGATGCTTTTCATTATTTTATGGTGGCTCTTGCTTTATGTTTATCACGTGATCCTGGTGGTGGCATATACGTCTATGTATATATATATATATTATATATATATATATATATATATATATATATATATATATATATATAAATATATGTATACTAAATCATTTCCAGCCCGCTGTCGCCTAGATTTTCTTGAATATCTTTTTATATATCAGCTGTATCTTCTTGATATTTAGGCAAAACATGTTTTAGACGCTCAGATAATTTTAGCCAATATAATGAAGTACCTGAATTTATTGATTTAGGTCATTTACTCTTGAACTTTTTCAATTTCCTCAACATTCGTTGTAGATATCCCAACACCTGTCCTTGGCTTTGCTAAAGAGTTAGGAAAGAAGCCCCGCCCACTCGTTTCTCTCCGTCTCAAACTTATGAATGGAAGAGTGTAGTACGATATGGCGTTTTACGTTTTACATATCCAAATTAGTTTATGCATCAAAGTTAAATTATGCATCAAAGTTGATCTGTATTTCATTGTTTCGAGAGATTATTATAACCTCACGGATCATTTACAGTATCAGGTATGGCAAAGATGTATACGTCCGTCCAACTGTATCAGCTATGGAAAACATGTATACGTCCGTACAACTGTATCAGCTATGGCAAACATGTATACGTCCGTACAACTGTATCAGCTATGGAAAACATGTATACGTCCGTACAACTGTATCAGCTATGGCAAACATGTATACGTCCGTACAACTGTATCAGCTATGGCAAACATGTATACGTCCGTCCAACTGTATCAGCTATGGCAAACATGTATACGTCCGTACAACTGTATCAGCTATGGCAAAATGTATACGTCTGGCAAACATGTATACGTCCGTCCAACTGTATCAGCTATAGCAAACATGTTGCGATATTGTCATCGTGGATGGCGCAATGCATTTGCATTTCGGCTGTTCGCATTCCCAGTGTAAACTGTGTTGCGCAACAATCATTAAAATTTCTGTATATATTGCACGTATTATTTGGCTATATATGATTGTTGAAAAAAATAACTTATTTCATCTATTTTTTCCCGTATCCCCACATCTGCAGTATCTTATAATCAAAACTGGCCCACTACCACCCCATGGTAATGAATTAAAACATACCTGATATAGAAAAACACACAAATGCCTATATGAAAGATACCGAATAGGAAATGGTTGTTGTCGGTAATTCAAAACGCAACAAGCCATACCGTAGTACACTCTTCCATTCATAAGTTTGAGACAGTGAGAGAAACGAGTGGGCGGGGCTTCTTTCCTAACTCCTTAGCTAAGCCAAGGGCGGATGTTCGGATATCTACAACAAATGTTGAGGAAATTAAAAAAGTTCAAGAGTATATTGTCTTAATCAAAATATTCTGGTACTTCATTATAATGTCCAAAATTACCTGAGGGCTTAAAACATGTTGTGCCAAAATTTCAAGAAGATACAGCTGATGTATAAAATGATATTCAAGAAAACCTATGCGACAACGGGCTTGAAAGGGCTTAGTAGTCTTAATGTTTTTAAAGTCTGATTTGGTGAGACCGATGCTTCGGAAATCTTTTTAAATGTCGTCATATTCGCGAAAGGAGAATGTCAGTGTGTGTGAGAATAAAGAAAAACAAAGCATGTCAATGTGTGTGAGAATAAAGAAAAACAAAGCATTAATTATGAAAGAAGAAAGGCACACAGAAAGAGAGACAGACGGACGAGATGATTGCAGTTGTAAATAAGAATAGTTCGTCTAGTGACTAATTTTGATTTTGAGGGTTGTGGGGTGTGATTATATGCTAGCTTTCGCAGCTCTCAATCAAGTGTGGAGGCTCCAGTGTTCTGGAGGAGGGTGGATCATGTCTTGGAAGTGTCCAAACGTGCCGAAGAATTTTGCAAGGTGCTTGGAAATCGTCAGGGGGTGTCACTTCATCATTCTGAGTCTGGTATCATTGCTCGCCAAGCACGATGATGATCCCCCACATTTTAAAACATGCTCCTCCCCCCCCCCCCCTTTTTTTTTTTCCTTCCACATCTTAGTTTTTGGTTTTGGGTTTGGGTGGGTGGGTTTGTGACCTTAAGAGATTAGGTGGGTAGTAAAAGGGTCTGTGTATTAACGTGACTATATGTACGAGGTTTAGCTTTTATTTTACTATTGTTCCGGGTCTGTTGGTTTTGTTATTTTAAAATGATTGTGGAATTTTAGAGAATTTTATAATGATATCATTTACAGTCGGTTCTTCACTTTTATCTATATTAGAATTTTTCTTGATCGTTAAAGTAGATTTTTATCTGACTATATATTATGACATTCGTGATGCTTTGTTGTCTGTGTTATGCTGTTTTCATATTTAATTGAATATAAGAGTCTAATAGATAGATGTGTACTTTTCGTTTTTCGATTTTTAAAATTTTGGTACGTAAAATTATTATCTTCATTTCAAGTGCTTTACGTCAATATGTGTTTTCTCTCTACGAATTTGATTTATTTCATGGTGAATATGATCGTTTATTTATAATAAAAAAATAATTTCTTCAGGCCATCTTAAAAATAACTTTAGGCAGCAATCGCAAGATTTCTAAGTTCAGATTAAAACTTAAGAAATCAAAGCTGTCCTGAAGAAAAAAAATGCAGTGAAATGTATATCTTTAAACGGGTCATCTTTGTCCTAACAGATTTTCGCTCACCTTTATCATTTTATTCGGAAAATTGCTCTTAAAATTTATTTCTGGCCTAAACAAATAATAAAAAGAAGTCCTTCCTGTGGTAATTAAGCCCCCCCACCCCGGAAGAAAAGGGAATTCTTGATATCGAATTGCAGATGAATAACGTAATGCATATCATCGTGTTCCTTTCCACCAATAATAAAACGTGAAGCGATCGTCTTCTGAAAACACCTTTTTATAGCCCTGAAAACTGCTGGGGTCACACATTCACGTATCACGACGGCGTATGCCCACGTATGGGATCGTGGGCATACGCCGTTGTGATACGTGAAATGACCTTGAACAGCTGGTAATGCTAAGGTCACACATTCACGTATCAACGCACGCACGCTCACGCATGAGTGGAAATTGGTAGTTAGCAATAGCTTACGTCAGTAAACCGTAAATGTAACGTAAAACATACGTAAAATCGTAGACGTACGGTGACGGGTCGTCCGGGCGCTAAGCTCCGCCCACTAGGTCGCCGTAGCCCACCACAGTTTTGAAATGTTCAAAACAAGTCGTGGGTGGTCACGCCAAATGTCACCTGACGTAGCTCCAGGCATTGCACGTGGGAGCCACGGTGACTGCTGCGGGGTAAGCGCTAGGGTCACCAGCATCGTTCGCCGTCGTTGTTTTCTTTCCGCGGCGAAGCACGCGGGCCTCCTAATTGCGCTGTAGCCTACGGCGAAACCGATTCACACATTTACAACCCTGTACGACATGGCGACGTTGTAGCGTGGTACAAAAGGTCAGGTCGGCGCCCTCAGGTCAGCTGTTGTTTCCGTCTCCCAAGACCAGCAGTTTCCTTCAAGCTCTCCACAGCGCCCTTCAAGATGCCGAACCTCCTAAAACGACCAAGGAAGGGACCATCACGTCACATCTTCTTGCAGGACCTTCCTTCGGCGTGCAGAAAACTCCTACAGCCACTCCTGCAGACACTCAGGTCGAGGAAATGTCATCTTCCACCCACAGGAGTCGGAGTTGGATGAGATACAGAGTGATGACAGCGACACGGAAGACGACTGACGGACAGAGAGAAGTGAATATTGAACATATTCTACTTCCTCAAGCCCCACATCGTCCGTCAGAAGAAGCATCTTGGGACGGCCAATGGTATGTATATTATAATGTCTGACTTAATTTTATTTTATTTGTTGAAAACATACACTATTTTACAGTACATGCAGAATTCTACCAAAGTGAATTACAACCTGGATTTTCAGAATGCAATATTTTTACATTCTCTCATACATATTCCATCACTTTACAGTCTGCTCTGTTTACAGGCCGGCCATTTTGTACCCTACAGCCCCACTACGGTGGGAGTGGTAGCGACGTGAAGTTGACGTACATAGGACATTACACTATCGGCGTTAATTTCAGGTAGACGTCCGACCTTGCTTTCTTTGCGCGTACATTTGCGGCGCAAATTACGGTGCTGGCTTTATGTCCGTTAGCCCGTGTCCTGTTTACCAGCTATTCAAGGTCATTTCACCGCGATGATGCCCACGATCCACATACGTGGGCATACGCCGTCGTGATACGTGAATGTGTGATCCCAGCATTAACAGGACACGGGCTAACGGACTTAAAAGCCAGCACCGTAAATTGCGCCGCAAATGTACGCGCAAAGAAAGCAAGGTCGGACGTCTACCTGGAACTTACGCCGATAGTGTAATGTCCTATGTACGTCAACTTCACGTCGCTACCACTCCCACCGTAGTGGGGCTGTAGGGTACAAAATGGCCGGCCTGTAAACAGAGCAGACTGTAAAGTGATGGAATATGTATGAGAGAATGTAAAAATATTGCATTCTGAAAATCCAGGTTGTAATTCACTTTGGTAGAATTCTGCATGTACTGTAAAATAGTGTATGTTTTCAACAAATAAAATAAAATTAAGTCAGACATTATAATATACATACCATTGGCCGTCCCAAGATGCTTCTTCTGACGGACGATGTGGGGCTTGAGGAAGTAGAATATGTTCAATATTCACTTCTCTCTGTCCGTCAGTCGTCTTCCGTGTCGCTGTCATCACTCTGTATCTCATCCAACTCCGACTCCTGTGGGTGGAAGATGACATTTCCTCGACCTGAGTGTCTGCAGGAGTGGCTGTAGGAGTTTTCTGCACGCCGAAGGAAGGTCCTGCAAGAAGATGTGACGTTGATGGTCCCTTCCTTGGTCGTTTTAGGAGGTTCGGCATCTTGAAGGGCGTTGTGGAGAGTACTTGGAGGAAACTGTTGGTCTCCCGAGACCAGCAGTTGTTGTTGTTGTTGAAGATTAAGCCAGCCTTGTGCTGGCACGGGCTCTTGCTCCTAGAGCAGCCCGTAATCCAGCAGTTGCGCCGACCTGACCTTTTATACCACGCTACAGCGTTGCCATGTTGTACAGGGTTGTAAATGTGCGAATCGGTTTCCCCGTAGGCTACAGCGCAATTAGGAGGCCCACGTGCTTCGCGGCGGATAGAAAACAACGGCGGCGAACAATGCAGGTGACCCTAGCCCCTACCCTGCAGTAGTCACCGTGGGTCCCACGGTGACATTTGTCGTAACCACCCACGACTTGTTTTGAACATTTCAAAACTGGAGCGGGCTACCTAGTGGGCGGAGCCTAGAGCCCGGACGACCAGTCACCGTACGTCTACGATTTTACGTATGTTTTACGTTACATTTACGGTTTACTGACGTAAGCAGTTGCCAACTACCAATTTCCGCTCATGCGTGGGCGTGCGTGCGTTGATACGTGAATGTGTGACCTTAGCATAAAGAGTTACTGTTTTTTTTTTTCCATGATTGCCACAAATCTTTTGTACCTTTTCATTATCACACATATGTAGTACATATATATATATATATATATATATATATATATATATATATATATATATATATATATATATATATATATTATATATTTATATTTATATTTATATTTATGTATGTATGTATGTACGTATGTATACATAAAAACATACAAATACATGTATATTATATGCATACATACTCAGTCGCCGATCATACTTGGTCAAAAGAGAGGCTGTAGGGAAGTTTAGGCAGCGATGCTAAATAGAGACTTCCTTGTGAATCTTTAAGAGAAGAATATATTTGAAAACCGTGTTATTATAATTGAGGGCATCATTATAATTACTGTAATATATTGCTAGAAATCACATGAAACTATTAATGAAGAAAATGTCTCATCTTTCCTCACGCGTTGCTGAATCTGCGTGTATCCCAAGGGGATGGTGAGGAGGAAAACAATTATGGATTTGGGGCAGTATCTCGGGGTCAGTCTTTTTCATTAAAGAACCCCTATACGTTACAGTCGTGACAGGCTTTGGCGATTTTTAAAATAAGACCAACAAGCATTGCAGTGAATAAAAAGCATGTAGATTACGCAGAAGAACAGTCCACTATATTAATGACTTGATGTACGAAAGGGAGAGAGAGAACTGGAAATCGTTTCGTTAATATTTAAACTGATTTAATTTCTTGTTTTAGCCACAAATGCTGCTGTTTATAATGAAAAGGAAACTAGGAAATACCCCAGAGGATTATGTCCATAATCCGCGATTACCTTTGAAAACCCGAAACGTCAACAACGTAACGAGACTGGGGTTCCCCGTACTGACTAACTTCTTTGGTTCACCCAAGGGTTAACCCAATTATAGTTAATTCCGAAAATTATCATACCCTTGTATTACCTGTTAACTAATTGTTTAAAGACTTTTGGTACAAATTCCTCAAATTTTATTCTTGTTTTGTAACTTGTTTAAATCAACTGCAATGGCTAGTTTTACAGTGGAAGTGATTGGCTTTTATTATTAACCATATTAATCTTTCTAGTTCTCTTTTATTTGCTTAGTTACGTGGGATGGCCGATTTGATTACCGTGTGCTCTTCTCTCGGTATTTTAAATAGTCTCTTGTTGATAGATTGACACAGATTTAATCCTCCAAAGATCACAGCAAGCCTCAGGATGGAAAGGTTAACATAAGGAATTCTTTCTCTCTCTCTCTCTCTCTCTCTCTCTCTCTCTCTCTGTGTGTGTGTGTGTGTGTGTGGTGTGGATTTGGAACATACCCTATCAGCCATGCAAGTGAGGTTTTGTCTGTTTGTTTGCTGTGTATTAATTTTTTTATATACTATAAATTTATAATTATGTGCTTACGCTGATGCATATTAGTAGTTATTCTTACGCTCATGGCACCTTTTCTGTAAACCATACATGCTCACCCACAAACTTTGTAAGTTTGTTATATTGTTATATTAAAACGTTATCAGTAAATGTGGTGTTTTAGGTAAAGGGAATTTCAGTAGTACAAAAAATTTACGGAGTAAAAAGAAATGTGTGGAGTTAAATTGTCCCAAGTTAATTTACTGCTAAGAAAGAAAGAAATTCATCGTCTCTATTTTCTTACATTTGCTTATTCTACTCTGACTGACGTATATTCGAGTTAAATGAAAGGTGTATAATTTTGTTGGTTTTTGCTCACTTCCTTATCGAAAAGGTGAAAAGATCTCGACCATAGTGAGTTTACTTTTCTAAGATCACTGTGGTGTGGCTTGTACAGATATCATACGTGCCAATTTTCATGTCATGGTAATCATATTAGCTTCATGGAGTTTATTGAAATAGTTTTCATTTCTTGAAGTGCAGTGCTTTGTTTTCAACAGATATTGAATCTATCTTATTTCGTCTATTCTTGGTTAAAATCTCAGTTTCATTAATAAAAATGAAGATATGGCATATTTTTTCCACGCCGTTGTCAGATCTGAGTTTAGGGGTCCTATGATTTGCAAGAGGAATTAAAAGGTTATGGTCAATACCATTAAAGTATACTCACTCTCGATCAGCCACTGTGAGGAGTAGGACAGCCCAAGTGATTCTCATAAACGCTTTTACCTACCACCCGTGACCAAGGAAACAGTCTATAGTGTCTTGAAATATTTAATTTTAGAAAAAGAACAAGGAGGTCATGTTACTGAAGTTTCGAAGCCTATCGAAAAAACATTTGAAGCAAACATTGTCAGAAATGACTATTCGCAGACTTAACAAGGAAGCAAGAAATGGAGGAACGTACTGCAGTATTTCCAAAATAACAAGGGCTGTTTGGGTCCTCCCAAAGTCTAAAGAGAGAAGTCGGTCGGCGCGCAGATTATAATTTGAAGGTCGTGGTCAGTGACGTCAGCCAAACCATATCAAAGCTTGTATCCATACACTA